>NC_077227.1:443700894-444033394 GCF_027887165.1 Monodelphis domestica | reverse complement strand
CAGGAATTGACAAGAGTAAGAAATGATTGTCAAGTATTCTTGGTTGCTATCAATACCATTAAAGGAAGTAGCCACATCAGGAAGATCACAGATCCATTTGAGTATTTTTAGAATGTTAGTTGAATTCATACTTTTTATTTCTCTTTTATAGATGGACTTTTTTCCTTTATTTTTTAAGTTTTAGTGATACTTTTTATTTATATATTGTATTCATTTCCAGTTATACCCCCCCCCAACCCTTCCACCCAGTAACAACAAAGAAAGGACAAGTAGGAATGACATTTTATCATTCCATGTTCCTAAGATCTGACTTCTCCAATGAAAGGGGTACCTTTGCTCTACATGGAAATGAATTTCTGGGACACCAAATTAAAATCTTGTTATTTTAGACTAAATAGTCAACATGCTACTATGTATGGGCATTATAAGTTGACTCTGATATAGCTGCTTAGGCATAAGCACTAAAGTTAAGATGACTTTCTTATTTTCTTTGTATCATTCCTAGGATCAAGCATCATACTCAGTATATAGTAAAGATTTAACAAATGTTTATTGGATTGAATTAAAGTCAGGTTCCTAGGATTTTGAAACCAACTAATCCAATTCCTCCTTCCCTGGATTTATTATTTTATTTTAAACTTATTTTGGGGTTAGATGTGATTTTATTGGTAGAGAAGAACTCCCTAGGGAAGAAACTTCCTCCAGCAAAGCAGATCTCAACCTGCTCTGAAACTTGTGGTCCTAAGAGAGTTGTTTAGGGCAGTGGGAGGCTAGGTGACTTGTCCAGAGTCACATAAGCATGCTGTGCCAGAGACAGGACTTGAACCCAGGTTTCTCTGACAGCTTCCAAGCCATTCTGTCATGTTTGCTTACTCAACCCTTCTCACATTATTGATAAGGAGAGGGAAAGTTGGAGAGTTAGGTTGAATTAAAATGACTTAAAATTGAATCCAGGGATGGGAATTGCCCAGTGAAGAAAATAATAATAATGGTTGTTTACATTTAGATGTATAATTATATTTATTTAAGTGCATACTTATATTTTATATTAAATTTTGTATTTACATTAATATTTCTATTTAAAAGTACTTAAGATAACAGGATCTCTTTTGATCTGCACAAACAAGCCTCTATTCTAGATTGGGCAAGTTTTATTATCTCCAAGTTACAGATTAAGAAACTGCTCTCCCATACACACCTTGTAAACATTGAAGCTGAATTCAAACTCAAGTTGTCTCATTCAGATTCCATTACACTACAATGCCAGTCTAAGGGTGGGTCTATGGAGATAGAATCAGACTGACTAATTCAATGACAGTTCACTTTATGATTAGCCAAACCTCAGATTCCCTAAATTGTGGTTTTAATGAACAGCAGCTGATTAGATCCACAATCCCTTTGTGGAGATCTGTCACTGCTAGGTCTGTAGAAACTCTCAAGATCTGGTCTCCCCAAAACTGACTAGGTCATAGGTCAAGGTCAAGAGCCTCCAGTGCCTGTTCTCTTCCTAGTGAGAAAGGGTCAGTAGCCCTCAGGTTCCCATTGACTCTATTACATTGCTATCGGGATGACTCCTCCAGTTCACACTCCCTTCAAGTAGATAAACACTGAGAGACTGGAAAGATGGAGAGAAGCAGACAGAGACAAAGAGACAAACAATGTTAAAACAAAAGTAGCCCTGGAACTCTCTGGAGACCAATTCTAGGTTCCTTATAGGCAAGGAGCTGCCTCTGTGAGAGCCTCAGGGATTAGGTTTTTCAGGGGGTTATTGCTATTTTGGCTCCTACTGCAATCTATGCCTCAGTGCCTTTCTGCCATCCCTCAAACTCCCCCCATCCTTTGGGTAAATGTGAAATGCCAGCTGTTTCACATTAAGAAACTAACCTCAGCTGTTCACAGGAGAAAATGAGACAAAGAATTTTTTTCTTTTAAATCCAGTTTCACTCCCAAAGGAGTAATGTTTCTCAGTTTTACAAAAATATTTCATTTTACTCAGTAATCCTATGTGTGTCTCTCTGTGTCAATTAAGAAGTTGTTAGTGTCTCTAATATGCCCAGGCTTGTCTGAACTTGATGTTCGAGATGAAAAGAAATGTAAAATGTTGTCTCTCCCCTAGTTAGGCTTAGGGTCTAGGACAGTGATGGTAAACCTTTTAAAGACTGAGTGCTCTATCATCGAACGTAATGGACTTCTCCATTAGTGGCGGTGTAATGTCCCTGAACAACTTTCAGGGATCCAGGAGAAAAAAAAACACCATTCATAAGCAAAGGATAAACTATGGGAGTGGAAACACCGAGAAAAAGCAACTGCCTGAATACAGAGGTTGAGGGGACATGACAGAGGATAGACTTTAAATGAACACTCTAATGCAAATACTATCAACAAAGCAATGGGTTCAAATCAAGAAAACATCTAATGCCCAGTGGACTTACGCGTCGGCTATGGGGGGTGGGGGGAGGAAAAGAACATGATCTATGTCTTTAACGAATAATGCTTGGAAATGATCAAATAAAATATATTTAAAAAAAAAAAATAAAGACTGAGTGCTCAAACTGCCCCCTCATGCCACATGTGAGCTTCCCCTTTACCCCAGACAGAGGAGGGAGGAAGCACTCTGGATGGCTGCTGAGCAGAGGGGCTGGTGTGAAAAAATGTCCTCAGGCATGGTGAAGAGGGGGAAGGGATTAGCTCCCTCCAGCATGCATGCCATAGGTTTGCCAAAAAAGAGTCTAGGAGATAGGACATAAACATGTAAAGATAATTAATAGCAGTAATGCTGGGCTATATTGTCAAAAGCCAGTATTAATAATGATTACCCATAGGCTCAGTGAGGAAAGAGATCTCTGCTATCAAAAGTAATAAAAAGGGCAGCTAAGAGAACTAGGCCTAGAGATGAGAGGTCCTGAGTTCAAATTGGGTCTCATATTCTTCCTAGCTGTGTGACCCTTAGCAAGTCACCTAACCCCCATTGCCTAGTCCTTACCTATCTTCTGCCTTGGAACCAATCCTTAATATCAATTGTAAGCGAGTAGTAAAAGTTAAAACAAACAAATAAAAAGCAAAACCAATTATCTGAATGAAAATTGTAAAATTCTATCAACAGACCTCTGACTAAGGTGTAAGGGGAGTGGTCCTTGGAGTCAGGAAGACCCAAGTTCAAGTCCTATCCCTGACACATGTTGATAATGTGATGTTGGTCAAGTCACAGCCTCTCTCAGTTCTCCAGCGCATCTCTCTAAGATTATGCTTCAGAGGAACTGCTTATTGGCATCATAGAGATAGTTTCCACACCAGAAGTTTCCTACATACAGCGTTCACATGGCTCTGGTCATGTATCCATTGAAGCATTACAGATTTTTGTTATACTAAGGTCCAGATAGTAACCTATCCATACCTTCTTACCCTGTGGGAATCTCATACATATCCTCCCATAAATCTTCCAAAGAAGATCTACTCAATGCAACAGAACCCTACCTCCAGGACTTGTCAAAAGTTTTCATGAGCACCAATTAGGCACTTGGGTTGCCCATTTTTTATTTTCCTCTCTTGCTATTCCATATGACTATCCTATCTTCTTTTGTTGTTGGTTAGGCATTTATAGTTGCATAATCTTAGAGAGATGCCTTGGAATACTGAGAAAGGTTGTGACTTGACCAACATCACATTATCAACATGTATCAGGGATAGAACTTGAACTTGGGTCTTCCTGACTCCAAGGATCACTTCACCTCCACCTTAGTCAGAGGTAAGTTTTCTTCACAAAGATACTGGAATAGTTTTCCATTTCCATCTCCACCTCATTTTACAGATGTGGAAACTGAGGCAAACAGTTAAGTGATTTGCCCAGGGTTACACAGCTAATAAGTGTCTGAAGTCAGATTTGAATTCACTTCATGCTCAGCCACTGTTCCACCTGGTTGCAACCCACAATTCTGGTTCTTTTGAAATCATGTTGTTCTACTATATGGTTCACATCTACACAGCTTCATTAAGAGCATATCGTCATTTAACCAGAGACTTGATCTCTACTTTCTCTCTCTCTCTCTCTCTCTCTCTCTCTCTCTCTCTCTCTCTCTCTCTCTCTCTCTCTCTCTCACTGTGTGTGTGTGTGTGTGTGTGTGTGTGTGTGTGTGTGTGTGTGTGTGTGTGTAGCACAGACAGGCATGTCCCAAGAGAATAAGACCCTTTTCCTTACCCTGCCTCCTGGACAAAGCGTGACTTCTTGTATGAGATCTGCATTTGCCTTTTCCTGGGTCCTTATCACTTCACTGATGTGATTTCCATACACAGCTTCAAAAACACTATAGTACTGAGGATTATAGAGTTGATATCTCAAAAATGTTCGCATTCACACACCTGAGCTCACCACTGGACTTGGTGTGTACAAGGAGTTAGAGACCCATTAGGAAGGAAGCAGAGGCATGAAGATTCAAAGAACAACAGACTAAAGGGGACTCATCCAAGATAATTAATCTTGTTTTGTTGTATTTAGACCTAGATTTTCTGTACTTGCAGTGAATGAATTAAACCAATACTCTTTCAAAAATTAAAATATGGGCAGAATTATAGAGAAATGTATAATTGGCAGCTAGATGGCACAGCAGATAGAGTACTGGACTGGATTTTACTTCAGACATTTACTATTTGTATGTCCCTGGGCAAGTCACTTAACCTTTGGCTGTATCAGTTTCCCCAGTTATAAAATGAGAATAATAATAAAATATATCTTATAATGTTTTTATAAGGTTATAAAGAGCTAAATAAATAATTGCTATTATTACTACTTTTTTGTTGGTGGTAAAGAGCCAGTAAAACTTCCCAGTTATTGGTGTTCTTGTGCACAGAGGTGGGGATGGCTCCTCACCAAGTACTATTGATTTTTGAGGTGCCACTGGACTTTGATGAGAGCACCATTAAAAGAATTTTGCTACAGTGGACTCTTTGGGGAAAGGACAAGGTCCTGAGAAAGGCATTTAGGAGAAAGGACCACTCAGCTATTTTATTACATGAATTGCCATGAAGCATTCTCAGGTTCCAAGAGAGGATCCCAGAAAACAGGGAAGTTGAACAGCTTGTACTACATTAACTATCGCAGGCCAGCACTGATTAAGCAAGATGAAGACCTCAAAAGAGGGCACACCAGGATGATAGAAATTTAAGGTTATGACCAGGGAATGGAACACTCCTTTTCAGTCAAAGACTCAATGTCAGCAGAGTTATGGGGCTCAGACTATGGGAGAGGATGTCAGTTAAATAGAAGAGAGACAAAGGGATGCTCTATGGAGTTTTTGTTAGTGTTTAGGGAGATCATTCTACTTATTGGAAAAGGAAGTCTTGGAGTCCCAATTAGAATACATTATAGATATGATGTAGATATAGCCATATTCTGGACTTTTTGTACCATTTCACACATAATATAGTTCAGATGATGTAGGTATATCTTGTTCTAATATAAAACATAAAGCAGCTATTCTGCATGTTATTTATATAGATAAATATCTGATTTGGGGTATAGAAAGCCCACTCTATATCTTGAAAGGGAGTCTATAATGTCCATCTTTGTGGGAAGTAAAAAGAGGACTTTGCTGTGCTGCCAGTAGTTTAGATAGCAAGGGGCAGGCAGGGTCCAAGAAAATGATGACTGAGCAATCTTTCATTCCCCTATCTCCAAGAGGAATGTTGGTTTGAGCTTTCATCTATCACATTAGTAGTCTAAGGGTATGATTCTTTTGGGGTTTAAAATAAACACCATTTTCCCTGATGACTCTAAAGGGAAGGGTAATAATTAGCTTAGAATTTCCAGCAGAGTTCATTCACACCCAACACTTGGGACTCAAGAAACAATTTTAGATAGTGAACAAATATACTTATCTAGCAAATAATAAAAGAAATCCAAGTTTATATAAAGATCTATTTATATATGCATTTACATGTGTATATGTAATGTTTATAATATATGTAAATAATAAAATATATAAGAGTTAATAAGACCTTCAAATGAAGAGCAAGATACAATCTCAGTTTAAACTATAAGTCTGCCCTTAGTTTAAAGTTTAGGTATTACTTGTATCTAGATTAACCTGATATGGACACCAGGGTTCTAAACTCCTACAAGGTACTAAAGATACAATTGTATATATAGGACCACCATTATTTCATTCGAAAGAAAGTACAAATGTATGACATGATCCCAGGAACAGTTATAGAAACATGAAGTACATAGCCCATCAGCTCCGTTCAGAAAGGAATTAAACTTGGGTTGCTATTGGGACAAGTCTTTGTCATTTTGGTAAGTTTCTCTTTTCCACAGAGTCCTGTACGGTGTCCCCAAAATTTGTAAAATCAAAATATGGTCTAAATATGCCTCTTAAAAGTAAGCATATTTTAGGAACTATTGAACCTTTTTTGTTGAACTTGCACCATATAAGTAAACTGGTCCAAGTAAGACCTGCTACAAAATTACATGGACTATTCTTTTCCTTTACAAAGGAGCGTGTTGTATGGTTAATGTTTTCTGAAGATTCCAGTATTGAAATTCCTCAACACAGAAGAATTCTTAAATGTGGAATTTATATGAGACAACCCCTGAAACTACTGTTGCCCCAAAATTCTTCCTTCTCTGGCTAGAAAATATCATGATGGCTAGGAAAGTTTAAATCTCCTCTACAAAGGAGGTTGAGTTCAGGAACATTGTCTCAAATTCCTTTTTCAGCTTACATAAAGCATATGCCTACAACTACTATGTGTTTCTGGTCTAAGGCCTCATTACTGCTTCTGGTAGAGATAGGGAGTGAATAACTTCTCTTTCCTCTAAAAGGAGATAAAGATCTTTTCCATTATGCTCTAGAATTTGTTGGGGAGAGGAGGTGGTGCTGAGTGGAGAGAAAAAAGCAAGGAAGGAAGGAAGGAAGGAAGGAAGGAAGGAAGGAAGGAAGGAAGGAAGGAAGGAAGGAAGGAAGGAAGGAAAAGAAGGAAGGAAGGAAGGAAGGAAGGAAGGAAGGAAGGAAGGAAAGAAGGAAGGAAGGAAGGAAGGAAGGAAGGAAGGAAGGAAGGAAGGAAAGGAAGGAAGGAAAGGAAGGAAGGAAGGAAGGAAGGAAGGAAGGAAGGAAGGAAGGAAAGGAAGGAAGGAAGGAAGGAAAGGAAGGAAGGAAGGAAGGAAGGAAGGAAGGAAGGAAGGAAGGAAGGAAGGAAGGAGGGAGGGAAGGAGGGAGGGAGGGAGGGAAGGAGGGAAGGAGGGAAGGAAGGAAGGAAGGAAGGAAGGAAGGAAGGAAGGAAGGAAGGAAGGAAGGAAGGAAGGAAGGAAGGAAGGAAGGAAGGAAGGAAGGAAGGAAGGAAGGAAGGAAGGATTCAAATAGTTTACCAACCTTGGTTGCACATTATCTTGAAAATAGTCACTGAGAAACAATGAGAAGAGTTCCCTTTGTGATTTTGGGAAAGGCCATAGTACATACCTATTGGCCCTCCATGGGAGATGCCCTTCAGACTAAGGTCTAGACCCTATAATCTCATAAATTTCATTTGAGACTTCATCAAATTGAACAGGGACTCTCTTGATTATCCCCTTCTATTACAGTTGATTATTAGAGTACTTCAGGGAATCAATCCTGAGCATTCTATATACCTTGACAATAGATAGAAAATTATAGTTCTCAAGTGTCTGCAGATGCAAGATAGCCAACTTGGTGGCAAGATATCTTGTTTTTGTTACATTCTTAATTACTTCTCAGGAGGAGGGAGAGAGATTCTCCAGGTGTGTGCCAACATTGGAAAGACTACAGAGAACACTAATTAAAGGTAAAGTTATTATGTAGCACTCCAACAAGGTCAAATCCACAAAACACTATGTCCCTCCCAAGATAAACTCTTCCCTTCTAATCTTATCACCATGCTGATAACTCAAGTCTCTCCCCTCTGCAGGTCTGGAGAATGGAATACCAAACCCCTCCCAATGCCTTTTTTTATGGAAAGCTGACATTGGACTGGGTTCACTCCACTCTGCATTTGCTGCTCTGCCTGTTTTCAGCTTCATGGAGCAAGATACCCTCGTGGCATATACCTTCTGGTGTCCCATTTCCTGCCCCCTGCTTTCCTGTCTCCTTTTGAAAATTGTCTCCCTCCACCTCCCCATTATATTTTAAGCATCTTGAGGACAGGGACTGTCTTTATTAATTGTATCACTAGGGTTTAGCACAGTGCCTGGCACATAATATGCACTTAATAAACATTTATTGGTTTATTGAATTGGAGCCACATACTTACTAATGCAAGAAATTAAGAGGACTCTAAATGAACTACATTGTTACAGTTATAGCTGACTAAGTTGAAGATGCTAAATTTGATTATTAGAGATTTGTAAAGAACTATGCCATCATCAAGAAATTCTCAATGGTAGAGAAGAACTCTAAAGCAGCAAAGCCTGGATTTCCTGGAATCTTGAAGAGATTATGGAGATTTTAAAAAATCTAATCAGGCCTTTAAGGACTTAGTGAACTGCCTCACTTAAGTACTCCCTCATTATTTGCTTACCTTCTCAAACCCTTGCCTGTTAACATTTGCCAGTAAGGAGTCTCACAGAAAGTGACATCCATTAAACTCTCTGTGAGCGGAAGGAGATTTTCAAGAAAAGGTTTTGAGATGATTTATATGGAGTTAGAGTTCAGATATGGACAGATAACAACCTATTCACCTATGACAAGGGTCCTTTCTTAACTTTTTTTCATGCCATCATACTCAAGACCCTACCTCAAAATAATATTCTTTCATTTTTTCCAAAATCCTTACCTTCTGTCTTATGATCAGGTTGAAGACAGAAGAGCAGCAAGGGCATGACAATTAGAATTAAGTGACCTTGCCTAAGATCACATAGCTAGGAAGTGTCTTAGGTCACATTTGAACCCAGATTCTCCCAACCTGGAATTCTATCCACTGTGCTACCAAGCTGCCTCTCAGAATAATGTTCTTAAAGGCATATAATTATGTATTATATGTTGGAGGCAGCTAGATGGCACAGTGGATAGAGTGTTGGGCTTAGAATCAGGAAGACTTGAATTCAAATTTAACCTCAAATACTTACTTGCTGAGTGACCTTGGAGAAATTACTTAACCTGTATTTGCCTCAATTTTATCTGCTGTGAATAGGGAATAACAAAAGCACCTTCTTCTCAGGTTGTTGGAATGAGATAATATTTGTAAATTGCTTAGCATTGTGTCTGATATGTAGCAAGTACCATATAAATGCTAGCTATCATGATGATGATTATTATGATTACAAAGGAAATTGATTATACAGAAACCCATCAAATCATCAAAATGTATTTTAAAGTAGTTCACAGACTCCAGATTAAGAAAATGTGTGGTATTACAAGAGCTAAATTGCATGTCACAGCCAGAGATGGGAAGAGATGCTGACAATTATTTCAATGTGTAGTATTAACACAGAAGAATCAATATTGATGCAGATTCACTGGCACCAAGCTTCAGAAGTCAGGGTGATTCCCATGAAGGGGATAAGAACAATCTATTAAAGAAAGGGAAGAGGGTCCCTTCTTCCAAGAAGGAAAGAGCAGCTGAGAGTGTAGGTCTGTCTCTTAAGAGAGTGCCATCAGCAGAAGTAAATTGTATAGTGGTGAACCATTTCTCTCTTACCCAGTTTGAGGAGGAATACTTCTTGCAAGTATGGGTGAAGGATGACTATGAGTAGTAATTTTGTCTAAGTGAAAAAAGACATAACCCTCCAAAGTTCTATTTTCAAACCCCTGAGGACACATGACTTGTCAAGGTTAGACCTCTGTCACAGAGTAATGTATAACTTAATGTTCAAAAGGTACAAGGAGATAATTGGTGCTAATCTAAGTCCCTGATCTGTTGCTATGAAAGTTTTCCACCATGATTTTGAACACTTAGGCTGAAAAAAATCTCTAGATTTAGTGTTGACCAGGTTCTGTTTGCCTTCTCTTGCAGAGGATATATACAAGTATGAGCCTGTGTCCAGTACATATAAAGTTAACTTCTACAGTGCAAACAGTTTCAGCCCATCCTGCTGCTTCTTATTCTACACCTCCCAGTGGCCCCTGATTGGTCATTTCTTCCCAGAACTTCCAAAGTGCTGAAGTCAGATATGTCTTCATTCCTTCCTTTGCTCCATACCTTGCTCTCCATACTTTGTCATGCACTTCAACTTAGGTACTGTCTCTCTCCCTGCCCCTCTAGCTTTTCAGTTCTCTTTATGTGGTCTTTCGCCATTAGAAGGTAAGAGAGCAGCTAAGTAAGTGGTTCAGTGGACAGAGTCAGGCCTGGAGATGGGAAGTGCTGGGTTCAAATGTGGTCTTAGACACTTTCTAGCTGTGTGATCCTGGGCAAGTCACAACCCCAGTTGTCTAGTTCTTACCACTCTTCTGCCTTAGAACCAATTTTAAAATGGATAAGGGTTTTAAGAAGAGAAGAAGGTAAGCTCTTTGAGAGCAGGGTCTCTTTTTGCTTCTATTTGCAGCCTCCTCATTTAGCACAGTGCCTAGCACATAGTTAAATACTTCATAAAGTGCTTGTTAATTTAACTTGACTCATATGGAAGGTATAGATAACAATGAATTTTGTAGCTAGTTTTTGTAGTCATCTTGTCTCTTGGAGGTAAAAGCAAATAGATAGAGTGCTGGACCTGGAGTCAGGAGGAACTAAATTTGTATCTGACCCCAGATTCTTAGCAGCTGCGTGATTCTATCTGAGTTACCTAATCTCTGATTGCATCAGTTTCCTAGAGTATAAAATGGGGATAATAATAGAATCTATTTCACAGGATTGCTGTAAGGATCAAGTGAGATATTTGTAAAGCGTTTATCATAGTTACCTGACACACTATTTAAAGTAGGCACTATCTAAATACTTCTTCCCTTCTCTCTAGGAGATAACTAAAAGAACTGAAGCTGAAATTGAATGACAAAGGAACACTTTATTTTGCATCCTCAGTACCAATCAGACTACCTAGGATATTTAGGTACTTAATATGTACATATGGATTGACTGACCATAAGCCTACTTGACCAAGAATTGAGGGACCTCTAGAGTGGATCAAAGTATTATGGAAGACCGATTCTTCAGGGTATTGCTTGTTATCACAATTCATTCAGATCAGAGTTAAAATTTTGAGAGTCAGCTAAACAAAAGAGGTGCCTAACTTGACAAGGGTCAAGAAGTCTTGAACTACAGCATGTATGTGTGTATATACCTGTACCATAATTAGTTCATTATATGCTTAGGTCAATATAATATAAAAGCTCCTAAAGTCTATATGGTTCCCCCTGAGGTGTTAGGTAGTTTTTAGATGAAAAGTTATGAGTTCAATCATAATCATTCTGAGCCCCCAGTTAGAAAAATTCTTACCTTTTAGACAGAAGCTGGATTCACTACTTAAACATATCTATCTGTAGTTAACCACTCCCATTTTTTGACTAGAAAGCAAAATTTAAGTTGTTGGAAATGTTAAATAATAAAGCAGTTGCTTATATTATATTGTCTTTTGAGTGACAGGCATTAAGAGAGTGGATTGAGAGAATAGACTTTTTTTGGCACTTCCCTCAGTTCTTGATTTTTGGTGGATGCTGGTAGTATCATCTTAGGTCTTCTGCTATGAGATGACTGATAACCCTCATCAATCTCTCTTTCCTACCATAGTTCAATCCTACCTTCTCTTTCTCTTTTCATTTTTCATTCACATTTCATTTTCATAGGTTGTCCTAAAGCTCCTTGCTGGTTCTTGACTCACTTGATCCCAGTATGATGACCAGGTATGATCCTGTTTTTCTTTCTCTGCTTCCAGTCCTCAGGTCTCTTTCTGGTTCTGAGAGAGCTTCTTTTTTTATATGTGAGTTCTTTAGGGCATACCAGGTCTCCCAGAAATGGTTTTGATTTCAGGAGGTATCCTTTTCATAATTGGTTCTTGCTGACTAATTCAATCAAGAAATGTTTTTACTTAACAAAGGTGATTACTTTTAAATATGTGAAATAATTGATGGAGTCTCATTCTTAGATCTTATATCGGTTTTCATATTTGCTCTCATCAGAAAACTCACTCAAGTTTCTTTGGCAAAATCCAGAGTCCCAAATCTCCAATAGTGACATGGAGAGGGCGTGATCCTTTTGAATGACTTCCTCAGTGCTTTTTATAAAAGAATCTTGAGAAAAGTTCATGTTGCACAATTCATAACTAACATTCTTCCTCTTCCTAGACTTAAACACCCATTGAAGTAGAAAAACTCTGACCGCTAGTTCCTATCCTAAGATAATTTTCCTCTCTTCTCCTGGTGGATGAAATACTTTCCCCAAGATCTTTAGCAACTTATCCTGCCACCCTCTCCTTGCAAGGTAGTCTTTCCAGGGTTTGCTGGAATGACTGCAACATTCAAACAATCTCTTTATCTCTGTCTCCAGAGAGATAGAGAAAGAGAAAGACCATGTGGCAAAGGGGTAAAACAGCTCCCGCTTGCCAGAAGTCCTTTTCTTTTGTGTGGTACTCAAGAAGTTCTCTTTAGAAGTGGTATCATTTTTGCTTTAGGATTGCTATGGACCCATGAATACACGTTTAGTCTGTCCTTAGCTCTCACTGCAGACACCAGCATCATCTAATTTGGGGATACTGCTATTCCCAACCAACAATGGTTGGGAAGACAGAAAGTACTTTTCAAAGCTCATCAGGGTTAGAAGGAGAGTTCTATGGGAAGAGAGGCCAAGGAAGGAAGCCAAAGTTAAAGCCGAGGTTGCTTCTTCAGTGCTTTTATACAAGACCTAGAGGGTTAGATGATTTCCCTAAGCCAACTGGAACAGACTTTTGGTCTGGCATCATTCTATTTTGTCAAATGGCTTTCAAAGACTTTTCATACTTAGTCTAAGGTCTATGTTTGATGAATTGTCTAAGATTAATTCTACTTTTATTAAGCTATTCAGGTGGGGTGGGGTAGTTTTGATTCTACTTTTACATACAGACACATACATATAAACACACATAAAGAGAGACACAGAGAGAAATATATTATTTCTGGCATTGGTCATACCTTTATTGACACAATGAAATCAGATATATGGGATAGTTAACTATATTAAGGTCAATGTTTTCATAATTTCAAGGACAGCATAGCTTTAGAAATGCTGCTGTCTAATGTTCCCTGGAAAATCAGGAAGACTTATTCTTTTACATATAAAGACATAGTTTATCCCTGTCTTTTCTCTTGAAGTGAGCTCCTCTAGGCATGGAGAAAAAATGAGCTTCCCTGCTCTTCTTATCCTTCTCTACTAGCACCTCTGGTTTTCTGAGCCCTTTTCAGGGATGCTCATCCACCTTTGGTATTGTGACAGAGGCTGGCACTAAAGAAAAAGTGCCAGGCTGAAGAGTGTGTGGAACTGATCTCCTCGTTGGGGGAGGGGTCCCAGGAGATTGGAATCTGGAGGAGGAGAAGATTCTGGCTAAAGATCAGTTGGTCTCTCAATCTAGAGAAATTGAAGAGAGAAGATTAAAGAAGACTTTCTCCTGAGCTTTACCCACTTTTCCTGCTTGTGACTGGAAATCCTTCCCTCTAACATTTCCCATTTGAAGAGACTCACTGAAGAGAAACCTGAGAAAAGGCATTTTGAATCTCCGTTGGACTTTACCTCAGCTCCTGTTGCCCTGGGTCTGAACTGTGACCAAGGGACCAAACCCAGGGTCAGCCAACCTGACTTTCTCTCAGGGGTCTCAGGCCTGAGTTCCCCCCAAACTCGAGGAGGGAGAGAAAAGGGTTTTAGATAGACAGGTACCCCCTTTTTCCCACTTTCCTTTCCCATTCTTTCCCTGCCAGTTATTCCTTTGTATTACCCTGATTGAGTTGACATTAAAGTAGTTATCTTTTTCCCAAGCTGTGAATCAAGTGTGAGTGAACAGATCCAGGGGAGACCCTTTGATCTATCGTAGCAGAGGGGAGACAAGAGGACAAGAGCAAATCTGGGAGAGTAGCCATAGCTAAGGAGGGAAGGCAGAAGGGGGAAAATCTTAAAATGCCCTCTCCTCTCTCTGAGCCAACCCTAAACATCAGCTGTCCTCTCCTAGATCCTGTTCCCTTTACTATCCCAAAACTTTTCTCCATTACATCTGTTGTCTCCCCTGAACCCCACTTTGAGAAGTTTGGAAGTTTCCACTCTTCTCCTCTCTCTCATTTCATTACAGTATCTACCTGTCACCCAGTCCTCATCCCTGACTTCACAAGTTGTGGCATGTATACTGGCCACACTCCTGACAAAATCATTTCAGCAGATGGGTTAAGCCAGGTTGAGGGCAACTGACAGGTCTCAAACCCTCATTGACCACCCTGAACATGTGAAGACTTCCCTAAGTAGAATGGGCAGATGAGAACTGGTTCCATTAGTCATGAAGGTAGTTGAAGCTGGTGCAATGAAGCACTTAGAGCTCAGTAAGTCATTGAAGATAGCAATGTCCTCCACTGAAGCCTGTCCCATTGCCAGTCATCCTGACTTTTGTTTGCCACTGAACTTGGATGTTTCTGGAAGACAGAGTGAGGCTTTGTGCATCTCTGCCTCACTTAAATCTAATTCTATTTAATTATATATATATATATATATATATATATATATATATATATAAATAATTCTATTAAATCTAAATCTAATTAATCTAAATAAAATAAAAAGTAAGTCAAGGTTTCACCCTGTGATATTATTGGTCCTCTTTGAAAATGAAAGATGAACAACAATAACAATTCCATCTAAACTTATACTAGATAGATATGGAGAGTAGTTTAGCCCCAATCCAAAATGCACACATTTTGAGGAGATAGCCCAGACTCTCCCATGAGCCATCCTGATGGAATGAAGCCTCTCTCAAGCAAATCAGGCATATCCTCCAGTGCTATCTATATCCTATCACCACTACCAAAGTAACCTTTAGGAAAGGTCATTTAAGATCAAGTTTGGAAATTTATCTTTAAGATGCTCCCATCATCCTCTCCCTGAACTCCTCTTCCCATTTCAATATCCATCAATTCTGATATTCTGTAATTCATCCTGATGACTAAATATTCATCAGATTCTCTGGGAGCTGGGAAATGAGAAGAATCTACTTTCACCATCTCAAATTCATTGTGATGGAGGAAAATCTTTAATTCCTACAATAAATGTGTTCTCTAATTAATTCTGCATGCCCAAGATAGAAAGAGAGAGCTTTTTCAATCACTTCCATATGTTCCTTTTTTCTTTCAATCAACATTTCAGAAACACTGATATTCTTCCTAATGGGAAATGCCACTCTTAAAGATTTTACTCTTGCCATGTTTGGTTGAAATGTTCCCTCCCTGTAACTCTTGGGAATTTCAAAAGAAAACAGTACCATTAAGACTTTCAACCATATGAGCCAAAGAAAGCAAAATTTCCTTTAAAAAAATAAATAAATAAGACAAAGAGAGGGCTAAGCATATCAAAGAAACCATAGTAAGATAATGCTATCATGGAAAGACAAAATAATCATAATTTTTTGTACTCTAAACAGTGGTATAGCTAGAAATCTCAGCATCTTCTACTTTTCTCCTTTTTCCTTACCCTCTCATAAAAATGTCAGAAAAGGGGCCCTTACTTTTTCTTAAATGAGTAATAAATATTAGTCCAGAGCCTTCTACCATGAAGGGTCACTTCGATAATGTTTACATTATGGAAAGAGAGGCAAAAGAGGTGGCTCTCAAGGGTCATCTCTTGCCATCTGATTCTTCATGGCTTGTTACTGTCTCACTTTGCCTAGGAAGTTCAAAACATCAGAAAGCATTCACCTACAGCTGAGTCACTGGCATTTGATTTCTATTCACACTCTGTAAATACCCCTAGCTGAGTCACCAGGATCTGCAAGTGTGATGTCTAGGCTGGCCTCTTAGGGCTGCCTTCAACAATTGTGTTTCCAAATATGTTCAGCTTCCAGAAATTGCTTGGGTAATAGTTGTATTTAAGACTAAACAGCACCTTTCACCTGGAGATATTGAAAAGACTTCATAGGAAGTGGAAAACAGTTCCAGTAATTATTTTCTCCACCCACCGGCCTCAGATAGATGACATTTAAATAAGTAGTATAATGCATAGCATCCCAGTAGTACAGTTAAATGGGGATTAATGTAAAAGTAGGAGGTTGTGCTAAATGATTTCTAATGTCCCTTCTGGCTAGCAATCCTATGACTAAGGGATATTGGGCAAGATGTTTAAATTCTCTGGGCCTTGGTTTCCTTACTTATAAAAATGAGGAAGTTGCACTGGAGGACCTCTGGGGTCCTTTCCAGCTTTAAATAAATCAATGACTCTATATAAAAAACCAAGTTATTTACCTTCTGCATTCAGAACCTAGAAGACAGATATTTTATCTTTGTTTTATTCAATACAAAGCCTAGCACAGAGGCATGGGCTCCATCTAGTAGTGTTTGCCTTCTCTGATAATCAAGCTCTCATTGTTCTTTTCCTCCTCTCAATATATTACCCAATCATACCCAATCTGGCTCTGAAAGCTGGAAGGAATTTTTTTTTTAAACCCTTACTTTCCATCTTGGAGTCAATACAATACTGTGTATTGGCTCCAAGGCAGAAGAGTGGTAAAGGCTAGGCAATGGGGGTTAAGGGACTTGCCCAGGGTCACACAGCTGGGAAGTGTCTGAGGTCAGATTTGAACCTAGGACCTTCTGTCTCTAGGCCTGGCTCTCAATCCACTGGGCTATCCAGCTGCTCCCCTGGAAGGAATTTTAGTGATCATCTCACCCAAAAGTTCTTAATCTAAAAGGTTTTTGCTTTATGTACTCCTTTGGCAATCTGGTGATGACTATGGATCCCTCTTCAGAAAAATGTCATTAAATTCATAAAATAAAATACCTAAGAACACAAAGGAAGCCAATTATATTGGAATAAAGATTTTTTTTAATCACCTTTCTTCACAGACTCCTTCAAATAAAGCCAAGAACCTCTTAGGAGTCTGTAATGTCCATTTGGAGTCATGAATTGTTAAAAAAACCCAAACTGGTCTAGACTATTTATTTTACTTGTTAGTTACATTAAAACACCCAGGTAGATATAGAATGATGACTCAGGTTAACAACCTCTTCACAGAAAGGTGCTGGATCAAAGCACAGAAAGAAATAGACATTTTAGGGTACTACTACAGTATATATTCATTCTGTTTGACTTTTTGTTTTTATTTTATTTAAAAGAAATTTTTCATAATTTTTTTAAAGTCAGGGACTCCCTATCTTGCCCAGGATGGGAACTGTTTAAAAAGAGCAGTTTTCTGGGTTTCTTTGATTTTTCACCCAGAATGAATTTATTTAAAAGCAACAGTTTTTGACATTAAAAGTATTTAAATCCCCATCAACCAACATCTTGTGAAATTAGTTCTTAGCACTAAAATTGTATTTTATTTTAAAGCTTGGTTCTCCCAAGCTGTAATTGCAGGGACTACTCTTGGGTTAGTTTTACACTGAGGGGCATAGGAACATTGATCTACTTCATTTCAGACCTGGGCTGATTTACCCTTCCTTAAACAACATGATGGCCCTGATTCCAAGAAGCTCACAATATTCATGCTGAACTTAATGCAGACAGTCAATTAGCACAGTTAATTTCAGTTTAGAACTCCAGAACTCAAGATCTACCAACCTCAGTCTTCCAGGTACCTAGGATTATTGGCATGCACCATCATTACAAGTTGCTTATTGTTACATGTTTTTTTCTTCTTGATTTTTAAATTGAAGTGGGAGGCTTGGAGGAGGATCATTAGATAGCCCATTAGAGAAGGCATTCTTTGATAAAAAAAAAATGTATATGTGAAACTATCTTGCTTATTCCTATTTAGCTGTTCTTTTTTCTGGTAATGGACATGTACAAGTCATTCTTCAAACAATTCTGCTCATTTCACTCTTTATAACTTTATATAGATCTTTCTCTTTTTTTTAAAATTTAACTCATTCTTCAGCTTTTACAGAACAGTAGTATTCCATCACAATGGAATTTACAACTTATTTAGCCATTTCCCAATTGATGGACATCCCTTCAATTTCTAGTTCTTTGCCACCACAAAGAGAACTGTTAGAAATATTTTAGAACATATAGATCCTTTTCCTTTTTCCCTGATCATTTTAAGAAATAAAGGTATTTCTGATCTATTCTAGTCAAATCTAGTCAAATTCTGATCTATCAGAGGTATTTCTGATCTATTCTAGTCAAAATCCCTTAAACTGCATCCTATTGTGATATTTTACATCTTAAATTTGGAGTTAGATGGCACCTTCACATTTAGTCTAACTCTCTTGTTTAACAAGTGGGGAAACTTAGTAAAATGGTAAATGGGATTCAAGTCTAAGTTTGCTGCTCTTTTCCCTTCACCATACTCCCTCTGTATATATCTGATTCCTGGTCCTGCATTAGTCTTGTTGTTAGACTATGTTAAACTATAAGTGGAGGGCGAATATTATCTCATATTGCTTTACATTTCTTTCAGTACTGGTTGCATAGTAAGTGCCTAATAAATGTTTGTCAGTTCTTTGCTTTGGTGAGAATTTTAGTTGGACTGAAATTCAGGAAATCTTCCATTTCAGAAAGGCCATGGTTATCCTTTTACAAAAGGAACAATGAACCCAGAGATATAGAAGAATGCTGCCTAGAAAGGCATACTTAATGGGTTGCATGCCATGTGGAAAATTATAACAATATGCCAAAAAACCTAACCATCCCAATATTTTCACTTGGTTTTTATTGGCAGCAGACTATAAGAATCACATAGTTGTTGATTTCCCTCTCTTCAGTTTCTTTAGTAGATCATATCAAGTCAGAAACACCCAAGGGAGAAACATTTCATATCTAAACTCCTTTTTTTTTTTAAGTTCCCACAGTTGACTATTCAAATATACTTCAGAGTACAGCAAATGCCTGGTGACTCACTACCTGCTGAGGTTGGAGAGCTCAAAAGCACTAAGGACTACTCAATAATCATGGCTGCTTGATGGCAATAAGGCTTAAAATGATTTCAGAAAACATGGTAGCAGGGGCACTCTGGGGATTAACTAGTTTTCCATTTTTGTCATCATTATCCAATTCCCTTTTTATTTTACAAGATGTAAAGCAAATATTAGCCCAGTTACTTCTCTGAGAAAAAAGTGAAGTCATTTAACCTGAGGAAACATGATCCCCAATTTCTGATGGTGTTTGGACAAGACAGAGTTCATTCAAAGTAAACATTTTGTTATGCTCTTAGCTCAAACACAAACATTCAAATCCTGGCAAGTCTCAGCCGTCATGCACATGCTTTATCAGAGCATCACAGACTTGTTCATCCTTAGTACCAACAATTATAATGAGAGAAAGAGATGAGGAGGGAATGAGAGAGGGGGAGGGAAAGAGAGGGAAGAGAGATCTCTATCCCTTGGAACTCTTAAATTTTTCTTCTTGGTAGGTCTCCCTGAGGATATAATTAATTTATTATCTCCCTACACTAATCCCCCCAAACAATGAGCTATTCCATCTTTCCTTGAGACCCTGGATTATCAGTCAAAACTGATGGAGAATGAATGAGAGTTCAATTTGAATCAGATTTTGCAACCATCATTGGAATGCAGTGGAAACCATCCAACTTTCTAAGCCAAGGTGTAGTCAAAAGGGCACTGGATTTAGAAGACTTGGGTTCAAATCCTGACTCTCTCTTGTTACCTGACCAAGCCTTTTCACTTTTCTAGCTCTCTCTCTTTTTTTTTTTATAAACTGAGAGGATTGGCCTTAATTAGTAGTGTCAAATTCAAATAGAAATGGGATGACCGAGTCATATATAATAATCTCTGCTGGCTGCATATTACTTTGTTTTGGTTCAGCCACATCTGACTCTTTGTGACCCTATGTCTATGGAGATAATGATAATTATCCTTACTACCTCCCAGGGTTGTTGTAAGAATAAAATAGAGCAGTATATATGAAAGCACTTTTTAAATAAGTTAACAATAACTCATATTTACATAGTATTTTCAATTTTATAAAGTATCTGTCATAAGACAATCCTATGAAGAAAGTATTATGTTATTATCCCTATTTTACAAATGAGGAATCTCCACTTATTCCAGTGGTTCATCATGTGTAGAGCAAAAGGAGAAAGAACCCTTCTTGAGAAATACCACTGCCATAGAAGGATGGTAGCTGTGGAAAAGATCTAGGTCTCCCTCTCCTTTCCCTAATTCCACAGACAGATTGGTAGCTCTGCAAGGCAATATAAAATAAGCATTTTTAAAGGGCTTACTATATATAGTCAGGCACTGTGCTAATTACTGGGCATATACCCATAAGCTAAAAAGACAGTTCCTGCCCTCAAAGAGCTTACATTCTAATTGGGAAAGACAACACCCAAAAGGGAAATAACAAGATGGGTATGATGTCTATTTCGTGATCTGTCCTCTGGATCTAAAAATGCTCATGACATTTATATTGAATGGCTTCTATATTATGCTTAGCAAGTAAGTATTGCACTCTAATCCCAGGACCCAAGTCACTCAGGGCTCAAACTTATATAGAATTTTAGACAAAAAGCTGATGTGTGGTGATAGGGGAATACTCCATTACTCATTAGGCAAGGCTGTAGGAGAGTGTGGACCTCTGAAGTCAGCGTATTTTCTGAGTTGACTAATAAGGAATGATGAATAATGAGCAAAGACCAGAAAACTTAACTCTGAAAGTAAATGGCTAGAAGAGGAACAATACCTGGTCTCTAGCATACAACCACCCTGGTTGCTGAGACCATATTAGTCAAACTGATTTTCTCCAGTTTACATCCTGAATGGTCAAAGGCTATGCTAATGGAGTATATGCTCTGGCAAGGCCTACCAGTGTGGAAGGACTTCAAGTACTCAAAATAATGTAAGAGGGAGAAGACTGCCTAACTAGAGTGTTAAAGTTACATTCTACATAGCCCAAAAGAAAGTCCAAAGAAAAGAAAAGTGATGATGATAGCCACAAATTCATGGGATTACAGATTCAAAAAAGGAGCCAATAGTAAAGTCCATGTCTTTAAGTGTCTCTACACAAATTCTCTAAGTTTAGGCATAAGGCAAAAGGATTTCTACAGACAGCTAAGTGGCTTAATAGATATATCACTAGGCCTGGAGTCATGAAGATCTTTAACACTAGAAGGAAATTTATCCTTATAGGTATTAGCTAGATGGAACAATGGATAGAGCACTAGTGCTGAAATCAAGGAGTTAAAATTTAGCCTCAAGCATTTAGCATCTCTGTGATAGCATATAACCTCTGTTTGCCTCAGTTTCAGCTATAAAATAAAATGGGGATAACAAGAGCACTTACTTTCCAGAGTTGTGAGAATCAAATGAAATTATATTTGTAAAGTACTTAGCACAGTAGCTGACACATGGTTGACATTTAATAAATACTTGTTCCCTTCCCTATAACTGTGCCATAAAATCCATGACTAGCTAAAGCTCTGGATATATATACTTTATTTTTTTAAAAGTGGGTCTAATTGCCTAGTTTAGGAAGAGAATGAGATGTTTTGTGATCCAGTCCCCTAGGGAAATTGCAATCAGAGGAGAAGGAATTCAGAAGTGAGTGATAAGGAAAATAAGGGGAAGGACAAATCTGAAAGTCTCAAAGATTTCAGGAAGAAGAAATTTCAGATAAAAGGAAAACCACCAACAGAAAGAAATATTGTCTCCAGATCTAGTAAACTATTTCAGGCATTGATGAATAAACACTGCAAGATGAAGGGAAATGATCTAACATTTGATGAAACAGAGGGCCCTGTTCAATTTAAAGAGAACATATAACTACATCACACTGTTCCTGAATGGTTTAAAGGAGAAATGAGAATTATGAGAGCAGAAGTTGCATTCCATACATAAAAAATAATAGAAAAACTTGAATCTGCAATGGCAAGTCTCACCAAAGAAACAAGAGAAGATAATAGATTGTAAATACAAATACAGAGAAGTGCCTAGAAGAAACAAAACACATTAGAAGAAAATATGTTCATTATGCAAATGAAATACATGGACCTCAAAGATAACATAGGTAGAGACAACCTAAGAATCATAGGTGCCAGTAGAACAGGACAGGTTAAAATACATTAATATCATAATAAAGAAAATAATAGAAGAAAATTGCCCAGAACTTCTAAATTTAGAAAAATGAAATTCCAATTGAAAGAATTCACAAATTCCTTGTAGAAAAATACCCAAGGCTACAAACTCTAAGACACGTAGTGGCTAAACTTAACAATTTAATTCAGAAACAAGTAGTTACTCAAGTCTTCAGGAGTATGTCAAATATCACAGAAAAGATATTTGAATGATGCAAGATTATTCTACATCCTCCAGGAAAAGGAGGAAAGAATAGAATAATGTGTTCCAAAAAGCACTGGAGCTCAGAGCATAGCCCTGGATAACCCAGTCTACACAACTGAGCTTAATCATATAGGACAAAAGATGAATATTCAATAATAAAGAAGTTTTGGGGGAGGGGGGCAGAGCCAAGATGGCCAGTAGTAGCAGGGAAATCTTGAAACTGCTGTGAATATCCTTCCAAATCAGTCTTTTAAAGCACCTCAAAAGAACAGAAGTCAATGTAGGATGAGAGAGGGGGCTCTCCCACTGAATACAATGTGAAAGGTAGGTAGAGTGAGTGGATTTCCATGAAAAAGAGGGAGCCAATCAGAGGCAAAACTACCCAAGGGAAAGCATAGGCTGCCTACCTATCCCCCTCTCCCTACCACCTACCATACCAGACATAGAACCAAGGACCTGGTCAACCTCAAGATTCTGGGATGCAGGCTATACTAACAAAAAAAGCATCTCCCTCTTACCCCTGGAGGTTCCAAGCCCTGGCAATGAGATTCAGAGCTCCATAGCACTGGATGCTTTTGGCCCTCTATAGCAGCAGCAGTAAAGATAGCTTCAGGGTAAAACATTGTGAGGTGAGCTACACCAATGGAAAAGAAAAACAACAAAAAACAAAACACTACAGACCTGGAAATCCCAGGTCCTGGAGGTAAGATTCAGGGCTCCATAGCACTAGGTTCACTTGGGTCTCTGACAGGACAGTGAAGATAGTCCTAAGGCAAAATCCTACAAGGCGGAAGCTAAGATATGTGAAAATGGGATTAACTCTCCCCTACCCATTTTTAGATTTCATCACCAGAAGCATATATACACCCCACTTATCCTTAAGTATGGGTTGGTCTGTGAAACACGTGTGTGATAGTGAGTGACAAATCAGAAACCCACCGACTGCCCCTAGGCAGTTCTAAACAAAAGTTATCACTGCATTTGTTCCATGTAAAGTGGAAGAAAGGCACAGGAAGTGACAAAAGGCAGGATCTTTAAAAGTAGCAAGAACTTCCTGTGACCATCTTTTTTGCCTTTGGAACTTGACCTTGAAGGAGTTCTGGTTGGGGACCTCGGACTGCTCTTCGATTTTCCCTTAGAACTACCATATGGGTGAATGAAAAAGACTGACTCTTTCTGAAGATACTAGCCTCTGGAGAGACCCCTCATCTTGGAGGAGGCCTCGTGGCTAGAACCCTTGTTTAATTTACCTCTGGGACCCTTTGCTGGAACCTTTGAAGCCCTGTCTGGTTCGGACAGGGCTGGAGTAATTACTCTCTCTCTGATTTCCTTACTTTATCTCCTTGAATGCAGAAAATGAACAGTTTGGAAAAAGATGCCTGAAGAAACCTATGCTGCATCAAGAAGATCCAGAATGAACTCTGGGGTGCAATTGATTGAACCTAAGGGGGTTATTTTGAATGTAAACTTTTATGCCAAAGGGGACTGCCCCCAATTGACTTTTTGTCAATGTGCCTAGCAAACATTGCTTTTGCTTTCTCTCTCTTCTATTTTCCTCTTTTCTCCAACTATTGTAGTTTCCTTTTAGAAGGTGCAATATTGTATACACCTGTAGTTAGAAGATTTTTAGAGGTACAAGCCAATTATGTTAAATGATCAGTTGGGGAGATTAGTTTCCCAGGGGGGAAGGGGAATTGTGAAAATGGGATTAACTCTCCCCTACCCATTTTTAGATTTCATCACCAGAAGCTTATACACCCCACTTATCCTTAAGTGTCCCATGTGTGCAATAGTGGGTGACAAATCAGAAACCCACTGACTGTCCCCTGGGCAGTCCTAAGCAAAGCTATAGCTGCATTTGATCCACATAAAGTAGAAGGCACAGGAATTGATGAAAGGAAGGGTCTTTTAAAATGGCAAGAACTTCCTGTGACCAGCTCTTTTGCCTTGGAACTTGACCTTGGTTCTGAATGGGGACCTCAGACTGCTCTATGATTTTCTCTTAGAATTACCATGTGGGTGGTCTTCATTTTCCAGAGAGGCCTCTTGTCTTCGAGGAGGCTTGGTGGCTAGAACCTTTATTTAATTTACCTCTGGGCCCCTTTGCTGGGGCCTCTGAAGCCCTGCCTGGTTCAGACCAGGTTGGAGTAAATATCTACTTTCATTTCCTTACTTCCAATCTTTTCCTCTATTTTATAAATAAATTGCTATAAAGTCATTCTGACTTGAGTAATGATTTCTGGTGACCACACTCTTACAATTTTAGTCCAAACCTTTAATTCTTAACCCTTACAGATAGAAATGGCCAACAACTTGGGGACTTGAGCAAACAACAGCAAAGAAAGCTCTTGACCTGAAAAATTCCTACAGGGGAAAAATAAAGAAGAATTCAAAACAGTTTTAGAAAGAAAACCAGAAATGAAGGGATAATATGTTTCTCTAACATCCTAAACAACAGAACTGCAAAAGTGAATAAATTCAGACAGCAACAACTACAGCAACAGAATGATAACAGAAAGATCAGTAAGAGACTTCTTTCTAAATAAACACAAGGATACAGGTTGAAGGCAGAAATCTGGTAGAGGTAATGGTGAAGAAACAGAACATTATGGACAGAATATGGTAATATCATCTACAGGCGAATGCTCCTTTTGTGGGACCACAGTACAACATGGAAGGGTAAGTAAAAGGTGGGAATGGAGCAGAGGGTTGGAAAGGAGTGAATGATGTGTTGGGTTCAAATCAAGGTCTAGCAATGAGGGGAAGGTGACCTCTTTTATTTCATAAAGAGAAGAGCCTACAGGGGAGTGGGCAAGAAATGGGGATGGGGAGAAAGCTTGAAAAGTAGGGGAAAGAAGGAATCCTTTCTTTGGAGGTGCTAGAGAATTCCACTGATCAATACTTTTATAGGTAAAGGGAGATGAGACCTTATACTGGATAAGACCTGGGAATTTGGTAGCTGAAAAGGCTACTTGTTCTGAGAGAAGGAGCAATAAAAACCACTGAGATAAATGGCTCCTAGAAGAGTGAGAAAGCATGGAGTCAGAAAGGAGACTTCCAGGAAAATTTAAAAGGAAAAAAATCAGTATCAGTGGTAGGGGATGGGATGCTACTATGAGCCAGGGTCCTCCCTGACACCTCTAATAATTGACCTTGTTCTAAGAGTTAGGCACAACAGAATGGGTAAGTAGGTCCTATAAGGCATAGTCAGAAAGAACCTAGTAGGCAAAAGCTATACTGGATACTTTGGAAACTTTGATTATAAGAAGAATACAAAGAAAAGAGAGAGATCAGACAATTATAGAGGTCATGAATCAGAGGATAAGGGTCTAGAGTAAACAGAAATAGAAGATGGATAATGAAGAGAGAAAAAGAAATTATTTTTGGAAAGAGGCAAAAAAAACCCAAACAAACCATGAAGAGGACTAGTCGAAGAGGAGGGCATAAAGGAGGAAGCTACATGAGAGGAAAAAAATAGGAAGAATAAATATATAACCAGATAAAGCAGAAGAACACAACTAATAAACAAACAAAACCCTAAAAGAAAAGAGGTAACAAACTAGAAGAGATCATAGGAGATGGGGGGAAAGTCAGAAAAAAGGGGAAAATAAACAGAAAAAAAATTTTAGAGGTTAATGGAGAAAAACATAAACCTAATTCTTAGCATTTTAAAGGTAAATGGTATAAACAATTCAATAAAATTTTAAAAAGAGTATCAGATTGGAGAAGAAAACAAAACCTAGAGCCTATTGTTTACAACAAACATATTCAAGGCAAGGACTCAGCCAATCTCTCACAATATTCTACTCTAAACAACTTTAAAATAATGCTTCATACAACATTGGCTAATGTGACCAAAGAATGATAAATGTTGGAGAAGATGTGGGAAAATTGGGATACTAATACATTATTGGTGAAACTATAAACTGATACAACCACTCTAGAGAGCAATATGGAACCAAGTTCAAAGGGCCACTAACCTATGCAATATCATTACTGGGTCTGTCTACCAAAGAGATGAGAGATAAGGAAAAAGGATCTATTTATATCAAAATATTTTTAGTAGCTCTTTATGTAGTGACAAAGAATTGGAAACTGAGGAGATATCCACCACTTGGGTGAATGGATGAACAAGTTGAGGAATATGGTTGTTATGCAATACTATTACACTCTAATGAACAATGAATAGGATGAGTTCAGAAAAACCTGGAAAGACTCATATGAACTGATGCAAAGTGAAGTGGTCAGAACCAGGAGAATAATGCATACAGTAACCGAAATATTATATAATGATCAATTGTGCAGGACTAAACTATTATCAGCAAGGCAAGTCTCCAAGAAAATCACAAGGGACTCTTGACAAAAATGCAGCTATTGAAGTTGGAGTACAAATCAAAGAATGCCATATTCCTCTATATTTCCTTATTGAGATTTTGATTGTATGTGTGATATGTGTCTTCTATCATGACATGAACAGTATGAAAATATATATTACATGGAAGTATGAGAGTAGACTATATCAGACTATTCACTGCCGTGGAGAGTAGACAAGGAGTAGGAGGGAGAAAAAAAAATCTGAATTTTAAAATATCAAAAAATAATTGCCAGAAAATATTTCTACATTAAATGGGAAAAAGTTCTAAATTAGGAAAAAATAAAATATAATAATGCTTCAAATAAAATTCTAGAGTGACAGAGTCAACAAAAGGTTGAGATGAAATGTTTTTCCACTCCAAGACAACCTAAGAGATCAGCAAGAAAAGTCTTCAACATGGAGGTAGAGGCTAGTGTAGAGTTGAAATAGCAGCAGCACTAGCAGTGAGCCTTGGAGATAGCTGAAACAGGAGCAGGAGTAGTTTCAGAAGCTCTCAACAGAAACACAGTAAGGGAGTAAGACAAATGATCATAAAGAGAAAACCCTTTGTTACCACTGGGTGCAGGACTCTGTTGCATTGCCCATATATGACTCTGGGTCACAGTTCCAGGAAAAAGAGGAACCCTATTGTTTGTGACCTCAGGGGAACAGAGTCTTGGTCCCAGTTCCAAGGCAGAGAAGAGCACTAGTGCCTGCAGTTTCAGGAGAGGAGGAGACCTACTCATTGTTCTAGGATCAAGAAAAGCACTAGCTTTATTGGCTACAAGGAATCAGGGATCCTGGTGACAGTTTGAGGGTGCAAAAGGGTACTTGTAATCACGAATGAGAGAGCACTTTTAGATAAAAGAGATTAGGGGCTCTTCCTGGGTAAAGATCAGAGCATAGGCCAGGAAAACAGTAACCACACCTCTTCTTGGATCATATCATGTTGGCAACACCAAAAACTTCCAGATTCATAGAACTAGCTCTGAAAATAGTAGCAGAAAAAGCCTAAAGTTTGAGGTACTCATTCCTACACCCTATCCCATCCCAGCAGCAGAGCCTAATATTAACATAAAGTTAAAAGTCAAGAAAGAGTTGAAAAAATTGAGAAAACCACCCCCCAAAAATAAGATATAAAATAATATTACAGAGACAGGAAAGCTCAAGCCACAAACTCAAAAGAAGACCATAATGCTAAAACATTTATAGGCAATGCCTCAAGAGAAAATGGGAATTGGCACAAACCCAATAAGAATTTCTGGAAAAAGTCAGTTAGACAGATTTTTTAAATCAAATAAGAGAGATTGAGGAAAAATTGGGAAAAGAGATGAGAGTGATGCAAGAAAATGACAAAAAGAATATTAACACCTTGGTAAAAGAGATACAAAAAATACTGAAGAAAAGGAAAAATGCCATTAAAACCAGAATTGGCTAAATGATAAAAGAAATACAAAAATTCACTGAATTTCAATTAAGAATTTTCAGTGAAGAAAATAACTCCTTAAAAAGAAGAAATGTCCAGATGGAGAAAGTGGTACAAAAGTTGACTGAAGAAAAATTTCCTCTACTCAAAAATTAGAATTGGGCAAGTAAAAGCTAATGACTCCATCAGATTTTAAGAAGCAATCAAAGTAAAAAGAATGAAAAAAAGGAGAAAATGTGAACTATCTCATATTAAAAACAAATGGTCTAGAAAATAGTTCAAGGAGAGATAATTTAAGAATTATTGTACTATCTGAAATCCAAAATTTAAAAAAAGAGTCTAGACACTATATTTCATTAAATTATAAAGGAAAACTGCCCTGATACCCTAAAATCAAAGTGCAAAATGGAAATCAAAAGAATCCATCAATCACCTCTTGAAATAAATCCAAAAAAGAAAGTCAGAGGAGAGATTAATAAAAATTAAAGTAAAAGAAAAATCATTGAACTAGTAAGTACATAAATCTAGGAGCTTGATTTAAGAAAAAAATAAACTTTTGATTATTTAATTTTTTTAAAAAGAAAAAAACAAATTACTAGTATCATAAATGAAAATTATTAATGTACCACCAATGAAGATGAAATTAAAACAATTATTAAGAGCTGTTTTGCCAGACTACATGTCAATAAATCCAGAAATCTAGGTGAAATGGATGAATATTTACAAAAAAATTTAAATTGCCCAGATTAACAGAATAGAAAAGGGATAAATAAGGAAAGTATTTTAAAATGAAAGGAACCATAGATAGTAAGCCAATATCAGTAATAAACTTATATTCTCCAAACACATTAGAATCCAAATTCATAAAGGAAACATCTAAACTTCAAGAAAACAAAGTAGCATAATAATGATATTATAAATAAAAATCAATGTAAGAGACTTTATATTAAATTTATAAGTATTTATTATTAATGAGAAAGAAAGATAGAAATAAGTTTTCCAGCCTTTCTAACTTAAAGAAAGATCTGATTCCTGATTCCAGCTTGGTTGGGTCCCCTCCATGCTGCTCCTTGCCAGAGATTGCAAGCAAAATAAAAGCCACCAGAATGGTTCAAAGAAAGATCCAGAGCATGGGCCAGGACTGGAGCAAAGAAAGTGACTGAGCTTCCCCAACTGCCTTTATAGGCCATCACACACATGACTGACTGGCATGGTAAGTCCTTCCAGAATTGTGCTGGGATGGAGGTTCCCCAGATATTTAATTCATATAATAAGAGACTTTAATATTCCTTTATCAGTTTGAGATATATCTAATAGAAAGATAAAGAAAAGGGAAAGTGTCAATCTAAACAAATTTCTGGAGAAATGAATTAAAATATTTATGGAATTTTCTAAATGGGAAACAGCAAAAGAATATACACGTATTTCTCTGCACCTCAGGGAACTTTTAAAAAAATTGACTATGTACTGGAGCACAGAGATACTTCAAACAAATTTAAAAAGGAAATTTTTCCAGACCATAATGCAATAAGAATAAAATTTGGTTCGGGCACTACCAACAAACAATACAGAATCAAATGGAGATTAAATGATAAAACCTTAAGTAATGAGTTGGTCAAAGAGCAAAGCATAGGAACAATAACTATGTAAGAGAAAGTGATCATGATGAAACAACATACCAAAATTTCTGGGATGCAACTAAAGAATTCCTCAGGAGGAAAATCATATCCTTCTAATCATCCATTAACAAAAAATTTTTTAAGATTAATGAACTGAATATGCATTTTTAAAAATTAGAGAATCAACAAAAAAGTAAAGCTAAAATAAGCATGAAAGATTAAAATGAGAAGAGAAATAGATACATTGAAAGCAAAGAACATATAAAAATGATAAATAAAATAAAAAAATTTTTTGAAAGGACTAATACAATTGCTGAAATTGACAAACTCATAACTAATCTAATAAAAAGAAGAGTTGAAAAAGCAAACAAATAAAATAGCAAAAGAGCAAGATTAAATTACAAGAACAGAAAAAAAAATTTTTTTAAATAAGAACATATTATGCAGTTATATACTAACAACACAAAAGAAAGAGGAATCTCTTAAAAAATATAAAATGCCAAAACTATCATAAGACCAAATAAAGATCTCTTTTTAAAATAAAAAAAAAATTTTTTTTACCAATTACATGTAACAAAAAATTTCCATGTAAGTTTTCTAAAATTATTTGATCCAAATTGTTTCCCTCCCTTCTTCCTTCCCCACTCTTGGGGCTGGCAAACAATCCAATCTGGATCACACAAAACATATTTCCATATTGTTCATTTTTGTAAGTGAATAATCTTATAAAAACAGATAGAAATCTTAAATAACCAAATCAGAGAAAAGTAAAGAATTGTTGCTCTACTGGAACTACCAAGGGAAAAAGATTTCTGGATCTGATATATTTATTTATGAGAAAATTCACAGGGAAAATTTTTTTCTCTATTAAACTTTTAAAGAATAGTTAGTACCTTACTCCACAAATTATTCTCAAAAATTAAGAAAGAAAGAAAGAATGCTGCCATAATCCTAGTTTAAAATAAATATAATACCAATACCTAAATCAGGGAAAGGTAAAAACACAGGGAAGTAACTATTGGTCAATTTCATTCGTAAACATCAACTTAAAATGTTTATATAATATAATAATATATCCTATATTAAGCAATATATTATATATTTAAATAAATACTATATAAATATATATCCAAACATATTATAATGATTTATCTAAGAAATCATTGATTATGATCAAGTGTGATTTATACCAGGGATAGTTTAATGTCAGGAAAATAATGAATAAAATTAATCATTTAAAACCCCCAAACATTCCAAAACTACAAGATCATCTCAATAGAAGCAGGAAAAGCCCTGAAAAATGTACATTCTTTATGCTAAAAAAACTTACAAAGTATAGGCATAGAGGGATCTTTTTTAATATCATTAAAAAATCTATCTAAAACCAAAAGCAAGCATCCAGTACAATGGTGACACACTAGGACCTTTTCTAATAAATATGGGAATGAAGCAAGACTAACTATTCTCCTTCTTGTTATTTGATATAGTTCTGGAAATATTGGCAAGAGCAAGAAGACAAGAGAAATGAATAAAAGGAATAAAGATAAGTAAGGAGGAAATAAAACTATCTTTGTTTGTGGATGATATGATGATTTACTTGGAAAACCCTAGGGAATCAGCAAAGATACTAATTGAGAAATAGCTTAAGCAAAGTTGCAAGCTACAAAGAAAATCCTCAAAAAATCAATAGTGTTTCTATATGTTAATAACAACAACAACAAACCACGAGAAGTAGTAATAGAAAGAGAAAATTCATTCCAAATAACTACAAAATTTATAAAATATTTGGGCATCAACCTCTCAAAGCACCAGAAATACCTATATAGATTCAGTTACAAAGCATTCCTTGAAGAATAAAAAAGCAACTTAAATAGCTGAAGGAATATTCAGTGCTCATGGCTAAATGTTGCCACTAAAACAAAGATGACAATACTACAAAAATTAATGTATATTTTAATGCTATACCAATCAAATTGCAAATATATTTTATAGAGTTTGATTAAATAATAAATTCATTTAGTAAAAAATTAAACCTATAACATCAAAGGAAATGATGAAAAGAAGTTAAATATGAAAGGACAATGACATTTCCAGAATTCAAACTATATTATAAAGCAGCAATCATCAAAACCACCTGGTATTTTTAAAGATTAGAAAAATAGATCAATGGAATAGACTACACAAGGGAGAGTCAAAAACAAAAGAACTCAATTATACAGTGTTTTATAAAGTAGAAAACACAAATTACCTAGGGAAATAATCCCTATTTGATAAAAAATTTTTACAAGTTTCTGAAAAAACTGGAAAACAGGTTAGCAAAAATTAGGTTTAGACTAGTACTTTACAACACATTCCACAAGATATTCTAAATAGATGTGCAATGTTAATATAAAAATAATCTGTTGTTTTTGTCAGTTAGTTCTATCCAACTCTTCATGACCTCATTTGGTATTTTCTTGGCAAAAATACTGGAGTGGTTTGCCATTTCCTTTTCCAGCTCATTTTATAAATAAGGAGCCTGAGACAAACAGGGTCAAGTGATTTGCCTATGGTCAATAGCTAGTATATATGAGGCCAGATTTGAGATCAGGTCCTCTTGACTCCAAGGCCAGCACTTTATTCATTGTGCCATTTATAAAAAAATTAGAGGAGAAAAAGACCATGTATTTGTCATAGCTATGAGAATGAGATATATGATTAATTAAACAAGAGATAGAGGTAAGTGTAAAAGATAAAATAGGCAACTGTTTACATGAAATGCAAAAGTTTCTTCACAGTCAACATTAATGCCTTTAGTATAAGAACAGAAATAGTTGAAGAGATTGGATAGGGGGAAAATTGTATGAAATTTCTCTGATAAGGGTTTGATATCCAAGATATTTGAACTATATATATATATATGTATGTGTATACATATATATACATATGTATAATTAATAGCCATTCCTCAATAGATAAAACATCAAAGGATATGAACAAATAATTTTCAAAAGAAGTGCTGCAAAGTATTCACAACTACATTTAAAAAAGTTCTAAATCACTAATAACAGAAATGCAAATCTTTGGGGGCAGCTAGGTGGCTCAATGGATTGAGAGCCAGGCCTAGAGACTAGAGATCCTAGGTTCAAATCTGGCCTCAGATACTTCCTACCTATGTGACCCTGGGCAAGTCACTTAACCTCCATTACCTAGCCCTTACCATTCTTCTGTCTTGAAAAGGGTAAGGGTTTAGGGAAAACAAAAACAAAACAAAACTTCTGTCCCATTACTAGGTTGATGAATTTTTTTTAACCAAAGCAACTTCCAAAGATTATTTTTTAAATCCTTACCTTCTGTCATAGAATCAATACTGTGTATTGGTTCCAAGGCAGAAGAGTGGTAAAGGCTAGACATTGGCTAGATTTGGCTCTTAATCCACTGAGTCATCCAGCTGCCTCCCAAAGATTATCTTTAGATACTGTAAAATTTAAATTAATATCCAATAAGTCCAAGTATTGTATTTTATAAAGTTTTTAATAATCACTTGAAGTAGAAATAAAATAAACTAAAAGAAATAGAAGTTCAAACCTAATTATCTAACAAAAAGTGAATTCATGTGTGTAGATTCTCCTGCCTGGCATAAAGCCTCAGCTCCACAAACTGGATCAGGGGAAAAGGGGGGGGGGGGGGGGAAGAGGGCAGAGCCACGTAAAACCTATATCCTCCCTACGTTAGCATGCAACATGAGAGGTAACATGGGAAGCTGGGATTTAGAGTTCTGGGGAGCAAATCCTAATTACACAATAGTTAGAGAGTGCAATCTGCTGAAATAGAGGTTTATACAACAATAAATTTACAAATCCTTAAGAGAATTGATGAAAAATCAGATTAAGAACACCAATAGTCACACAGCACAAATAAATGTATTAAGTTTCTCTATGAATTTAAAGTATCATCATTTTATTAGCCCTGAAATGACTTTCTTTCCATGATCCTACCCCTTTCCTTTGTAGATTGCCCATCAAAAGCACTGTTTTTCTCTTGCATGGCATGTTAAGACATCTCCTTAACAGTAAAGTAATCAGATGACTAAACTTTTTTTTTAAGTATTTGATTTCACATGGGTAGAACAATTTTATTCAATGACAGTGTTTCTATTTTTGTTTGTTGTTTGATGCGGTTTACACAAAACATAAGTGTTGTACAATCCAAATCATCTCTTTCAAGTAATGTTGGTAACATGTTCCTAAAGCAGCCTTTTGAGCATGATGGGAATGAAACTTTCTTTGGCACCCTCTCACTTTTCTTTCTTTCTCATCCACTCTCTCAGGAACAGAGTTAGCCACCATTGCTATTCTTAGCTGATGGGATTATTTGGTGTGGCACTTCGTGCTCTTGTAAGATAGACCTCGGATATGTAGAAAGAATTGGTCACAAATGTGGAATAGTAGACAGCTTATCCCACCACCTACTTCCTTTTCTTTCCCTGTTTGCTTTTCTCAGTGGTCAGAAGCCTAAGACTTAGAGGAACATTCTTCCAGGGTAGCCCCAATTGCATTATTACTCATTCTAAAATTTGTCTCTTTGGGGTAACCTGTAGGCATCTTCCCTTAAATATACATGGACAGACATATATCTCTAAGAAGGAATACTGCTCTCTCCACCCCAGCTCAAAATGGAATGAATAAATGAACACTTAGCAGGCCATCTCTGAAAGTTTGCCAGCTCCTGTCCTAGAGTACTACCTTATTGCTTTCTGCCTTGTTCCCTCACCTTCCTTTTGAGTCCAGGAGCCCTCTACTCCCACCCCATTCCTTCCTATTTTTTTCCCTTTTCCTCTCCTCCTCTGCCCCAACCCTTACCCTCTTAAGAATTGGTCCCATTTAATTCCTTCTCCAGGCCCCTCTGCCATTGCAGCTTTACCCAGTTCTCAAGTGCCTTATAGCCAATAAAGCTAGACCAGAATCCCCCCCCCCAAAACAAACAAAAAACATCTGTTTTTATTTGGTTTTGCTTTTAATTGTTCCATAACCAAGTTGAAGTAGATTTGTTCACCACCACATCTGGTCTGACAGAGAGAAAATGAGATGTGAACAGTCTACTACAGGGTCAAAGTGTCCTTCGAGGAGATTTGCACTGAAATCATCAATATAGAACATGAGCTCTTAACCTTCAATATGTCATGGACTCCACTGGAAGTCTGGTAAAGTGTTTAGATCTATTCTCAGAATTCTGCATTCATAATTGAATGAAATGATAAGTTTCACCTAAAGGTTAATGAAAATAAAGATGTCGATTCAGTTCGACTTCTGGTCAAGATGGCGGCGTAGAAGCAGTGAAAGTTCAGACCTCGGAAACCCTTCTTACCGATCGCAAACAGAGTGCTCCTAGGCCACCAAAATTCAAGCTGAACAACAGGATAGACCTGGGGAAACCTCCTCCTGGACCTGGATCAAAAGGTAGCACACCGCAAAAGCCAGAACCCTAGATCACTAGGATCTAAGGGATAGACAGAAAGAAGGTCCCAGGACCCATCCCCCCCAACCCAGAGTGCTGAGCCCACGGCAGCAGCGGGAACCTCAGGGCTCTGAGGACTCACCTTGAAAGCAACCTGAGCCAGTCTCCGGGGCGCCCAACACAGATGGCAGGGAAACATAGAGAGAAGGGGGAAGCCGGTAGCCCCCTGGCTGGGTCCTTCCATCTGAGTCTCAAGGGAGGTCCCAGCTTTAGGGCACCAGCTGAACCCAATCCCATCAGGAGCCCTCAGAGCTACTGAAAGGACAGAAAACTCAGGGCTGGCAAAGGGGTTGCTCCGAAGAGTTTACCTTGAAAGTAACCCGGGCCAGTTTCCGGGCATTCAACACAAAGTGTGGAAGAGGAGGTTGCTGCTTTTTTTTTCTTCCTTTTTTTGGCTTGGGGATCATTCGGCCCACACCACCTGAACCTAATCCCATCAGGAGCCCTCAGAGCTTCTGAAAGAACAAAAACCTCAGGGCCAGTGAAGGGCTTACCTTGAAAACAACCCGGGCCAGTCTCCAGGCATTCAACACAGATTGTGGAGGAGGAGGCTTTTTGCATCAGGGCTCATTCGGCCCAAACCAGGTGAACCTAATCCCATCAGGAGCCCTCAGAGCCCAGGCAAGCCATGACCCCTTCCCCCTTAGAGAGCAGGGTCTTCTGAAAAAAACAGAAACCTAGAGGCGAAGTCAAGATGGCATGATGGCAGCCTAGAAGGAACATAGACCTGGCAGCCTGGCCAGAACTTTGGAGATCCTCCATATCTGCTCCAGCTGTCCAGGAAGTTTAAAACTCAGAGTAAACCCAGCCCAACTAAGCTGAATTCAATCCCATCAAAAGTCTCCAGAACACAGGGAAGCCCAGGCTCCCCATCCATCCTCATTGACTGCTGGACTTTAAGCCAATCAAAAGCCTCCAGAGGACAGGAAAGCTCAAACCCCCAACAACCCTCCCCCAGAGATTACACCAAGAGATCCTTTGTTAAAGCTCCAAGAGGGGAGACTGATAGAAGTCCCCAAAAAACAAAAAAATGAGAGGAACAAGAGCACAGACAAATACGGGGAGGAAAGAAGGGGTGAATTTGAACAAACAACAGAAACAGAAGAAAGAAACTACAATAGACAGCTACTACTCACCAAATGGAACAGAGGGGGAGAAATCAGCAAACGATAAACCAGAAATCCCAGCAAATTGGATACAGGCTGTGGAAGAACTCAAAACACAACTAAGAGAGGCTGAAGACAATTGGGAAAAGAACTTAAAATTTAAGATAAGTCATCTGGAAACAGAGGCACTTGAACTAAAACAAGAAAATAGTGTCCTGAAAGCCAAAATCATCCAGCTGGAAAATGAGGCAAAGGAGATGAAAGATGAGGCAAAGGAGATGAAAGATGAGGCAAAGGAGATGAAAGATGAGATAAAGAGGATGAAAGACGATCTTCAAAGAAAATCAGACCAGAAGGAAAAAGACAACCAAAAAGCCAGAGATGAAATCCAATCTTTAAGAACCACAGTAAAACAACTAGAATCAAGTGACCTCACAAGGCAGCAGGACACTATAAAACAAAACAAAAAGAATGAAAAAATTGAGGAAAATGTGAAGCATCTCATTCACAAAGCAGATGATTTAGAAAATCGTTCAAGAAGAGACAATTTAAGAATAATTGGACTACCAGAAGACCATGACAAAAGAAAAAGCCTGGACATAATACTAGAGGAAATTATCCAGGAAAACTGTCCCGAGATCCTAGAACAAGAGGGGAAAGTGGAGATTGAAAGAATCCACAGATCACCCCCTGTATTTAATCCCCAATGGACAACACCAAGAAATGTTATAGCCAAATTCAAAAACAATCAGATGAAAGAACAGGTATTACAAGCTGCCAAGAAGAAGCCATTCAGATACCATGGAAATATGGTGAGGATAACACAGGATCTGTCTGCATCCACACTGAAGGACCAAAAGGCATGGAATACGATATTCCGGAAAGCAAGGGAATTAGGCCTACAGCCAAGAATAAAATACACATCAAAACTGACTATATTCTTACAGGGGAAAGTATGGTCATTTAACACAACAGAAGAGTTCCAAGCATTCATAAATAAAAGAAGAGACCTGAACAGAAAATTTGAAGTCCAACCACAGAACTCAAGAGAATCATCAAAAGGTAATTAAAAAAGAGGGGAAAAACAACAACAACAACAACAACAACAACAAATTTTTTAAGAGACTCAATAAGTTAAAATGATATGTATCCCTATGAGAAAAGAGGTCATTGGCAACTCTTAAAAACTGTTGCTTTTACCTAAGCAGCTAGAAGAACTACACTCAGAGGGAACAGTGACAAACTGTATAGGATGAAAGGACAAGACATAAATAGGTATATAGATATATGCATGCATAAATACATATACGTGTGTATGTATATATATATACATGACTAAATCTGAAAAAGAAAAGAGGTTATGACTAAAAGAAATGGGAAAAGAAACAAATAGGGGTAAATTTATATGTCACAAAGAAGCTCATGGCGGGAGGGGGGAGAACATCGATACACTGGAAGGATAAAGAGGTTGGAGATAGGAAATACTCAACTCTTACATACTTTGAAACTGACCCAAAGAGGGAAGAACAATCCAGTCCATTGGGGAAGAGAATAGATTTGCGCCCTATAGGGGAGTAGAAGGGTAAAAAACAGACTGGTGGGGAGGGAAGCAGTACAAGGGAGGGAGAGGGTGGGGGGGGAATTTAAAAAAGACTACAGGGGAAAATAAGGGAGGGAATAAGAAGGAGGGGGTAGAAAGGGAAGTACAAGGGGGACTGATTTAAAGTAAATAACTGGACTAAAAGGTAGAGCTGAAGAAGAAAGGTTAGAATTAGGGAAGGATATCAAAATGCCAGGGAGTCCACAAGTGAACGTGAATGGGATGAACTCACCCATAAAACGTAGACGAATAGAATAATGGATTAGAATCCAAAACCCTACCATATGTTGTCTCCAAGAAACACACATGAGGCGGGTAGACACCCACAAGGTCAGAATTAAAGGATGGAGTAAGACCTTCTGGGCCTCAACTGATAGAAAGAAGGCAGGAGTGGCAATCATGATATCTGATAAAGCCAAAGCAAAAATAGACCTGATCAAAAGGGATAGGGAAGGTAATTATATTTTGTTAAAAGGGACTTTAGACCATGAGGAAATATCATTAATCAACATGTATGCACCAAATAATATAGCACCCAAATTTCTAATGGAGAAACTAGGAGAACTGAAGGAAGAAATAGACAGTAAAACCATATTAGTGGGAGACTTGAACCAACCATTATCAAATTTAGATAAATCAAATAAAAAAATAAATAAGAAAGAGGTAAAAGAAGTGAATGAAATCTTAGAAAAATTAGAATTAATAGACATATGGAGAAAAATAAATAGGGACAAAAAGGAATACACCTTCTTCTCAGCACCACATGGCAGATTCACAAAGATTGACATACATTAGGTCACAGAAACATGGCACACAAATGCAGAAAAGCAGAAATAATAAATGCAGCCTTTTCAGACCACAAGGCAATAAAAATAATGATCAGTAATGGTACATGGAAAACCAAATAAAAAACTAATTGGAAACTAAACAATATGATACTCCAAAATCGTTAGAGAAGAAATCATAGAAACAATTAATAATTTCATCGAGGAAAATGACAATGGCGAGACATCCTTTCAAACCTTTTGGGATGCAGCCAAAGTGGTAATCAGAGGTAAATTCATATCCCTGAGTGCATACATTAACAAACTAGGGAGAGCAGAGATCAATCAATTGGAAATGCAAATAAAATACTCAAAAGCGACCAAATTAAAACCCCCCAACAGAAAACCAAACTAGAAATCCTAAAAATTAAGGGAGAAATTAATAAAATCAAAAGTGATAGAACTATTGATTTAATAAATAAGACAAGAAGCTGTTACTTTGAAAAAGCAAACAAAATAGACAAAGTACTGGTCAATCTAATTTTAAAAAAGGAAGGAAGAAAAGCAAATTAACAGCATCAAAGATAAAAAGGGGGACATCACCTCTGTTGAAGAGGAAATTAAGGAAATCATTAAAAATTACTTTGCCCAATTATATGGCAATAAATATACCAATTTAAGTGATATGGATGAATATATACAAAAATACAAACTGCCTAGACTAACAGAAGAAGAAATAGAATTCTTAAATAATCCCATATCAGAAAATGAAATCCAACAGGCCATCAAAGAACTTCCTAAGAAAAAATCCCCAGGGCCTGATGGATTCACCAGTGAATTCTATCAAACATTCAGAGAACAGTTAATCCCAATACTATACAAACTATTTGACATAATAAGCAAAGAGGGAGTTCTACCAAACTCCTTTTATGACACAAACATGGTACTGATTCCAAAACCAGGCAGGTCAAAAACAGAGAAAGAAAACTATAGACCAATCTCCCTAATGAATATAGATGCAAAAATCTTAAATAGGATACTAGCAAAAAGACTCCAGCAAGTGATCAGAAGGGTCATCCACCATGATCAAGTAGGATTTATACCAGGGATGCAGGGCTGGTTCAAAATTAGGAAAACCATCCACATAATTGACCACATCAACAAGCAAACCAACAAGAACCACATGATTATCTCAATAGACGCAGAAAAAGCCTTTGATAAAATACAACACCCATTCCTATTAAAAACACTAGAAAGCATAGGAATAAAAGGGTCGTTCCTAAAAATAATAAACAGTATATATCTAAAACCATCAGCCAATATCATCTGCAATGGGGATAAACTAGATACATTCCCAATAAGATCAGGAGCGAAACAAGGATGCCCATTATCACCTCTATTATTTGATATTGTACTAGAAACACTAGCAGTAGCAATTAGTGAAGAAAAAGAAAATGAAGGCATCAAAATAGGCAAGGAGGAGACTAAGCTATTGCTCTTTGCAGATGACATGATGGTCTACTTAAAGAATCCTAGAGATTCAACCAAAAAGCTAATCGAAATAATCAACAACTTTAGCAAAGTTGCAGGATACAAAATAAATCCGCATAAGTCATCAGCATTTCTATATAATTCCAACACAGCTCAGCAGCAAGAACTAGAAAGAGAAATCCCATTCAAAATCACCTTAGACAAAATAAAATACCTAGGAATCTATCTCCCAAGACAAACATAGGAACTATATGAACATAACTACAAAACACTCACCACACAACTAAAACTAGACTTGAGCAATTGGAAAAACATTAACTGCTCATGGATAGGATGAGCCAATATAATAAAAATGACTATCCTACCCAAACTTATTTATCTATTTAGTGCCATACCCATGGAACTCCCCAAAAATTTCTTTACTGATTTAGAAAAAACCATAACAAAGTTCATTTGGAATAACAAAAGATCAAGGATATCCAGGGAAATAATGAAAAAAAACACAAATGAGGGGGGCCTTGAAGTCCCAGACCTCAAACTATATTACAAAGCAGCAGTTATCAAAACAATTTGGTACTGGCAAAGAGACAGAAAGGAGGATCAGTGGAATAGACTGGGGGCAAGCGACCTCAGCAAGACAGTATATGATAAACCCAAAGATCCCAGGTTTTGGGACAAAAATCCACTATTCAATAAAAACTGCTGGGAAAATTGGAAGACAGTGTGGGAGAGACTAGGAATAGATCAACACCTCACACCCTAAACCAAGATAAATTCAAAATGGGTGAGTGACTTAAACATAAAGAAGGAAACCATAAGTAAATTGGGTAAACACAGAATACTATACATGTCAGACCTTTGGGAGGGCAAAGACTTTAAAACCAAGCAAGACATAGAAAGAATCACAAAATGTAAAATAAATAATTTCGACTACATCAAATTAAAAAGCTTTTGTACAAACAAAACCAATGTAACTAAAATCAGAAGGGAAACAACAAATTGGGAAAAAATCTTCATAAAAAACTCTGACAAAGGTTTAATTCCTTAAATTTATAAAGAGCTAAATCAATTGTACAAAAAATCAAGCCACTCCCCAATTGATAAATGGGCAAGGGACATGGATAGGCAGTTTTCAGATAAAGAAATCAAAACTATTAATAAGCACATGAAAAAGTGTTCTAAATCTCTTATAATCAGAGAGATGCAAATCAAAACAACTCTGAGGTATCACCTCACACCTAGCAGATTGGCTAACATGACAGCTATGGAAAGTAATGAATGCTGGAGGGGATGTGGCAAAGTGGGGACATTAATTCATTGCTGGTGGAGTTGTGAACTGATCCAACCATTCTGGAGGGCAATTTGGAACTATGCCCAAAGGGCGATAAAAGAATGTCTACTCTTTGATCCAGCCATAGCACTGCTGGGTCTGTACCCCAAAGAGATAATGGACAAAAAGACTTGTACAAGAATATTCATAGCTGCACTCTTTGTGGTGGCCAAAAATTGGAAAACGAGGGGATGCCCATCAATTGGGGAATGGCTGAACAAATTGTGGTATATGTTGGTAATGGAATATTATTATGCAAAAAGGAATAATAAAGTGGAGGAATTCCATGGAGACTGGAACGACCTCCAGGAAGTGATGCAGAGCGAGAGGAGCAGAACCAGGAGAACATTGTACACAGAGACAAACACACTGTGGTATAATCGAACATAATGGACTTCTCCATTAGTGGCGGTGTAATGTCCCTGAACAATCTGCAGGGATCTAGGAGAAAAAACACTATCCATAAGCAGAGGACAAACTGTGGGAGTAGAAACATGGAGGAAAAGCAATTGCCTGACTACAGCGGTTGAGGGGGCATGACAGAGGAGAGTCTAAATGAACACTCTAATGCAAATATTAACAACATGGCAATGGGTTCGAATCAAGAACACATGTGATACCCAGTGGAATTACGAGTTGGCTACGGGGGGTGGAGGGATGGAAAAGAAAATGATCTTTGTCTTCAATGAATAATGCATGGAAATGATCAAATAAAATACTATAAAATTAAAAAAAGATAAAAAAAGAAAATAAAGATGTCATATTTTCTTATCCAAGCTCACAGCTCTCTGGAATATATCCACTGAGTAAAAGAACCCCTTAGAAAGAGAAGAATGCTTTCATGCTTTGACTTTACAAGACAACCAAGACCAAAGCCTTGTCAACACAACAAAGATCCAGATGGAAAAGTAAAGAGGGAAAAAAGCCAATTGGTTGTCAAGTTGTTTTCAAACAACTTCAACAACAACAATAATAACTGACCTTTCTATTGCATGTTACAACTGTCCAGACACTTTCCTTAAAAAAATTCTGGATGATTGGAAGTACAAGTGATATCATTCTAGTTTGACAGATGAGAAAACTGGGGCCCAAAGATATTAAGAGATGACTCAGAACCAGGAAAACATTATACACAGAGACTGATACACTGTGGTACAATCGAAGGTAATGGACTTCCCCATTGGTGTCAATGCAATGTCCCTGAACAATCTGCAGGGATCTAAAAAACACTATCCACAAGCAAAGGATAAACTGTGGGAGTAAAAACATTGAGGAAAAGCAACTGCTTGACTACAGGGGTTGAGGGGATACGACTGAGGAGAGACTCTAAATGAACACCCTAATGCAGATACCAATAACATAGAAATGGGTTCGAACCAAGAAAGCATGTGATACCCAGTGGAATCGTGTGTCGGCTATGGGAGAGTTGGGGGGGGGGGGAGGGAAGAAAAGAAAATGATCTTTGTTTCCAATGAATAATGTTTGGAAATGACCAAATAAAATAATGTTTAAAGTGAAAAAAAAAAAGAGATGACTCAACTAGCTAATGGCAGAACTGAAGCTAGAACCCAGATTGCTTGCTTCCCAATCTATCATTCCACTGCTCTCAGCCATTTAAAGTCCAACTTTTTGAGCACTTATTAGCATATGCAAGTTTCTGGAAGAAACACTAACTTTTGCTGTTTCAGCAGCTTTCTGGGAACACTGAGATCTATGCAGAAGGCTGAACAGTTAGCATGTGGCCTCAGAGTGGCGTGCACATAGATGATGCCACCAAGTCACAAGTGAGAGTGATTCAAACCCTCCCTAGCTTTCCTCCTTAAGAGAGGCACTAGTCCATGGAATTCCTAGTAAAAGAGCAGAAGAAACCAACTGGCTGCATACCAATGATACACAGCTTAATTGGCTAATGCTGGTCTTCTGATTCCTCCCTACTAACTCATCAAAAATTCCCTCTCTACCTCTTTGGTCCAGTGGGGCCTCTCATTAACAATTAGGAAGTGAGAAGCCAAAAAAAGGGGACAAATTACACAGTAACAGTGGGACTTAATTTAGAACCACTTAAAGAGTTGGCTTTATGAGACATTATTCCCTCTGTTATTTCTGAGTTATGCTACTGAGAATTTGAAGGTTCCGCACAGCTAAGACTTTCAATTATAGGTAGGAATCACTTTCCAGTTGGGAGATTTAGAAATGGGAGCAATTAGTTTGCCCATTAGATCTAAGGAGCTTAAGGCCACAGAGGTTCAGCATTCTTTACCTCTACTTAATCGCCATTTTTCTCCCTGAAAATGTGCCATGATTAAAATTCCCAGAGAAAGGACACAAAGGGAAGACTGAACCTAACACAGAAGTCAGCAACAGGTGCCTCTAGAGATATCTAACAAAAGCTGGGAGAAATTACATTTACGTCATCTGGAAGCTGGCAAGGATTAAGCCAAAAGCTCAGTGCACACATGCACTTCCCAGGGGACATGCTTGAAATCTCTCAAGATCTCTCTGTCTCTGGCATTCTTACCTTCATATGATAGATATTGTTATTATTATTGTCATTGTTGGTGTTAATAATAAAAATAATCTTTTCTGGGGGTAGCAGTTTGAAATAGTCTACAAAGACTTCTTGGTTAGCCCTAGCAGGTGCTAAGTTCCAGGCACAATTTTCTTCAGGCTTCAGGGCTCAGAAGCTTTGGGTGGTCTTTGGTGAAACACAATTGGTCACAGACAAGTGATGTCTAGGCTGCTCTCCTTACAGCAGGCAGCTCTAAATAGTAACAATAAGACCTTGCTGTTAAGTTAAATGGAGAAAGACAAAGGCTTGTTGTTCTGATGTACAATTATAATTCGCGGATCCAGACCCCAAACCAGACATTAACTAAACTTAAAACTGAGTTGACTAAATCTTTTAAGGATGTTAACACTGGAAGGGATATTTGAGACCATCTCACACCACTTTCTCATTTTATACTGATGGAGGAACTAGGGTCTAGAGTAGGGAAGTAATTTATAGAGAAAATGGTTTTAGTACTGTGCAATGGATTTGGCCTCAAATCTCAGCTCTAACATTGGCTGCCTATTCAACTCTGGGTAAATCCTTCGATTGCTCTGGGCCTATGTTTCTTCAAATGTAAAATAAAGGGGTTGGACTGATGATCCTGCAGGTCTCTTCTAGCTCTAAATGCAGAGATCTAGTTCCTAGGACCATACTTTCAGGGGCAGGATCAGGACTGGAACTCAAGGTTTTCAACTCCCAGACCAAACCAGGTTTCTTTCCATGACACCATGCTGCTAGCTTTCACAGAAGTTACACTGGTCTTATGCATTCCAAGACTCAGCCCTTGACCAGTTGTGACTGGACTGGTGCCTCAGGAGCTATGTTTGGAATCTAAACACTCTGTCCATAACCCAGGAGGACAAATAGACATCTGGCCAAGTGAACAGCCAGCTGCTAGAGGGCAGAAGAGAAGGGCCCAACTTGGGGGTGGTAGAAATGTGCTATAATTTCACATGAAAGTAAGGCCACATCTATGGAGTGCCAACACATCTGGATAAAAAAGGAGATATTTAGCCATTTCCCTGGATATTTGCTTGTACGGTGCCCTAGCTCAGGGCATTTGAAAACATGTAAATGCTTAACTGAATGGTTTTTATTTCATCTGGCTGTTTATGGACAGCCCCAGTAGAACTGAAGGTTTTAACTGGTTTTTGTTATCACCCCACAGCTACACTAACAATGAAGGTGCTGGAAGTCAGATGCTTGTTAGGTTCCTGCATTTCCAGAATGTCACGAGACCATAAGAGGACCATATCAGAGAGAGCCAGGATGGCTACAGCTGGAAAAAGTGGGCTTTCTACAGAAGGAGCAGTCCTAGACTCCTTCAGGGAAGTCAGAGACCTCTCTCTATGCAGCTTATTCTCAACACGTTCTACCCTCCCTTAGCAGCCAGGAAAAGAAATGAGCTGAGATGGGAAGAGGCCTTCAGCAACTGTTCTTCTATGGGAATACAAATAAAATATAATATATAAACACTGTAAATATATTATTGACACGTATTATATTAATATATTATATGGAGACATATTATACAAAAATACAAATTTTAAAGTGGAGAGACATAGGAGTAAGTCTAGCCAAAGACCTCTGCTAAATGAAATAATAGCCCTTCCTATATGCTCTAGTAGGCCATAGTTGGGAGTCAAGATGTCTATTCTCAGAAGCATAAATTTGGAGCCAAAAGGGGCTATAGAGATTATCTAGGCCAAATTACTTCTCTTACAGTTAAGGAAACTGAGAGAATATGTGACTTGTCTAAAGCCATATGAAGAGAGAATCAAGATTCAAACCCAGGTCCTTTGTTTACAGATTTCATATTTTTTTCTATTGTACCACACACTAATTGACTTAGAAGGGACCATAGATAAACCACTGCCCCTCTTAGGGTTTGTTTCCTCCCCTATAAAAGAGAGAGACTAAATGACAGCTAAGGCTTTTCCAACTCTAGCATTCTGTGCTTCTCTTTATTATATATGTTTAAATGACTCTTGTGGGAAGAGATGTAGAAAAAAAGAGTTGTTGGGTTGTTATTTTGTTGCCATTCAGTCATTTTTCACTTATTTGACCTTTTGCAATCCAATTTGGGATTTTCTTGGCAAAGATACCAGAGTGGTTTGTGCTGTTCTGGTTTGCCATTTTCTACTCCAGCTCATTTTACTGAGGAGAAAACTGAGGTAAACTGGATAAAGTGACTTGCCCAGGGTCACATAGCTAGTAAATGTCTGAGGCCAGATTTGAACTTAGGAAGATGAGACTTTCTAACTCCAGTCCTGGCACTCTATCTACTATACTGCTTAGGTGAATTGGAAAATAAGGAAGAGAGATTCTAGTGCTTAGGGATAGAGGTGGAGATGTGGAGAGGAGAACAAATTTAGACTCTGCAACAATGCAGCAGGATGATGCCCCACCAACTTTCCACTTAACAACGGCTGGAAAAGAACCACTTCAACCACTACGGAAACTATGATAACCATACCTTATACCTTAGTGGTATTTTCAATAATTTTCTCTTTGTATCAATATGTGGGGCAATAAGGTTAGGTAGACATTATCCTTATTTCATAGATAGGAAGATAGATGCAGAGAATTACATGAAATAATTTTGAGAAATATAAAGAAAAGTTCAGTGATGTCCAAAATCATACATGGAGTCAGTTGTGACCACAGAATTAGAACCCAACTCTTCTAACTCTGGTCCACACCAAAGGGAGGGAGTGCCTCACTACATACAGTGGGTAAAGGAAATTCTTGTTATTCAAGATGTAGGATCACCATAGTCAATGGTGGGTGGAATGTAGAAGTCCCTGGGGAGTAGCTCCTTCCTTCCTTCTCTAATCATTAAAGAGCCCTCCTTGGAAGACAGCTCCAGAGCCTTCCTGGGCTCCATTCTACCCCAGTCTGGTCTACAAATGCTAATGCCTTTTTCCTGAGAAGAATCAACAGCATAAAGCAGTTAGGAAAAGCTTAAGGCATTCCATAAGAATCAGATTTGTTGTTGTAGTTGAGATTTACTGAACAAATCTTATTCTTTGTGACCCCATTTGAGGTTTTCTTGGTAGAGACACTGGAGTGGTTTTGCCATTCATTTCCTTCTTCAGCTCACTTACCTCATCCTCCAGATGAGAAAACTGAAGCAAACAGGGTTAAGTGACTTGCCCAGGATCACACAGTTTAGTAAGTGACTGAGGCCAGATTTTACTTAGAAATATGAATCTTTCTGTCTCCAGGCCTGACACTATCTACTGTGACAAGATAATAGAGCAGGAAAAGGAGTCCTTGGCATGTGGATTCCATTGCAGGTGCCCCTCCATGCCACTTCTTTGTTGCCTTTGAACAGTGCCAAGTGAGTAATGGAGAGTTTGAAACACCACAGTCCTGTTTTCCTCTTGCAAGTTCATTTTAGAAAACAGGATTTTTCATGGAAATTATAGTCTTTGTCTTCAAACCACTGTTTGAGTACACAGACCGTCACAGAAAGTTAGCTTTGTTATTGTACCCTGTGCTAACATAAAGGTGAAGCTGAGCTAAACCCTGATATAGCATCTTAAGCTCTCTCCTACCAGTGAATCCCCTAAAGACTCTTAAATTCTTCCACAGTTAAGCCAAGTATGTGTCCTGGAGTCCTTGCCCCAAAGAGTAGTCCTCAGTCCCCCCCTCCATAGTGTTCCCAGAATACAGGGGCCCCTAGTGATCTCTGTGCAGCACATTTATCTTGCACACCATTCACTTATTACTTATGTGCTATAACTCCTCATGTTGTTTCCTTGATTTATTATTGAACTCTTACCTTCTTGTTTAGCTCTTGTTTCCCTCAAGGTTGTTGAGAAGGAAATATTTCATACATCTTAAAGTGTTATAAAAGCAGGAGCTATTATTCTATTTCTTAAGTATAATGATGATGACGTTGAAAGTCTCTTCAAGTTTATAACAACCCTATGAGAGATAGAATGTACCTATCATTTCCTCTTTCACAGATGGGCCCCCTCTGAGAGTTTAAGTGGACATCCCAGGGTTACAAAGTGCCCAGAGGCAGACGCCAACTTGGGTTTCCTGGCCCAAAGTCCAACAATCTATTCACTTGGCATCGCTGCTTCTCTGTGCCCAGTAAGCAGTGCATTTCACGTGGTAGGTGCTCGGTATTATTTGTTGAATGAATCAGTGAATGAATTCTAGTGAAGGGTTGCATCTCCCTGCCTGAATCACAGAGAGCTGTCCAGGGAGCAACTTCGAGCTGCTGCTGTATGTCCCGCCTCCCCCACCCCCAGCCCATTCCCTCTGAAGAGTTCAGTGGAGCTTCCAAGGAAGAAGACAGGAAACAAGACAAATGCAAAGAGAGCTTGAGTGTCTTTCCTCTCTCCCAGTTAAAGGGGATTATGAGAAAGGGAAACATACAATCTATGTGTTGAAACAGGGAGGAAATAGATGACTATGGATTTACCAGGAGTTAACCTGAGGTAGAAAACCGCAGCCTGTTTGTTAAAACCAAGAAAGTGTAAGTGTGGCTTAGTGGATAAGTGGTGGACTTGGAATTAGTAAACCCAGGTTCAAATCCAACCTCAGGCTACTAGCTATTCCACTGTGGAAAAAGTCACAATCTAAAAAAGACAACAAACCTATTTCCTCACCTACAAAATAAGGATAATATGTATGGTTCAAATGTGAGCCACAAATTGTTTTGCAAAACTTATCTAAAATTTCAGTTATTTTTTTAAACCCTTACTTTCTGTCTCAGAACCAATTCTAATTCAGAACAATGTTAAGGTCAAGGCAACTGGAGTTAAGGGACTTCCCTGGGATCACATAGCTAGGAAGTGTCTGAGGTCAGATTTGAAATCAGGCCCTTCTGATTGCAGACCTAGAATTCCTTGCTACCAGACACTGTGCTGCCTAGCTATTTCCAGCTATCATTAAAAAACAAACAAACAAACAAAAAAAACTCTTATCTTCCATCTTAGAATCAATCCTGGGGATTGGTTCCAAGGTAGAAGAGCACCAAGCTTAAGGTAATGGAAGTTGTGACTTGCCCAAGGCCATATGGCTTGGAAGTATCTGAGGCTAACTTTGAACCCAGGACTTCCTGACTCAAGGCCTGGCTCTCAACCCATTGAGCCACCAAGCTATCACCTTGTATCATTCTTAGAAAAGTGTTTCCATTGTGTAAAGGATTGGGCTGTGGAGCAGAGGGGTAAAATAGAAGGCTGAAATGGAGCTACTTGATGTCCTGGAGAGAGAGCCATCAGAGTAATTGCTCCCAGAGAAACTAGTGGCTTGCTCTAGAGCTGGTACTTGGAGGACAGTTAACAGGAATGGCATCCTAGAGGAGAGGCAGTAGCACTAAAGAGCTGAGCACAGTATCAGGAATCCCAGTACCAGCTAGAAGTGGAGGATAGGAGTAGTAGCAAGGAATTCTGTCACTTCTGACTATTACCACACCATTCTGTCTGTTCCTCTATCATCATTCCCATCTCCCCACCAGAGGAACTATGGACTCCTCCCTTGGGATACCTAGCTCTGACAGGTGAGTTTTCATCATATCTAGCCTGGAACCAGACCTCCACTCCACTTCTTGGCCATTCATGGGTCAAGCAAGGCACCCTGAGGAGAGACAGGGCTCAGTATTGTAACCACGAAAATGTGGGTTTCCAAGACTGTAAATTGCCAAAACTGTAAAGGTTTCGGCCAAACTGTAAAGATAATTTTTAGTGTCTTGATTTAAATCAAAAATAAGTGGTCGCCATGGGAAAATTCCCAAATATGAAAATATCCAAGTCAGCTGGGTTTTATGGAGATTTTAATTAATACAAATGAAGGAATTAAGGAGAGAGAGAGAGAGAGAGAGAGAGAGAATAGTAGAAAGGGCCATTTGGCCTAGGCCTGAGCCTTAAGGGAGAGAGAGTCAGTCTTTATCACTCACCACAAAATTGTCCCAAGCAAGCTCCAGTCCTTCACTGAAATCCTCAACTCCTGAACTGAGTTCAGAAACCCTCCTCTGAACTCCTGAACTGAGTTCAGAGAACTCCTTTTAAAGAGAATTTTATCTTATGCCACCTCCCCTAAATTTTCCCATCTACCAATCATAGTAGATGCTTTTCCCTAGGACTGCCCATTCTTAGTTCTCATCACTCTTCAGTTCTCACCTTCTCTGGGTATATTATATCTTCTGAGTATTTCATACCTCTTTTGTTAAGCTTGCCTTTTGTAAGTTGCTTGACCTTTAAGTGATTAATTTAACCTTTATAGGTACTTAGCACCCTTTTGTATTAGATCTAAAAATAGATCACCTAGTTTAGGGTTTTTGCTTTACTATAAGTATGATTTGGGGACTTTTCACTGTTCAATCAGGAATTTGCAACTTTATCTTCCCCTAAGGTACTGTCTGAGCAAGGTGGAGTAATTTTAAAAGTTCTCAATACATTCCTGATCAAGTACCTCCATTGTTACAATAGGGGAATAGCTTAACCAAATCTTTTAAGGTATAGTCTGAACAATTTTAAGATTCACAGTATGTACCAGGCAGGTCAAACCACTACTACCTCCTCCCCTTAGATCTCAGTGGAAGTAGCCTAGGACCCTGAGCCCAAGAGCCTTGGGAATAGTAATGCCCTCCAAATCAGGAGTCCTACCACAAATGGCCACATAATCCCAAGATCCTCAAGAGAGGCAGTAGAGCCCACACCGCCCCACTCCCAACCCAGGACCAAAAACTAACACTCAGAGAAATAATCATAGAGAGGTGTGTTCAGGCAGCTACTTGGTTTGGTGCCACAGCCACAACTACTGATGCCCTGGAAAAGAAAGTTTTTGCCACCAAAATTCTTGGCAGTGTCAAATGATTTAACATCAGAAACTGATATTTTATCAGTGGACATAATATTAAAGAAGAGAATTATCATATACTTTGCATTATCTATAATTTATCCTATATATCTTGCTTGCATAGAATAGTTTGCATATTATCTCCCCTATTTGACAATGAACTCCTTGGGGAAAAGGGCTGCCTTTCATGTTTCTTTGAATCCTTAGCAGTGTTTCAAAAACATCATTGGTGCTTAATAAATGCTTGTTGCCTGACTAAGAACCATGGTATTTTCCTGTCTGTCTTACATTTCATTTTAATGTGTTGTTTCCCTTATTCCAATAAGAGCTTCCTTAGAGTAAGAACTTTCTTACTTTTCTATTTATATCCCCAGATCTTAGCATGGTGCTTTATGTACACAGAGGAGGTGCTTAATACATTCCTTTTTTAATTCATTAATCTAATCATTTATTTATCTCTACATTATATTGTCTACACCCCAACCTCCTCATCTTCTCGCAAAAGAAACCTTGGACTTTACTACTGGGACAACAGTTGCTGACATATGAGCTTTTCACTCTGTCTTGCCCAGAACCAGATATCTCCACTGCCTTGCCAGATTCACACCATGCAGCAGCTCAAAACCCACCCCAACCTTTCTCTTTCCAGATCCCCTTTGTGTGTTATCTGTCCTCATTACAATCTAAGCTCCTTTTGCTTACAGTCTCAGGGAGTTGAGAGAAGAAAGGGAGGAAGAGAATTTGGAACTCAAATTTTTAAAAATGAATGTTAAATTATTTTTACATATAATTGGAGAAAATATTACTGGGGGAGAGAATATAAGCTGTGTGAGAGATAGGAATTGTCTTACTTGCTTATATTTTTAGCTTTCAGTGCTTGATATGTGTGTAATTTAACAAATATATTATCTATCTATCTATCTACCTACCTACCTACCTATCTATCTATCAGATGGAGGCAATGAAATAGTGGAGCATAATTAAGGAATATCAGTGAGAAAAATGTTGTTGTTCAGTTGTTTCAGTTGTCTGACTCTTCATGATCCCTTTTGGAGTTTTCTTGGCAAAGATACTAGGATGGTTTGCCATTTCCTTCTTTAGGTTTGTTTTACAGATGAGAAAACGGATGCAAAAAGAAGTGACTTGCCCAGGGTCACACAGCTAGTTAGTACCTGAGGCCAAATTTGAAGTCAGGATTTCCTGACTTCAAACTCCATGCTTTATCCAGTATGCCACCTAACTGTCCTGTAGACAGAGTGGCACTATGTATTTTTAAAAAATATGTAACTGTACACACATATACATTATAAATGTATATGCAACATATATACATATGTGTATACACACATGTAAGGAAATATAAGAACCAGGGAAATAGGGTGGAAAATTTGGGGGCAAAGCTTAATGAAGACAGAAAGAAAAAATTATATTGTCATAAATTGTACTAAAGATACTCAGAACAAATCAAGTATATTGATGATGAATTGTAAAAATAGATGCAAGACTAACATGGCTATAAGAAGAGTAAAGATTTTCTTTTTCCTTTCTGTGATTCATTTGTGGGGTGGAGAGGTAAAAGATAAAAAAACAAGTTTTTATTTGTTGAGAAAAATAATAAAAATTAAATTAAAAAGGAAATGAGGTTTAAGTTAAGTGACTTATTTATGGAAACCTAGCTAGGAACTTTTAGAGGCAGGATTTGAATGCTGGTCTTCCTCTTTCATAGTCCGTCACTCTCTCCTCTATGTTTTACAGTTCACAGGGGTGGCTTACATAATGAATAATAAAGTGAGACTCCAAAAATATCTTAACAGCTAGAACATTGGACTGTAATAAGAAGCTTTAATAATTAATAAATTGAATAAGGATAAATATGAAGTTCTACATTTGATTTCAAAAGATCAACTTCATTAATACAAGATAGAGTAGGTGTGGCCAGACAATTTATCCAAAAAGTGAACTGCAAGCTCAATATTAGTGAAAAAGCATGATAGCAGCCAAAAAGAAAGAAAGAAAGAAAGAAAGAAAGAAAGAAAGAAAGAAAGAAAGAAAGAAAGAAAGAAAGAAAGAAAGAAAGAAAGAAAGAAAGAAAGAAAGAAAGAAAGAAAGAAAGAAAGAAAGCAAGCAAGCTAATATGATGTTAGGCATCACTGAAAGGCATAAAGTCCAAGATTGGGGAGATAAGAGTAACACAGTTTCTGCCCTACTCAAGAACATCTGGGATATTGTATTCAGATCTGGGTCCCACACTTTTAAAAATGATGTCAACAAAATAAAAAGTATGCAGAGGAAAACACCTAGGAGGGTGATGGAACTCAAGACCATGACACATGGGGATCAAATGAAGAAAATGGGGTTATCTATCCTGGGGTTAGAGGTGACAGCATTGAGACATGATAGCAGTTCACAAGTATTTGAAGGATTTATCATGTGGAAGAAGGGATTCAATTTATTTTGTTTGGTTCCAGAGAAAAAAACTAAGAGAAACAATATTACTTGCAAAAAAAACAAATTTAGACTTTTTTTTTTTTGAGGGAGGATTATTGGAACTATTCAAAAGTGGATTGGGCTGCCTCATGGAATAATAGGTTCTCCTTTACTCAGGATCTTCAAACAAAGGTTAAATGACTACAGGTTTACTGTAGTGGAGATTCTCAATCAGGTGAGAAGGTTGGAATATGGTATAATGGGAGAATAAATTGTTGGATATAGAGTCAGAGAACTTAGATTTAAATGCCACCTAGAGGCTGAGAAAGTTTGGTCAGACAGATAGTAGGAAAACCAGGAGGGAGCAGTGTTGTGAAAACCTAAAAAGGAGACTATATTCAGGAGACGGGGTTGGTCAACAGAGTCAAAAGCTGCAGAGAGTTCCAGAAGAATGAAGACTGAGAAAAAAGTATCTAGAGGCTATGAGATTCCATGAGTCCAAGAAGTTGTGGGTGGCATACTTAGGTCTGATGTAAAGAAAAATTTCCTAACAATCAGAGCTGACCAAAAGTCTAATGATACTCCTCCTGAGGCAGAGGCTTCCTTTTCACTACTGATTTTCAGGTAGAGGTTGGATAACCATTTGATGATGTTGTTGAAAGGAATCTTAGTCAGATATGGTATACTCCAACTTTGATATTCAATTGTTTTGTATAAAAGAATGAAATGTAGGTATATACCTCTGAATCTCTCTCTCTCTCCCTCTCCCTTCGTCCCTCTCTCATTTTCTCTTCACCTCCTCTCTGTTTCTGTTATCTCTCTTCTGCCTCCTTTCCTTGAGCCTTTATTATAAGACTACTGGATAGTGCCCTGGATAGTGTATTGCTACTGGTTGTCACACCCCAGCCAGTTAGAAGTGATAAGTTTCTAGTAAACCTAAACTCTTAGCTGGATCATAGAACTAAATCTGGAAAGGATCATAGAGATCATCCAGTCCAACCTCTTTGTTTTAAGGTTGAAGAAACTGAGGCCCAGGGAGGTTGTGACTTTCCTAAGGTAATAAGCATTTGAGAAGGATTTGATCCTGGATTCTCTAACTCTGGTACCTTTGCTCATTTTGCTGTACTACAAATCATGTTCCAAAGCTGGGGGTTTGGCCTATGATATTAACCAATTACATCTTTAAAGGTATATATATAAACCAATGATTCTTCATTGTTTGAGACAACGGATTCCAAACTATGGAGCAACCTCCTTTTTTGTTTAAAAAAAAAAATCTCCCTTGTGATTCAGATATCATAAAACAATCTATGCAAATAATATAATTAGTGGTTTTATTAAAGTAAAATGTAGAATTTGTTGCTATTTTTATATCAAAAAAGTTTTAACATAGAATAACATAATCATTGTACTACATTCACTGTAATTGATTGTAGGAACATAAATTTTGAGATGTAAAGTGCCTTCTAGGTCATCTTTTAATTCTCTCATTATTCAGCTGAGGAAACCAAAGGAAAGGGATATTAACTATCTAATTAGAATTAGGATTTAATTCAAGATCCTCCAAACCCAGCAATGTTTTCATTGCACTAAACAGCCTCCCAAAATCAAAGGAAGAAAAAAATGACAGCATCAGAAACTTCCTTTCCCCCATTCAATTGACTCCAAGGTTAAGACAGAAAAAGGGGGGAAAATAATTTTTTCTGGAATTTTAGGTGGGGATTTTGGAACAACAATCCTTAATTTTGTTGCAAGAATGGAAATATGATTTAAATGGAAAGAGTATTGGACTTGGAATTCAGGGGACCTGGGTTTAATTCCAAACACTGATATTTACTACCTGAATGACCTCAGATAGTCACATAACCTTTCTAGGTCTTAGTTTTTTCAGTTGTAAAATGAAAGACTAAAGTATACGGATTCAACTATCCCTTTTTTAGACCTCCAAATTTGGGACCATGAATTGGGAAAAGACAAGGAGTTGTGTTCTTGCTCCTAAGAAGTGAGACTTCTACTTCTGGCACAATTGCCCATCCTGACCTTGGCTCAGACCCAAAACTCATTTCATTTACTGCATGACGGAAGGCTCAAGAGCTGGGCTGACCCAGCAAGGCCCAAGGAACACAGAAATCTGTACCTAACTGCTAGGGAGTTTCTGTTCATGGATCTATGGCCCCACCACAGATGAGAGGTATAGAAGAGTCCAATTGTTCTCAGGAGTGCAACACCACCATAATGCCATGCCCCCTCCCCACCTCCACCAGAGGTTCTAAGCTTTTTGGCTCTTTCCCCCTATAGCTAAATCCTATGTGACAGGAGAAGATGAGTGGCTTAGGCTTAAAGTAGAGCCACTTTGAGCATAGGAGACAAGGAGGTAAATAAGAGTTTCAATTAGCTCCCTGATGCCAATACCTGGTAGAACCATTTGCCCTTCTTCCATGTCCTAGTGGTTATTCATAGGATATGCAACATTTGTCTCACTTTTCTTGCTTTGATTTAAACTTTGTTTTCATTGAAAATAATGAATGTACTTATATGTGAGTTGTAGTCAAAAATGTCCCAAAACTATGCTCATTATTTTGTGCCCCAGGAAGGATAGTGTTTTTGCCCATATGATAGGGGGGTGGGTTATATCCCAAAAGTTAGTTTCATAAGGAAAAGAAAAATCATTTATTAATCACCTACTGCATACCAGCCATTGTGCTAAGCACTTTACAAGTTTATTTCATTTGATGATAGGGCCATAGTTCTTGAATTAAAATGGATCAGAGACCATTTAGTTCAACCCTCTCATTTTATAGATGAGACCCCTGAAGCCCCAGGAAGTAGAATGACTTGCCTAAGTTCACACATATAACAGAGGCTGAGATTTGAACCCAGACCCTTGAGTTTCAGAGCAAGTAATCATTCATCTGTTTGGGATTCCCACTCTGCTTTGGGATTGATACACTCCATCCTTAGTCACCTATTTCTACCCTTCTTTTACCTTCCCTCCAAAGAGACTGCCTGGCACAGATTACCTTTTTTTAATTAAGTAAATTCAAAATGACTTTTTTTTTGAACATTTTTAAGACTACTCCATCACATTAATAGATGTTGTAACAGACCCACGAGGATGCTGCAAAACCACTACTACTAGGAATTTCCTATATGAGGCTAATATTAAAACAAGAATAAAGAACATGTTTCATGTTCACTTTTACTTTTACTTTTGGGGATTGATGACATTTCCTTTTAAGTGAAGAATGATGGTTCTGGTGAGCCCCAAAATTACTTCATTCAGAATGAAGTACTTCATTCATAATTATTTAGTGGGTGTGCTGTCTTCCTCTTATGTCAGCTTGACAAGATGTCAAGTCCCAGGACAAGGTGTAAAGTCCTCGATACCTCATTTATGAGACCTTTGTTCTGGCTGACTCCAGCTGACTAGTTAATACTCTTTGGTTTGGTCTGTCAAGGGGAGATACACAGCAAGTGAAGAGAGCTAAAAGAGAAAAAGTCAGATGGAAAGGGGATATATATAAAGATATATCTCCTGGGGAGAGATATGCCCAACCATGAACCCAACCCCATTTCCTCCCAGGGAACTGAATCATCCCAGGAATGATATGTGGATTTTAACCCCTCACTAGGCACTTGTCAGAAAGATATTAGAGGGAGATGGGGCTCCTCCTGTAGCATATCTGGGCACATTCATTACAAGAGAAGATCAAAATAAACAAAGTCAAAGAAATGATGAAGTGGTAGCTACATATCATCATCATTACTATCACTTCATCTTTGCTCATGATGGGTTTTTTTCCTTTCTGGAATACTTTCCCAAAATCTTTCTCTGCCCAGATCCATATTTGTAGTTTAAGGTTCATGCTTAAGTCATATCTTTCCTAGTGAATCTTTCTAATTTATCTAGATCACTGTTCTCTATCTTCTTTGAATTCTTATTGCATTTATAACACACAACATAACACTTAATTATATGATTTCATGTATTATTCCCCAGGAGGCAACTAGGTGTCACATGGATAGAGCGACTGCAGTCAGGAAGACATGAGTTCAAATGTGTCCTCAGATAACTACTACCCTTGTGACCCTGGGCAAGTCGATTAATTATGTTTGCCTCATTTTTTACATTTGTGAAATGTGCTAGAGAAGTAAATGGCAAACACTTCAGTATCATTTTTACCAAGAAAACCCTGAAAAGGTCATAGAGAATCACACAACTAAAAACAACTAAACAACAATTATTTTCTAATTGTTTTGTGCTAGTTTAAAAAAAATAGTACATATTTCTATAATGTTTTAAGGTTTACAAAATACTTCCTTCACAACAATTCTGTGAGGTAGGTAGCACAAAGCCCAGAGAGGTACAATAACTTGCCCACAGTCACATTGCTAGGAAATGTCAGAGACAGGATTCTAAAACAGGTTGTCTGACTACAAGTCTTGTGTTTTCTGCTCCCCACCCCCCACCCCTTTCCTCTTACATCTCTTTGATAAGGTGTGAAGTGTCTAGATCCTTTATATGTTGTCTCTTTAAAAATACTTCCCTCACAACAATCCTAAGGTAGTACAAATATTATTATCTTCACCTTATTGATGAGGAAAATATCTCAGAGATAAAATGATGTGGCTAAGTCTTACAGGGAAAAGCTTCGATATTTATATTGATATTTAGGTCTTCTGATTAGAGGTGTGAAGCTCCTTCCAGAAATGGTACAATAAAAAGAGCACTAGTTCTGGAAGCCAGAGAACCTGGATTCAAATCCTACTGCTGATGTTTACCAACTGCTGCCTTGGCAAGTCAATTAACCTCTACTGGTCTCACTTTCCTTATTTGTTAAAGATAAATAAATCGAAATAGAGGGTTAGACTAAATGACTTCTGAGGCCCCTTCTACTTTTGGCCCATGATACATTCTGCCTTTTTATTGACCTCAGAGGTTGGTTGAGATTAAGAACTGGGTCTCTAACTCCTCTGGCATTCCTAAGGCAATAGGATCACAGGAATTAGAACAGCTGGAAGGGATATTGGGTCCAATGTCCTCATTTTATAGATGAAAAAAATGAGTCTCTGGGAGATTAAATGACTTGCCAAGGATATATAAGCTGTAAGCAGTAGGGGCAGGATTCAGATTCAAGTTCTCTGACATTATCTGTACTCTAGCATGCTGCTCCATAAGAGGGTGATCCCAGCTACAAGGAGGGGCTCAGAAATATTTTTTTTTAATTTGGTCAATTTAGAATATTATTTCTTGGTTACAAGAATTATATTCCTTCCCTCCCTTCCCTCCCTTCACCCTTCCCTTAGCTGATACACAGTTCCACTGGGTATTGCAAGTATCCTTGATCAGAACCTATTTCCATGTTGTTGATGTTTGCACTAGGATGATCATATCCCCAGGCATATCCCCCTTGACCCATGTAATCAAGCAGTTGTTTTTCTTCTGTGTTTCTTTTGCCACAGTTTTTCCTCTGAATGTGGATAGTGTTCTTTCTCGTAGATCCCTCCAAGTTGTTCAGGATCACTGTATTGCCACTAATGGAGAAGTTCATTACATTCGATTGTACCACAGTGTATCAGTCTCTGTGTACATTGTTCTCCTGGTTCTGCTCCTCTCACTCTGCATCAATTCCTGGAGGTCATTCTAGTTCCCATGGAATTCCTCCAGTTCATTGTTTCTTTGAGCACAATAGTATTACATCACCAACAGATACCACAATTTGTTCAGCCATTCCCCAATTGAAGGGCATCCCCTCATTTTCCAATTTTTTGCCACCACAAAGAGTGCAGCTATGAATATTCTTGTACATGTCTTTTTCCTTATTATCTCTTTGGGGTACAAACCCAGCAGTGCTATAGCTGAATCAAAGGGCAGACAGTCTTTTATTGCCCTTTGGGCATAGTTCCAAATTGGCCTCCAGAATGATTGGATCAATTCACAACTCCACCAGAAATGAATTAGTGTCCCTATTTTTCTGTATCCCCTCCAGCATTCATTACTTTCCACTGCTGTCATTTTAGCCAATCTACTAGGTGTGAGGTGGTACCTTAGAGTTGTTTTGATTTGCATCTCTCTGATTATAAGAGATTTAGAGCACTTTTTCATGTGCTTATTAATAGTTTTGATTTCTTTAACTGAAAATCGCCTATTGATGTCCCTTGCCCACTTATCAATTGGAGAATGGCTTGATTTTTTTGTACAATTGGTTTAGCTCTTTATAAATTTGAGTAATTAGACCTATGTCAGAAATTTTTGTTATGAAGATTGTTTTACCTTTACCTAAGGAACCAAGCCAATGCCTCTAGAGTGCTATACCCCACCTCCCAGTCGTCCAAATTATCACTGAAGGACAGATTCCTCCCTGGAGAAGTTATAGGTCAAATCTATAAAAGCAAGGTGATGCTATTGTAATTGCTTGTATGATCTATTGAAACGGCAAAGGCAATCCCCGGTTTGTAAAAGAAAATTTTGTATCAAACATGTTTATTATAATTCTCTTTGCTTGAATGTTAAAGTATAAAATTTTCTTTGAAACATAGTTGCTTTTAGCTTCATAAACTTATTTGTCAAAAGTGCAGCTTTTCCCTTTTCTAATTTTTAAAAAAGGTTTGGTTCAGGCAGCTAGGTAGCATAGTCACTTAGCTCCAATTGTCCACTGTTCTGCCTTTGATTCTGAGACAGAAGGAGAAAAGGGTTAAAAAAAAATAATTTTAGTCCTCTACTCTAAAGATAACAATAGCTCTTATTAAATTCATCCTCATTATATTTATTAGTTTCCAGCAGACTGACCATCCTAAGAAAACTGCCACCTCCTAATGTCACTGACTGAAAAATAATCTTAGGTTAATTATGGGAACTAACTCTTCTGACACAGGTTTACCCTAGATAGCAGCCATCCACTTCTGAGGTCACTAGGGGCAGAGGCACATCATCAGTACTGAAAGGACCACTCAGAAACTAAGCTTGTGTGCTCTAGTCACATTCGCGCTCAGAAAAGATTGTCCTCAGAGCTCAGGCTCATGATACCTTCCTAGTTAGTGCTCATACATCCTCCAGAACACTTGAAGAGCAAAGGGCCTCCCTGATAAGGACTGATAGATAATAGAAGCAGAGCTTTTTTACTACGTAAGTAGGAGCAATATGGCCTCGAATCACACTGCTGCCAGACATCCTGGGACTTTCACATGCATATAGATATCTGTGGCACAAAATCCAAAGAAAAATTTTATAGACTCAGAAGAGTGTGCCCTTCACCTGGAAGTGCCCAATGGGGGCCAAGAGCAGGACTCACTGTTCATCTAAGATCCACTCAGCTATAATTCACTTCTATAAAAATTCAAGAACTCTCAGTAGCATATAAGGGAGTTATGTTTTGGGTTTTGATTTCGCCCTTGGGAGACACAGTGATAATGTTTACTTCATATATTCATTTAGGGAGAATTAGCTGCTGATTTCCTTGGAATAAGCCCCAGGAACTTAGAACAATGAAGGGAGTTTCCAATAGGAGGAGTCGATGATGAAATCACCAGTATATACCCTCCCCCGCTCAAATTAAGTGTAGAAGTAATTATTAGTACTATTAAATAGTTCCTATGAACATCTTTTTTATATTTTCTTGTTAGTAAAGTGAGAATTTCCTTTTATAGGAAATGCTACTTTTAGCTAAGTATACTTCAATTTCTCTGGAGGTCCAATAATTTGTTGGGATAGGGTTAAAATTGGGAGGTCCTGCTTGAACACAACAGATCTTCCCAGGTGACTGTGGCCCAATAGTGGTAACAAACTTTCTGTTGATTAACTCAGCATCTATGGAAGAGAAAGAATAATATTCATATAGCACCTCTAATATTCCAGGTTGTGTTAACTGCTTTACAAATATTATCTCATTTGACTCTCATAATAACCTTGCAAGATACGTGTTATTATGATCCCAATTTTAGAGCTGAGGCAACTAAGGCAAACAGAGATTAAGTGACTTGCTCAGGGTCACACAGCCAGCAAGTGTTTAAGATTGAATTTGAACTCGGGTTTTTCTGACTCCTGGCCCAACATTCTATCCATTGTGTCACCAACTGCTTCCACTTAATACAATGTCTGGCACATAGTAGGAGCTTAATAAATGCTTATTGATTGATTGATTAGCTAGTCTGGCTTCAGGTGAAAAGCAATAAAGCTGTTGGCCCAAATTCAAAATGTTTCCAGCTTAGTGGAATCTTTGAAAGTTTTTATTCCATTGGCATTGCCTTCAGAACCCAGGGTCACCTATCCTGGTGTCAGGAGCTAAAACCCCCTGGGTTCATGTTTGCTGGATGCTCTTAGGAAAAGGACTTAACCTGCTAGTCAAGTTAACAGATTTTGATTCTCCTATTTCATATATCAAAAGCTCAGAAAGACCTGTCAGCAAGCATGTCACTACATTTAGACAAACTCAGACAGATTGTCCTGCCTAAATTACTATATCCTTAGAGTTGTTTGCTTCCTTCCTGAAAGGCAAAAAAGTACCTGAGTCAAAAGAGAATAGGGTATACTTATTGGCATTCTTTCTTCTCCTGTTATAAAGTGGAAACATCACACCATAATTATCACAAACATCAGTCGGGGTATTTTGGGGTTTTAAATCAGTAGCAGTTTTCTCCTTTAAGACATATTTATGTTATATAACTTATTTCTTATTTTAAACGATGGCTGTCCTTGTACCCTCACATTATGTAGCTATGCATATTGTGTGGTAAGGCATGTATTTATTTAGAAAGGTGGCTTTTCGGATGACAGCTTTAGTTTCTTCACTGTACAAGAATGTATTGTATAAAAACATTGAAATTGTGAGACCTATGTATTTGTTTAATTTCTAGTCTATTTTTGCTACCATAGCCTTTCTCAAATAATTCAGAAAATAATTATCTGTATGTACCTGAAGGATAATTTTCCCTTGGTAAGTCTAAAAATGAATTATCTTTTAAATGCTACCATTAAAAACTCAGCCATTGTATCTCAAATACATTCAAAGGTTTTTCACATTCTTAGTATTTTAGTCTTGCCTAATTTCAGCTCATATTGTCACTTCTATGAATAATGTACAGATCGATCATCATTTTTAAAGGAAGAGAACTGCATTTTAAGAAGATATCTACAAGCAATAGAAATGCCAGTATTTAGAGAATCACAGAAAATGGACACTTCAAAAGCAACAGTAGATTTCATCTAGTTCAATTCCTTATTTTCTAGAACAGAAAATTTGAGTCCCAAAGTGGGGAAGTGACTTGTTCAAAAGTCACATGACTAGCATGAATTGGGCTTTCATTTCTCTTTTATTGCCTGCAAAGTATTTGTGTGTTTTGCAGCTCTTTACAACCTTTACCAGAAAGTAATAGAAGTAGTAAAAGTAGTTCATGTTATGATTCATGAACTGTAGGTTTCCTGGACTAGGAAGAAGGAAACAAAAAAATTTACAAAAGGAGACTATTAGATTATATGTGGATTTTATTTGGTCAAACTTCATACCATTAAGAATACATTAAATAGAACTAGATAAATTGAACCAAAAAATAAATAAGAAAGAAGTAAGGGAAGTAAATGAAATGCTAGAAAAATTAGAATTAATAGGAGACAACTGAACAGGGATAAAAAGGGACATACCTTCTCAGCAGTACATGGTACATATACAAAGAATACATTAAATCGGAAGGGGGTACAACAAGGTTGCTCAGTGGATTGAGAGCCAGACCTAGATAGAGATGGAAAATCCTGGTATGAATCAGGCCTCAGATACTTCCTAGTTGTTGGACCCTGGGCAAGTCACTTGAACCCCATTGCCTAGCCCTTACCACTCTTCTGCTTTGGAACCAATACTAATACTGATTCCATGATGGAAGGTAAGGGTTGGAAAAAAAAAAAGGAATACAATGAATGTTTGCACATTCCGCTGATCATTTTGATTACTAAGACTATTGTGTCTATATATGGTTCAATGAGATATTCTGACCAAAGTTTTTAGCTAAATATATCATCAAAGTTCTTCTATCTAACAACCAGAGTTATAACTAGCAAAATATTTGTACCTCAGGTAGCACAAACTGGCCAAGGGCAATTAACTCCAAACATGTCCTCAAATCAGCTTTTTCAAAGGTTTAGTATAGGGAGGGACCAAATATAAACTTATGGCAACTTGGACAACCAGAGATACCCCTCTCCCCTACGTACACATAGTAGGACTGAGACCACAATGTAATCATTGCCTCTTCTTTCTGTAGGAGGGAGATGTGGGTTGACTGTCAGTGTCAGCAGGGGAAGATATCAGTTCAGCTAGGGTCAACATCCTTTCCTTTTGTCACTCCTTGCTTGGAGCTGGGCATTGTGTAACATCATGAAGAGGGAGAAGAGGGTTTCTTGCAAGCTTGGGTAAGCAAGGAAAGGTATCAGACATCCTTATAAATCTGTTATTCTCTGCTCCCTAAAAATAGTTATTTGTAGCCTTGTGATGCCTCCAGGTCCCAAGACCCCATGATGCCACCAATTTCCCCACAATTTGGGATTGATACCTCTGGTGCTTGTGGCAATTCCTTGACCTTCATCTCTCACTCTGGCAAAGATTTGGAAAGAAGAAGCATGCTTAGCTGTTTTGTTTCTTAGCTTGCAAGTATTTTCAGAGGCTCTAACTTTAGGTCCCTGGAATAAAATCACTTCCACCTTGCCCTACTTATAACTAGGAGCATAATACTACTAGCTATAATTGAAAGGTTTTTTTTTTTTTGCTGTTATATCATTATGTAGATGGTTGAGAGATATTTGGTTTTCCTGAAAGTTGTAAACATAATGGTTGCAGATATTCTGATAATGCAGTCATTAATGTTCTACCATATTTCCTAGTGAAGAGATCCTCTTTTGTGACATCTTGTTATCAGAAGAGTCAGAATACATGTTTTCCTTTAGACTGATTCATTCACAGGATTTATAGCTAGAAAAGACCTTATATATAACATTTAAACTAGATGTTATATATAAGAGTCATAATTTGAACTCAGTTCCTTGGATTCCAAATCTAATTCTCATTTTTTAATATGACATTGTATTACTGTGGAGATCATTTCCTATTCCTCGGTCAGTCAATAAATATTTATTAAGCTCAAACTGGGTGCCAGTTACTGTGATAAGATCTGGATATACAAAAAGAGGCAAAAGATATTTCCTGTCCTCTAGGAACTCACAATCTAATAGGATGGACAGCAAGCAAATAAATAGGTTCAAATAGGCTATATACAAGATAAACAAGAAATAATTTAGAGAGGGAAGGCACTAAAATTAAGAGGAATTTGGAAAGGGTTCTGGTAGATTTTTAGTTGAGACTTAAAGGAAGTCAGGGAAGCCAACAGGTAGAGATGGAGAGAGAGGGTTTTCAAGGCACTGGTGACAGCAGAGAAAATGCCCATAGCTGAGAAGGTCTTGCTCATGGAACAGCCAGGAGGCCAGTGTCACTGGATCAAAGAATATGTGGCAGGGAATAAGGTGTAAAAGGCCCAGATCCTAGGCATCTTCTGCCAAAATCATGACAAAAGCCAAGAAGAAAACATCTCCAAAATAATGTTCATTCTCTATGAAATGATCACTTATTTTTGCATCATCTTATCTTTATGTACAAAAGTGTGACTTACTATGAATAATTTCCAAATGCATGTCTGATCATAAACAATTTAGATCTAACCCAAGAATACAGTCCTGAGATGGACTCATTATAATTCAATGATGCATATGAGCAAAAATATATAAACTAATATTCATGTGAGTAAAAACAAAGAAATCATTGAAAACAATGAAGTAATACTATGAACTGAGTGAAACCCAAGAAGAGAACTCAGAAGATGAGAATAGCTTCATAAGCCCAAATAGAGCCACTCAGAGAAAAAAATGTCTTAGCCATAAGGACTACAAGAATATGTAGAAGGAAGAAATTGATAAAGCGATATTATATATAATGATATTACATATAATGAAAGAGCTCTGCAGGAAAGAATGAGGAAAGGAGAGTAAATCTTATTCAATAAATGGATTCCTTGAAAATTATGAGTTAATCAGAAAGCAATGATTCTATGAGTCAACAAGAAATGCTAAAACAAAATCAAGCAAAAAAACAAAACAAAATAAAACAAAAGAAATGAAAGGTATTTGCTATCGAAAGCAACTTACCTGGAAAACAAGTAAAAATAAAACAACCTAGGGGTTATCAGACTATCTGAAAATCATGAACAGCAAAAAGCTTGATCATCATATTTCAAGGAATTGTCAGCAAAACCTGCCTGGGACTATTAGAACCAGAGAACAAAGTGAAACTAGAAAGAACAGACCTTCCACTTCCTTAAAAATATTACCATATTAAAATTGCTTAAAATGTCATAGAGCTTTCAGATCATAGAAAAAGTACTGCATGCTTACAGAAAGTGTTCAAGTACCACAGAAGTATCATCAGTCTCACAAAAAAATTCAGTAGCTACTGTTATAAAGGGAGAAAAAAATCTTGGAATATGATATTCTAAAAAGAAAAAGATAAAAAAACTTCCTGACTCTAAATCCAAAATGCCATCTCCTATGCTATACTGATGCTATACCATTTCCTTTCATTGAAGAATCTGATTAAGTGGCTTTGTTCATTCCAAAGAAAAATTGTTCTGGTCTTGAACATTCTAATTCTATTAAATGATATATTTTTTTATGAGGCAGCTAGATGACTCTGTGGATTAAGAGCCAGATCTAGAGATGGGAGGTCCTAGATCCAAATCTGGGTTCAGACACTGCCTAGCTATGTGACCCTGGGCAAATCACTTAACCCTCATTGCCTAGCCCTTATCACTCTTCTGCCTTGGAATCAATACACAGTATAGATTCTAAGATTGAAGGTAAAGATTTAAAAAAATCTTATAACCAAGATAACTTTCCCTGAAAAATTCAGTGTAATTATTTGGAGGGAAAGGCCTTCTAACCAAATAGAGGACTTTGTGTCATTCTTTATGAAAAATTCAAATTGGAGTAGAACTTTTGAAACATAGACTCAGGAGTCAAAATAAAACTATAAATATTCAAACATTTCAAAGAGACTATATAATGATCACTTAGGAATAAGAAACAAGTATTCCTGGAAAGCCCTAATGTCATCAAGAATCATTGGAGTTAAATGGAGTGTAAAAGAGGAGTAAAAAGGATATAAATAAAGCAAAATATGTGTCACTAGGGATGGGTTGAAGGGAATAGAAGTGAGGCAATAGAGAGAAAACAAGTTACTTCAATTACAGACCTACTATTAAACTGATTCGTCTTTTACTACCTTCTTTTTTCTTTATAAATAGGAAGTGTGGACAAAGAGAGGAAAAAGCAGAAGCAGATAAGATTGAGCAAAATTAACAACTAAACATTCCTAACCATGAATGTAAATGGAATGAAATCACTCATAAAAAGGAAGAGGGCAATAGAATGGATTACAAAATAGACTATAATACTATTCAAAAGATACATGCTATTGAGATTGGCCAATATGGCAGCAAAGGAAAATGATAAATGTTGGAAGGGGTGTGGCAAAATTGAGACACTAATACATTGCTGGTGGTGTTGTAAATTGATCCAACCATTCTAGAGAGCAATTTGGAATTATGCCCAAAGGACTTTAAAAGAATGCATGCCCTTTGATCCAGTCATACCACTGCTGGGTTTGTACTCCAATGAGATAAGGAAAAATACCTGTACAAAAATATTTATAGCTACGCGCTTTGTGGTGGCAAAAACTTGGAAAATGAGGAGGTATCCATTGATTGGGGAATGGCTGAACAAATAGTGGTCTCTGATGGTGATGGAATACTATTGTGCTAAAAGGAATGATGATCTGGAGGATTTCTATGTGAACTGGAAAGACTCCCAGAAATTGATGCAGAGCAAAATGAGCAGAACCAGGAGAACATTGTACAGAGAAAAGGAAACATTGTGGCACAATTAAATATAATGGACTTTTCTACTAATAGCAACACCAAGGAACTTATGAGAAAGAATGCTATCCACATCCAGAGAAAGAACTATGGGAATAGAAATACAGAAGAAAAACATATGATTAATCCCATGGTTTGATGGGGATATGATTGGGGTTTTGGCTTTAATAGACCACTCTATTGCAAATATAATCATGGAAATAGATTTTGAACAATGATACATGTATAACCTAGTGGAATTGCTTGTCAGCTTCAGGACAGGGAGGGAAGAGGGGTGGGAAAAGTCATGAATCATATAACCATGGAAAAATATTCTAAATAAATAAATTTAAAAAACGACACAAGCTATTGGGGAAAGAACTCACTATCTGAAAGGAACTGCTAGGAAAACTAGAAAGTAGTATGGTAGAAACTGAGCTTAGACCAATATCTGACACTGAAATCCAAAATAAACTCAAAATTGGTATATACTTTAAACTTAAAGGGTAATATCATAAGTACATCAATGGAACATGAAATAAATTACCTTTCAGATCTGTGGATGGGGGAAAAGTTTATGGCCAAACAAGAGATATAGAGGTTCTCAGGAAGAAAAATGGATAATTTTGATTACATAAAGTTAAAAAACGTTTGTATAAACAAAACCAATGCTGACAAAATTAAAAGAAAAGCAGAAAACTGAGGGGGGGGAAATATTTGCTGTGAGTTTTTTTGATAAAGGTTCTCTCAAATATATAAGGAACAGTTACAAATTTATAAGAATAAATGCTATTCTCCAATTGATAGTCAAGTCAGATTTGCCAATAATGATATAAAACTGCTCTAAATCACTAATAATGAGAAAAAAATGTGAATAAGACAACTCTGAGGTACCTCAGAGTTACCCTTTAGAATATTAGAGTGGCATAAAGGTAAAATGGAAAATTCTGGAGAGGATGTGGGAAAAAAGGTATACTATTATACTGTTCATGGAGATGTGAACCAGTCCAGGAATTCTAGAAGCAATTTGGAACTAGGACCCCAAAGCTATTAAGCTGGGTATACCCTTTAACCCAAGAATAGCATTACTAGGTCTATATTCTAAAGATATCAAAGGAAAAGGAAAAGTATCCACTGGTACAAGATTATTTGTGGCAGTTCTTTTTGTGTTGAAAATGAATTGGAAACTGATATGATAGAGACAGGCCTGAAGTCAGGAGGATTTGGGTTCATATCTGACCTTAGATACTCCATATCTGTGTGGCCTTGGGCAAGTCACTTAACCCCAATTGCCGAGTTCTTGCTGCTCTTTTCTCTTGCAATTGATATTAATTCTAAAATGGAAGATTAAAAAAAACTAATTTAAAGGGGTAGCATTTGTGTTTTGTGAACTAGTGAAATTGACTTCCTTGCTATTCCTCCTACATGACTCTCCTCTAAGCATTTTTACTGGAATTATCCCTCTTTATCTCTGCCTCCTAGCTTTCTTGTCTTTCTTTAAATCTCAGATAAATTCCCACTTTCTACAAATGATCTATCCTAGTCCTACTTAACCTTAGTGCCTTCCCTCTAAACTTAGTCCCAATTTATCTTGTGTATATCTGGTTTGAACAGAGCTGCTTTCATGCTGTCTATCCCATTAAACTGTGAGTTTCTTGAGAAAAGTAACCTTTTTTGATATTTCCAGTCCTTAGAACAGTTCCTAGCATATGATAAGTGATTAATAAATGCTTATGTACTGAATGACTGACTGTCACCACATTTGGGCTTTAATATCACAGTCCTTAGTGTGCTACCTAAGAAAGCAGAAAAATGAGTAATGAAACCTGATAGGAAGAGCAGTTAGACCAGACCACATACTCACATAGGTCTATCCTGGAGGCTACACAATTTGAATCACATTGAGGGGAAGATAAAAAGGTTTAGAAAAAATCAGGGACCTACATGACCAATAGCACTCATGACCAATCTTTATGATCTTATATGCAAGTGATGGATAAAACAGGATGAGGAACTTAAAAACAAAATTTGAATTCAAACATGAAATGAAATGTCCAGAAAATGGTATTTGAGCTCACAACACCCCTTTCACTATCTGTCCTGGAAGGACTGTTATTTTCAGGCAGCTTACAAGTTATGGGAGTAAGCCCATCACACTTGATCAGCATTCTTGGATTAGAAAAACAATTAAATGCACATACCTAATAGCAAGGCAAGAACTAGACATCAGAGAGTAGAAACACTACTATATGGAAGTAAAACCAATGCCGGGAACTATTGTTCAGACTGCCTCATGCAACAGAGACCTCCCACTAAGGGTTTCCTTATTATGTAACTATAAAGTTCATCTATCCTCTCAATAAAGGCATGAAAAAATCCTGAGCAAAAGCCCTTGTGCAGTCCCATAAGGGAGAAATGGAGAACTGATTATTTTGGAGCTTTTTGTCTTGCCAGTTGATTGTAAGGGTAGGAAAGTAGGGGAAAGTTAATATAGGAATTGTAAGTCTTGCAAGTTGGAAATATATGTACCGGAGAGAGTGATATAAATTTTTATGGTGTCTCTTCATTCTTAATAAATTTCTTATACTTTATGTTATTTTAAGAGACCTTAAATGAAACACACAGGTAAATGAACAATGAGAATGACTGGTGAGATTTCACTGGAAGAGGTAGACATACTCCCCAGACTTGACTAACATAGGAGTTTTTCACCACATAGCAAAAGGTGGAGTCAGAGCGTATGTGATAAGGATTCATACTAAGAATCTTAGAGAGGTATAAGGAACTTAGAGGATACTCTCAAAAAACCTTCTGGTTTACATTACATATGAAAAAAAAAAGAAAAAGAAAGTTTCAATAACTACTAGAATATCTATATTCTTATTTCTCCAAAATCTTAAAAAAAAAAAAAACCCTTTCTTTACATCTTAGATTCATTGCTATGTATTGGTTCCAAGGCAGAAGAGTAGTAAAGGGTAGGCAATGGGGGTTAAGTGATTTGCCCAGGGTCACACAGCTGGGAATTGTCTGAGGCCAGATCTGAAGCCAGGACCTCCTGTCTCTAGGTCTAGCTCTCAATCCACTGAAGCCACCCAGCTGCCCCCTCTCCAAAATCTTTATGAGAATAATCTGCACAGATTCTAAGACCCTCCTTGATATAAGAAAGGAACAGACAGACCAATGATTCTCTATAATAGGCCACATTGTTAGTTAGACAACTGACCAAAAGATGTAGAGGATACAATACCCAGCTAAGCTCACTATTTGTTGACTATAAAAAAGAACTGCATTAAGCAGAGCAAAATGTCCTCATTAAGACTCTCCTTCAAAAATATCTTGTATTAAAACCAAATTTAACAATAAAGATTTTTCTATAAACCTATGATTGTTAATAGAAAGCGTATCATAAAGCTAAGGACATGCTCAAGAAAGATGGTTGTTATGATTATAAAGGAGATAAAAAAGGGGGGGGGGGTAAATGAAAATGTATTTCCCTGTAGATGTCGAGATCTTTCAGATGCTCATTTTTGTATGAGATATCATATGTGCCTATAGCATTGCAAGACTCCAAATTTAGATCCATAATCATTCAAAAGAGATTAACTTAACTAGGGATCCAGCAAAAGCAAGAGAATAAAGAACATTTGTGATCCAGACTATGTTGGGCACCTGAAAGGTCAGTTCACAGAACAGTATATATATCTTGGACAGACATTATAGATAGACAATAAAGGACTGAACAAGGAGAGAAGATAGAAAGGTTTAAACTATCTTTGTAATATTGCACGGTACTTTCACCATGTATAATCCCAACTTTTCCTTGAAACAAAAGTTCATCTTTTTAACAACACCATTCTTCTAGTCATGCCAATAGACAAAAAAAAATGATGGAATAACAAGTTGTTAAAAAATCTAAATTTCTGGTCAGCTGACAATGAAGAGATACATGGTAGATGTAAATAGGTTAGAGTATATACTATGCCTAAGAAGTGAGCTAAAAAAAAATCAGAGATAATCAGAAATCTTTTCTAGTGTAATCAGAAAAAAAGATGAGACAGTTATGAGATGAGAGTGAGGGCTAACAGATGAGAAGCTTGTATCCTGGAGGAGTAACTGTTTAATGTCAAGAGATATAAAGGAAGAGATCCCCTCCCCCCCCCCAACAGCATAGGTAGATCCACAGTGAAGGATTTGTGAAGAGACATAGACAAAAGTTACCCAGAATGAAGAGTCATAGCTAGGTTTTGAATTCACCACTGGAGAAAGCAATCACAAAGATGGTATTATAGATCCTTCAAATTCCTGAATCAGTAATTCAACTTGGTACTCACAGAATATTGAATATCCTTCCTAAGGTCTTATAGGGACTATGCTAAGCAGAGTAACCCAAACTTAGTGGTTTCTGGGCAGAGTGCAAAGAATGTTCTAAGGATCTAAAGTAGCAATTAAAATGCTCTGTTTAGCTCTGACTTTTGACTTGATTTGAAACAACAGCATGCCCTGGTACCTGCTATCCACAATTAACCCAGTACACCTCCCTTTTAGATTCCTTTTGTGTATTGTTTTCCCCTATTAGATTGTAAGTTCCTAAAGGGTGGGGATTGTCTGTTTTTCTTATTGGCATCTCTAGTGCTTAGCACAGTCCCTGGAAAAATAGTATTTGATAAAAGCTTTTTAAATGAAATTGTATTGAATTCATATGTTATCTCTCAGCAAAATTATGAATTTGGAGAGACAGGATAAGGGGGTTAAAAGAACAAAAGGCTGAGGATCTGGAGTCCTAGTTTAGCTCCAACTAACTCAATGATCTTGAACAAGTCACTTAACTCCTCTCAGCTTAGGTTTCCTCATTTGTAAAATAAGAGAACTGGATTAGATGATCTCTATGGTCCCTTCTAATTCTAAAGTTCTTGGATTCTAAATTCCTGAGATAGCTCCCTACCCAAATTTCTCAAAATGAATTAATCCTTTGAGAAAGAACTGACTGAGATTAAGTTGTAAATTTTCTCTTTTTCACCTTGTCTGGATTTTTAAAGTCTTTTTCAGTTGTAGAAATGACAGTCATGTTTAAGGACTCATATCTGTAATTAATGTGTGGGAGTTTCAGAGTGATGTCACTTCATACCAAGCGCTACCTGTCTGCCAAGAAAGGGGAGGGATTATACAAAGAAGGCAGCCTTCCTTCCAAGCTGGAAAGATAGAAGAAACTACATGGACATTATTAGTTTCTCACAAATGTTGGGAATTACATCAGCACATCAGACCGGTGAGTATCCAGCTGGTGTTGATTGATCCAAGCAGGTGGGCATAAATGCTGACAGAAAGAGGAGACTGGGGAGAAGAAAAGGCATGCAACCACCTTTTAGTTTCTTTCTGACTCAAGTTTGTACAATATTACCTACAGCCTACTTATGATTTGTTGGTGCAAGTTGGGCAATCAGGTTATAAAACAGAGCTTCATTGAGTCATGCAAGTGACAGATGAGCCAGTGCTGCAGTACTGTCCAAACTGGGATTATATTCCACTTTGGGAAGCATTTTGTATGAGGGGTCAGTTTAGAATATTTCATGTAATGTAAAATTTTATCTTCTCCATTTCAAAAAACTAAGGTGTTTATTTGATCTTGGAAAAGGGTTTTCCCTTGTAAAAACAAAACAAAACAAAACACTTTTTTTTCCCTGTCTTGGGTTACAGAAAATATTCTCTACCTTGAAAAACATGAGTCAGGGAAAAATAAAACATCTGATATAAAGGGACTATACTATACTGCAGGGTTCTTTCTCACTATAACCATCTATAATACTTCAGCATCAAAATATAGCCTTGAGAGCTAACAGTTAAAAAAGAAGTACTTGCACTTTAGTTTTAGAATTCATCAAAGCCAAGAGATTAAGTTTGGAACTTTGATGAATCAATGTTCTAAAATTGGAAGATAGGTAAAGGATTCCTCTAATTCCTCCCTCTGTAAGCATGCATCTCCCATGACCTCCTCTTTTTGGCTAGGTAAAAGGACAACATGTTTTCCAAGGCTGATTGGTGTCACAAACTCTTAGCGTCATTCCATTTAACAGTTCAGTTCTATAGTTTCTTTGACTGAATGATTAGCCCAGTTATAGTCATGTTTTATTTTTTCACTATGTTCTGAGAAATTAATCAAAAATCCATTATAAAACAGGTGACCCTGGTTCCTGGAGAACCAGTATCTGGCTTTTTATTTTGGGTAGATATAAGAATTTCATATATGTAAAATTATAGTTACAAAAGACTATTTGTAGATTAAGTTAATAAAACAATGATAATAATATAATACTAATCTGTTTTATGTCTCACTTGAAGAGGGCAGTTGGCCATGAGAAGTTTCCTTAGTCCAAATAGAAAAGATATTTCCTACTGATGGCAAATCTCTTCATATACTTCGTTTCTTGATGATCCTAACTTAATCAAGTTCTGGAACATCTAATTGTCACCAGATCCATAGCCATTCAGAAAAGATTGCCTAGTTACATAAATTGGAGAAACAAAGAGAATGATAAAAAGTATATGGCTCAGATTGCATGTGATTAGATATCTTGCTAGGTACTACATTTGGACAATGGGTTGGATCCAGAGTTTAATAGGAGGAAGTAAAGTGGACTGGAAGGCTTAGGTAGCAGTTTTAATGATCTCAAACTTTTTCCTAATGCAAAAGCCCATCTCTGGAAAACCACCACTATCCTTCTGGTGATACTTTGTAACTATGACTGATGAGAATACCATGATCTCAGAAAAATAAAAACTGTAGATGATCAAAGAGTGAATGTAAAGATACATGGCAGATGTAGATAGTCATCAACATAAATATGGGATAAATATGATGATTTGTGCATGAGAAGTGGTGTATGAGACATCATCAATAGCATTTGTAACCAGAAAAAGGAGACAGATTTGCAATGTATAAGAAATGTAGGGTTGGACAGCCCAATGCTACAATGTAATCAATGAAACATTGAAAGAATCCAAAGAAAGTCTCCATCATGTTGGATATGTCCTATATGGGTGAATATTTATGGAAAGACAGGTATAAGATTTGCACGGGATTAGAAGAGAATTGCAATCTGCTTGAGTGGAGAGGTAGTTATACCAATGAGATCACATATTCATGAAGTCTTGAAATAAATTGATATAAAATGCTTTGTGATATACAAAGTGATTTATATTCATTATCAATGACTTATTTTATTTTAAAAATCCATTCCTTCTGTCTTAAAATCAATATTAAATATCAGTTCCAAGGCAGAAGAGAATAAAGGGTCACACAATAAGGGTTAAGTGTCTTGCGCAAGGTCACAAGGCTAGGAAGTGTCCAGAGCCATATTTGAACCCAGGGTCTTCTTTCTCCAGGTCTGGCTCTCTATCTCCTGAACCATCTAGCTGCCCCTATCTGTGATTTTAAAAATATAATATTTTATCCCCCACCCCAATTTCATGTACAAATAATTTTTAACATTTATTGTCTAAAGTTTTGTATTCCTAATACTCTCCTTCCTTCTGACCCTCCCAACATCCCTCCCTGAGATGGTAAGCAATCTGACATAGATTTTATATGTACAATGAATCATTTACAATATTTTCTCATATTAGTCATTTTTTAGAAAAGATCTCAAGTAAAAAAAGCAGAAAGAAAGTAAAATATAGTATGTCTCAGTCTTTGTTCAAACTCTTATCAGTTCTTTCTCAGAGGGCAGATAACACTTTTCATCATGAGTCTCTGAGATTGTCTTGGATCAATACATTGCTGAGAATAAGTAAGTCATTCACAGTTGTTCATCAAAAAATATTGCTGTTATTTTGTACAATGTTCTGGTTCTGTTCAATTCACTTTGCTTCAGTTCATGTAGGTCTTACCAGATTTTCTGAACTCATCCTACTTGTCACTTCTTATAGAACAATAGTATTCCATCAGAATCATAAACCACAACTTATTCAACTATTCCCCAGTTGATGAACAACCCCTCAATTTCCAATTCTTTATGACCACAAAAAGAGCTACAATAAATATTTTTGTACAGAAATGTCCTCCCCCACCCTTTAAAAAAATCTTTTTTGGGATATAGACCTAGTAATGGTACTAATGGATCAAAATAGTTTTAGACTTCGTTAAGCATATTTTCAAATTGCTCCAGAGCAGATCACAAACAATTCTGAGAGGTATTACTTTCATTTTACACATAAGGAAACAAACTCCTGGTTCCATATCTAGAAATTGATAGAACTGGGTTTGACATCTAGGTCTTCTGGGTATATATTCAGTATTCTTTCCACTGTACCATAATGCTTTATTGCACTAATGCTCACAAAGCTAGAGTCCAACTCTGATATCACAATTGGGAGAATATTATATGGAAGGGCTAACTATTAATTTTCAACATAAGGATATCCCTACACATTGTTAGGTTAGCTCAGTTGATTAGAACAAAGGACGAATGAGGCCAAGGTCAAGGGTTGTCTCCTTTGGGACATAATTTTATTCCCTCAATGCCATGCCTATAGATTGCATTTCTAAATTTAGATGATCCAGGAGGACTGGATGAGAGCATATAGATGGATCAGGGCTTCCCATCTCTTCTACTAATTAAAGTATGCCAAATTTTACATCCCTTTTAATGATGAATCAATATCATTATCCTCATGTTTAAAGGATATTGTTTCTCCTGTAGTGGGGAATAGAGATAAACCAATTAGCTCCAGGGAGTGGGGTAAGGACCTTGACCTCCTGGTTCTAACCAAGTATTTCTGGCAAGGCCATGAAGGGAGACATGGTCTGCTGCTTTCTGGATTTTAGGCCAATTCATAGATACTCCCTGATTCCCTTTCCCTTCTTCCCACCTATTCCTCTACAGCGATTACTAGAGAAGATCTTATGGCAATAAGAGTCATAAAAATGCACAAGGGAAGGAGGTCATTTTTAAAAAAATACAAAGTGTCTGAAAACAAAAGCAGGCATAGAATGCCAAATGAGTCTCCTCCTTTTCTTTTTTTCTTAGAGGAAGTAAAATTGGCAACATCTTTGTACAGTTAAACCTAATCATATTGTTATGCTAATATGGTTTTCTTTTGTGCTACTGTACAATGTTATGACAATCTCTAAACAAAATCCCTTGATATTTTATATCTTGGGACAAGGCAGAGGCTCCAGCTGTGCTCCAGCTTTTTTTTTTTTTGTACTGTACTAGAATACTATAAACATGAACAAGATGAATGATGTGTCGGCAGGGGCTATTTGGTTGGGTCCCTGACAATCACTTCAATATAGCTATATCTCTGCTGTTCCTTTGGGTTAAGAGATAGGAGCCAGAAATGTTACATAGTAAAGATGGGAAACTTGGGAAAATATAGGAACATAGATTCCTAGAACTGGAAGGGACCTCAGAGACTAGTCAATCCCAACACCTTTATTTTACAAGGGAAACTGAGATCCAGGAAGAGGAAGTCATTTGCTTAAACAAGTTAATAGACTAAAATTCAGGTTTTTAGACTCTAGATGGTTCTTTGCTCTAGGTAGAAGACAAAAGACCTGGGGAAATCTCTTCCAGTCTGATGAAAATGTGGCTTTGTGCTCTTCATCACTTATTCCGCTATCCAGCCACCCACCCCTCAACTCTGTGAGATGCTACTGATCCAGATTCTTTCCCTTGTCTTTGAAAGTGAAGAGAAGATTCTAGAGATCAAGTTCTAGATAGTGAGATGGAGAAACCTTACCCTTACAGGTAGTTTCTGAAGGTATCCTCAAGGCTTGTATTAATTAATTAGTTTAATGCATTCTTTTGTGTAGCTCCAGTCAGAGGTAATCAAAGCACAGTATTTATTTATCTTTTGCTTTCACCAATGGTAATTCACAAATGTGCGTCCTTATATTGGCTCTGAAGACTATATTAAAAAAATTGTGCTCTAGCTATCTCCATTACCATTGTAGTAAGAAAGACCCCTAAAGTGTGTAAAGATGCAAAATGTTCTGCTTTATTCTTGAACATGATGTGATAGCTCCAAACTTTGTGTTTTCTCCAAGAAAAAAAATACAAAACGAAAAAAAGATCATGATTTGAGAGTGGTCTGACCAAGCCTGTTCAACTAATATAAAGTAGTATGTTGTAATGGGAAACACTGGATTGGGTGTTAAGAGACTTGGATTTGGTCTTTCTGCCTTAATTCAAAATGTGACCTACATCAAGTCATGTTTCCTCTATGGATCTCAGTTTCACACCTGCAAAATGGAGTTGATTGATGTTGATTCTATTCCATTGGATAGTTTTCAAGATAGTATGCTATATGCTTTATATAAACTTCAAACTTAAGATAAAACTTTAAAATTCTATGAAAACTTAATCTCTAAACATCCTTCCTGAGTACCCATTTCATTTTCCAGCCCAAGTCTTAACCTCAGTTTTTCAGACATGAGCAAAATACTCTGAAAGGTGGGAGGAATTACCCGGAAGTCATTTGAATGCCAGAGTACTCAATACTTTGGCTCACAAATGTCTCATTTCCTTATGCCAAAGAATTCAGGAGCTTAATGTATATAAATATCTTAATGCTGGTGTCACTCAAATATCTAAAGGATTCCAATTAAATCACCTGATTCTATCAGAGGTATATATATTCTCTAATGGAGAATAGACATATTACTTGGGGAGCATATAATACTTTTTCTCTATATGAGCATTTTAGAAGACAATTTAGGAAAGGCACAATTGACAAGAAAGGTCGAGAAATTAAGGGATGGACTATGATACTGATTAGAGAGTTTCCTATTCTTAAGGGTCATAAAAGTCTTTAGGAAAGGATGTTTCTGATACTGTTGCTTCTGGTTTCTTATTTAAGTACATCATTCATCCCTGGAAATTCATAAAAAAGCAGTGAATTCAGAGTATAAAATGGAAGAGTATAGTTTGAAAAGATTGCAATAGTCAGAGGGAATTGGTAGCTTCACCAAAGCATGGTTTTATATGCATGGTATAAGTGTGTCTATGTGGTATAATATATAGAGCTTTATCTGGAAATTGAAATTACACAAACAATCCAACTCACAAATGTGGACTGTTAAAACTTATTGTCTTATTCCAAGGAACAAAGGATTGTAACTAAAGTGGAGCTACTACACCTTTGCCCAAGGATAGAAAATATAGAAAATTTCTATAGTATTATCTTAGGTTTGTTTCTTCCTCAGCTGTGGCCTCATCTCTGGTATATAGCAGGTTACTCTTTCACTGGGCTTTCTCTCCTAGGCTACATCATACATGCCTCCCTTCTCTAGATCTACTCCAAGGACAATAATTACTCTGGAGGTCATGACAAAACTGAATAGAGGAGACTTACACATACCTGGTCATAATATACTCCATTTTCATTGATAATGGCCATACTTCCCCATAATAATGATTTATTGATTAATTTACTAGGCACATATTAATCATCTATGATGGTCCAGGGCACTAATACTAGGCATGATGTAAAAATGGGAAACTATAAAGTGCTATATAGATGAGTAATTATTATTATGAAGAGAAGCAAAGATGAAGTTACAATTCTTGCCCATGAGGTATTTATAATTTAGTTAGGGAAACAAGATATACAATTATATAAGTACAGAGCAAATGAGAGTACCTGAGTAGGTATGCCAAATTGTATACTGAGTATCAAGAAACCAAGGGGTCAATGAGGTGATCAAAGCTAGTTTGCCAGAAGTCATTAAAAGAAAGTTTCTTGAAGGTGATCTCTGAGACACATCTTAAAATAATTGAATGAGTTAGATTGCCAGAAAGGAGGCAGGAAGAACATTTCTGGAAGGTGAATATTCTGACATTGAAATAGGAAGGGATAAGAAATGTTGAGACCTGTTAAAAAGGGGTGATGGTGAAGAAAAATTAGAAATGAAATTGGATATATGGGAGGCCAGGTCCAGCTGACAGATGATCCTAAATGAATGCTAAGCTGAGAAATTTAGATTTAATTCAGTAGGAAATATGTAGCCACCCTAAATTCCTGACCGGAGGAGTCATACAGGATCAAAGGATAATAAGGTTTAGATATGGGAAGGATTTTATAAATCATATAGTGCTTGAGATTTTCCTGGCAGCTACATGCAGTTTGGACTGAAGCAGGTTGAAATGGAGTGGGGGTGGGGTAGGGAGGGAAATCAACAAGAAGAATAAGATAGGTGCAAAGTGATTAAGGTTGAAGCTATAAAGAAAGTTCAAATACAAGTGCAGAAAGAATCAGCAGTCCTCCATGGCAGGTCATCCTGTGCAGAAAAAGAGAGTTTCTAATAAGACTACAGCAATTCCAGCTAGAAAATGAGCAGAGTAAAGGTTTTTATATGAGTTCACATGCATTGAAGAGGTAGGAAAAGAGTACATTGGAAAATTTGGCTCCTGGCCTTCCTAAGCCTCAGGAGAGCAGAATTCTTCTGAGGTTGCTAGATGCCTGTTGATATTCATCATGCCCTAATTCCACATAGCTGAATAGAGTTCTGATGCAATATGCAACAGGTCCTAATCACACACCACATCTTGCAGGTATAGTACAGAATAGCATTGCCATTTCTCTGAGAGAGACACTGCCATCTCTCCCTTCAGTCTCAAAGAAGCTGAGTCTGCCTACATCTAAGACCTGATGACAGTTTAAACATCTCCAATTACCAGGTTTCATTAGCTAAAAAGGACAGAAAAAGCCCCAGTAACCTTAATTGTACAATGTTTTTTTCAGAGCCAATAAAAGTCTTGCCAAAATAAAGGATGTCAGGATGACATACTATAAATATTGGTTTCTTTTTCTCTGGCAGTGGGAGGATAAATTAAGTGCTTGTGAATTATTTTAAAAATGAAAAGTGTTTAGAATTATTGCTGTCTAAAATAAGTAAGGAAATAAAATACTACCTTAGCTTATTAGAACAGAAATATTATAAGCCAAAGCTACATTTTCAGGTTGCCTCTGAACATTCACATTTTTATAGAATAAACCCTCCAAAAATAACTATAATTTCTCTCCTCCACCAGAATTAAAAGCAATCCATTCAAAACATATTCACACTGGACTATGTGGGAAGCCAATAGTGTAGCTCTTTAATTAAGAAATGAAACTAGAAAAGCATTATTATTGGCTATTATTACTTATTGGTAATCAAAAAAGAACCAATCATGTATACTTACAGAGATGGTACGACTACAAAATCATCAGAGAAAGATTTCATTTCTTTCGAAAGTAGCAAGAAAATGGAAGCCCGTACAATTAGATTTATATAATCATACAGTTTAATAAGTTTATTCTTAGAAATGATCTAAAAAACTGAAATGCCTCTGTGCTTTAGAAATCTTACTATTCACACTTTTTCAGTAGATTTGCACTTTCACTCTGATTTTAGATGTTCTTAGATGAAAGAAAGAAACAATGGGAGGAAGAAAGGAAGAAGAAATAGAAAAATGAAAGAAAAATGAATGGAGGGAGGGAGGGAGGGAGAAAAAGAGAGAGAAAAGTATTAAAGAATGAGAATTGCCTTGGGGCCTCACTCTAACAGCATTTGCTATATTAAGGAGCCTTTTACTTCATGGTGGCCTGTAATTGATTTTTTTTTCTCTTTTGGATTACTGGAGCCTTACCAGAAAAAATGTTGTTTATCCTAATACTATAGATTAAAGTGAGTTCTCCTTGGAACCCAAAAGGAATTATTATTAAATGTAGGAGAATTCTCTATAAAACAATATTGAAGCTTTGTGGATAAAAAGTAAAAGTTTCTTTAGTTGATAAGGGGGGAAATTTTTATAAGAATTAAAGAAAACAGGTAAAAGAAATTAGATTTACCCGACAATCCAAAGCCCTTTGAGAGTAGGAATTGTCTTACCCATTTTTGTATCCTAGTACTCTTTTATCCCACTCAGGGCTTTGCACACATTGATAGTTCAATAAATATTTGAGGAGTGATAGAAGATAGGTGGGAATGAAGAAACGAAAGAAGGAAGAATTGAAAGAGTTGGTTTTGGGACAGACCTGAGATATACATTTAGTGCTGTGGCCACAATAACATAGGAGTGGCATACAGAAAGTAATTTTCAGGCTTTGCCCAACGAACTTTATTGTGCTTATCTTTATGTGGGGCCCAGCCCAGAGGATCTATAGTCAATCTATGGGGTATAAACATTAGGGTCCTCAATTGACAGGTGTTTTAAGTAGAATAGCCCCAGTAAGCCAAAAGGGAAGTTCAACAATCAATCATGCTCCCTCCACAATAATAAGCCAGATAGTTTCCAATAATGCTTTAAGGCAAACTTTTTATGACCTGCATATTACTACACTGTGGTACAGGAGAAAGAACTGTGGATTTGGAAAAAGAAGACCTGGTTTCAAAACTTGATTATTCTGCTGATTCTATGTTGACTGACAAAATTGCTTAACCATTCTAGGTCTCAGTTTTCAAGAGGGCTGTAATAGATGATGTCTAAAACCACTTCCAGCTTTAAATCTATGAACTTAGGTATTGTGCTGACTCTTTCACCAACACTTCTTTTAAAAAAAGTATCTAAAAATCCCACAAGATACCAATAAAATTAATGCCTGATTCTTATCCTACCAAGTTCATTTGTGGTTCAAAAACTTGGTGTTGCAACACCCAATGTCTAAAGAAACTGTTCTATTTTCAAGGAATACAATAGTTGCAGAATGCATTTGAAAATCTGCCACACAAATTGGCTCGCACACTTATTATGCCAGATGCATTTCTAGACTTTGGATTTTCAGAAACATTCAAAGAAACCTACCTCCTAGTTTCAGTTTCATTGGTTGTACATGAGTGAGTGGTGATACAAAATCTCTGAACTTCTTTTCCAGAGTGTTTAATAGAATAGGTTATATGTATACTGTTCTCCTTCATAAGCTAAACAACCCTAGATATAAAATTACAGCAAATAGGTGGGTCTGAAAAAGAAAACATTATTTTGGAGATATTTTAAGGGTGTCTGACATGTAGGAACATATATTCCCATACCTCCTCTCACAAAGCTTCTATGATAGTATTAATCAGAAGATCATCCTAGACTTAGGTCAAGAAGTGCTTTGTGTTTGGCTAGCTGCAAAGTTATCCTTGAGAGAGAATGCTAGGTATGTCCTTGTAGCTATTCATCTAAGGTAAATGCTAAAAGGATATTAATAATCTAACATAGAAGGAGACCTCAGTAGTTCCTTAGGCAAGAAGTACCTGGTGATTGCTTGACATAGGAGTCTCTGAGGTAGTCTAGTTATAAGTAGATTAGTTAAAAGTTTTGATCTTGTGAACTGGTTTTTATCAAGCAAACAACATTGTGATTAATTCAAGACACTGGAAACAAATTATAATCATCTGAATTGGCTTAATCAAGGTTGGGAGGTTATTTGGGGATTTTTAATTGTGTTAATCCATTTTAGCTGTGTAGACAATTGGACCTTTGTACAGAAATCCCTGTTTTCCTCCCTCCAAAGTCATTACTTTAGAAATACTTAGACTCTGCAAGTGACTCATTGAAATATTATGGCCTGGAAAGATTTCAGAAACAGCTATCCTAAAAATCCAAGCATTAAAAATTAAAGCAGAAAATTCTAAAGTATATAATGAATTCAACATCATTGATGTGGTGGGCAGAGTAAACAAGCTACAGTCAGAGAGATTGCAACCTTGGAACTGAGCTGTAATATCTAGTAGGCCACACAGAATGATTGGTAGAGATGAGACAAAGGTCATTTCAGACAAAAGTTCTGAGTATTGTGGTAAGTTTCAAAATCATAAGCTGTTAGAGCTGGAAAGGAACTGAGAGTTCTAACCCTCCCATCTTACAGATAAAGAAAGTAAGGTCTTGAGAGTTTAAGTGATATACTGAAGGCCATAGAGCTCGAGTGGCAGAGTTTTCTAATTTTTGAGTATGATCCTCTAGTGCATTTGAAAGTCTTTCATTATCTTTTCATAAGAAGGAAATATGTATACTCTGTAGTTCTGTATATACATAGTTATCTAGGAATATAGGAATAATAGTATTTCAAAGCTGAAAATGCTGCTAACTCAGTAAAGTTCAGTGAGTAGTGTGACAGTTCAACTGTTGTAATATAATCATTGTAATATAATCAGAGTACTGCAGGATAATGGGAGGTAGATCCTGAGCATGAATGGAACATAGCCCAATTATATAATAGAGAAGAGCATTTAAAACTGATTTACTACATTGTCAAGCTATATTTGCTCTATGTTCAGGACAGTGTTTATAGAAAGGAGATTCTGGTGTAGGAAAAAATAGAATGTTGTTTTAAAAATATATTAAAATTCTATACTCTCCAGTGAAACTCTTGTATTTACAAAGATGCTTTGGACCAGAATACTTCATTCATTCACATTCATTCACTTAAAAAATTGTCATTGATGTTTGAGAAGCATTCTTTTTAAAATTTAGCTTCATGTCTTAAGAAATTTTAATTTTGTAATCCATGTCCTGTCATTAAGTCTGTATATGTCTAACATAACACATATATTTAAATATATATTATATATATAATGCTATTCCTATGCCCGTTAAAAAAATTAGCCTTGAGTCCTTAATAGCAGAGCCTATCTCATTTTTTATTTTTCTGTAATTCAAACTTCATAGTCTCTATTATTGGCCCATCAGAACAGTTAATTCAATTGAAAATTTAAAGAGTGCCCCTCCCATCTCTTGATTTTCTTTTTGGGGTCTTATTCATTAGGGGAATCTTAATTTAACATACACAGAAGTCACTCACACTTATGTTTAATGTGGTATGGAGCTGACCTTGGATTTTCCAACACTATGTTGGTAGTACATGTGATTTCTACCTCTGCTGGAAAAACTTAAAAAGTGGCCAGTGATGACACTGTGTTTTTCACTGGAGGATCAGAGGACTTCAGAGAAGCCACAGGGCAATGAATTCTTCTGTACCAGCAAATTGGCGAAGAGTGATGACTAAAGCAGGATTGTGATCTACAATGGGTTTGGAGAGTCATGATGCCAAGGAAAATCATGAACCCTTAAAGTACTAAAGTATTAATTCACTTACTACATAACATATAACATAGTGACTGAAAACTCAATCTTCACATGTAAAGATATATAAGCCCAAACATTATTACATAGGTCTAAATGTGTCACCAAAATTCTCTACTATTGCTCCTTAAGTGTAATCAGTAAATATGTTTAACATTTCTTTATATAAAGACTAAACAGTGTCATTTGGGGCTCTTAATCTCTGATCTTTTGTTTGACTGCCCTTCCAAAACTTAAAGATCGCTTAAGTTCCACTTCAGTCTTTTGTTCTTGAGGTTGGAGGGATGGAGGTTGGTCCTATGATTTCTTTGGTGTTTTGAGCACTTCGGGATTAGGAAACTCCCAAAATAGATTGCAAGCCTCCACCTCTGTACCTTAAAGTCATGAGTGATGTTAAAGGGATAGAAAGATCGTGACTTGTCCGGGGCCACCCAACGAATATGTGTCGAGGGGTACTTTAAACGCAGTTTCTTCCTGAATCTGTCAGCAACTCCTTATTGACTAGGCCATGCGGCCTCTCATTGGGTGGAGAAAGAAGGGGCGGGGGGCGGAATGTAGAGAGGGGAAGAGAGAGAGAAGTTGACAGGGGAAGAGGGAGGTTATGTGTTCATCCAGTAAACATTTATTTAATGCCTACTACGCACAAGAAAGCCGCGTACTATATGATGTTAGGTGTTCTCTGAAGTAACATACACTAAGCACGTAGTTCTAAATTGATGTACGAAAGGTATGTAGTTCTGGGCACAGGACGTGAGTTTTCGCGGACCTCCCACAGAGTCAAATGACAGCCTCGCAAAGCTCCAGTCCAGACGATTGTGAAGTAGCTTTTGCTAAGGTACAAGTCTTGCACCTACTTGTAAAAAAGCCACTGGAGGCGGGGAAAATGAGGAAGTAATGGAACTACTTTTTAAGTGAAAAGGAAAAACTCTGGCAAGTTTAGCTTCCAGATCAGTGAGGATTCGGAAGACAGCAGCTACCTCACCTGGTCCCCTTAAATAAATCCTAGGGCATCCCTCCCCGAAGCTGAAGATGGTGGAACTATGGTGTGTGTGGGTGTGTAGGTGTGTGTGTGTGTGGGGGGTTGAAATCACATTTGGGCGTGGTTCTCTTCAGCTTTTACCGTCGCGGTTTTTGGTGTTTGTTTTAGGTGAGCAGGAATGGAGAGGGATTTTGGAGCTAAGTGAACAAAAGCCAATATAACAACAGCGGAAGGGCAGGGGGACGTGTTTCTCCTTGGAAAGACTGGGGCGTGGGAGAGGAGGGTCGTGGCCCCCAAAACAAAGCCCCTCAGCTTCGCAAGCAGGCATCTGCAGTGGGGGGAGTGGGGGTGGGCACAGCCCGGAGATGGGCGGATGTCTTTGACAGGCCTTGCGCGGGGGAGGGGGAGGGCGGGGGCGGAAGCTCTCTTTTCTCCTTTGATGGGGGACGGTTGGTCCGAAGCGGGGAGGGCTGTTGTCTAAGAGAGTCTGAGTGGGGAGCAACGGTCACCGAGGCAGCAGACACCAACCGCCACCTGTGGTGACCCGAAGCTCGGGCTGCCCAGACTGAGCTGGGGATTTCCGCGCCTGCGCATTCTCTTCTCCACCCCCCCTCGCGCGCTCTCCAGCTCCCTCCTCTCGGGGCCGCGCCTTCCTCTCCAGGGCCGCCACCGCCGCAGTGTGTGGTATTTAGCGGGAACGCGCGGCAGACTCAAGCACGAGCGAAGCGGCGGCGGCGGCGGCGGCTGGGGCAGCACAGGCAGCCGCGGCGGCGGCGGCGGCGGCGACAGAGGTAGAAGCAGCGGCGGCGGTTGCAGGGCGCGCTCTCGAGAGGCGGCAGCAGCAGCAGCAGCAGCGTGTCCCGTCGGGCGGCGCCGCGGCCTCTGTGAGAGGGGGAAGCGGAGGTGGCGGCGGCGGTGGCGGGGGCTAGAGGCAGCGGCGGTGAGGTGGAGGAGGAGGAGGAAGAAACGGAGGAAGCCGCGCGTTTGAGACGGAGCGAGAAACGGGACCCCGGTCGCGCTCTCCGCCCACCGGTAAGTGCGGCCCAGCCTGAGGGAGGAGCCGGGGGAGCCAGGGCGGGGGGTGCTCGGTGCAGGGGGAGGTGGCGCCGCTTAGGACTCGAGGTCCAGCTAATGGCGGCGGCCGGCTCCTCTGAGCAGAAACCACCTCCTCGTAACGAAGGCTGGGAGAAAGAAGGGGAAGGAAGCCCGGCAGGCCCTGCCTGGCGCGGCGTAGCCACCCCCGCGACCAGTCCGCGGCCTCCGGTCCGCCTTTGTCTCCGGCCAGGAAAGGGGAGAGAGCCTGCGCCCCGCGGCCCAGTTGAGGCCAACCCCGCCCCGCCCCCGGGGTCGGGTTTCCCCGCGGCCGGGTGTCTTTCCTAGGCGTCTGGGACCCAAGTGGGCCTGGGGTGGAAGTTGGGGAGGGGCTCCGGCCCCCAGAGCTCGGGCCTCTCCTAGTCGAATGAGGCCCGAGAGGGGCTTTCCCTAGCCCGGGCGCCCGGGGAGGCGGGCCTCGGCGTAGGGGGAGGTGCTGACCGGCCTCTGCTCGGCTCCCTCGTGCGGGGCTTTGTTGTGATGGGGCCGGTGTTTGTGGCCAACATGGCGGAGGTCAGCTGAGTCTTGTACCGTGAGCCACCGAGCTGTCCCCTCCCTCCCCCAACTTGTACCCCCAGATACTCCACCTCTCTCATTCTAGGGTTGTGGTCGTCATCCTCCTTTCTTCTTCCAGATGTCCCAACAATCCGTCCCCGCAAAGTGGGACTTCACCACTTTTATTCTATCCTGAACCCTGTATTGTGTACTGCAGAGAATGCAATCTCCTCTTTAATGCAGAAAATAACCTGAATGAATGAATTACGAAATGAGAAAGACTTGGCCTCTCAAAATCCAAGATAACCCTGTTCTCTAATCTTCTTTCGGCCAGAAGTTTGGGAGAGTTGGCGGGAAACATTTGTTTTATTTATAAAGAACCCCAACAACCTAATCTCTCAATTGTTAGCGTGTACTCCTTTGCTTCCTCAGGCCCACCTGGATATTTTGTTGTTCCTCCCTTTCAGCTCCTCCAGACATAATGGAAAGATGTTTAGCATTGATTAGACTTTATTTTAAGAGTAATTTTGTGTTTTGAAAATTGAATTGCCTCTGATGTATGAAGTCTGACACGTGCTGTATTAACGAACAAGAATTGTATCCATTTTATTTCTTCCCTAGGTGAACAAACTTTCTTTCCTTGATAGGCAACTACAAGTGTCTGTGTTCACTACTTAGGTACATTGTAAGTGCACAAGGTAGAATGTGTAAATCAACATTTTAAAAGATTTTCATTTGGAAGCCTATTAGGGAAGTGAGGTAACTGGGGAAGCTAGGACCTTATTGGGTTATGGAGGCGGTGCTGTTGATACTTGGCAATTATATTGTGAGTTTAAAATAATTTAAATAGACAGGAGCAACTAAATACTGTAGGTGAAAGTCCAGTTGCTTAAACTTAAGGATTACTTCACTTTGCGATTTTTGGTCCAACTAAGCAAAGTAGAGCAATTACCATTTAGTAAAATGTCATGTAGTGCTACCTGCTTTCTGAGAAGGCACAGAATCCCAAAGTGTAGTTTAGTGACAAATGTGGTAGCCTTGTGTTTCTAATGAAAGGAAGTTGGTTTATTTAAATTGTAATAAAAATTGATTAGATATTAGGAAAATTGTGATTCTAAGAGTTAACAGAATGGGAAAATTTATTACTAGAACTTGCTGTGGAATTTTATTTTCTGGGCATTTGAAAAATAGAATAGACAATAATATGGAATTATGCAGAAGAGGTATTTGGCAAATGAAGGCTGCATTTACTTTGGGAGGGAGTCTATCTTTATGACTAGGTGAATTTGCTTTCAAGAATTCATTCAGCAAACATTTTAAAGAACCTACTGTGTGCAGAGCATTGGAAGCTTTGGAAAGATACCAAATTTATAAGAGAAGGTGCCTTTTTTTCTGTAGCTAACAGCCTGAAGGATTCTATAAAATAGACATACTAACTAGTATTTAGATATAGAACTTTAAGGTTTGCAAAGTGCTTTGTGGATATCACATCTCATTTTATCTTCAACCCTAGGAGTAAGGTAGCATTTTGTAATAAAGTGTTATAGTTACATGCAAGTGCAACATGAAAACACTCATTTAAATAGTATGGTAGATTTGATCTATATGTATATATTGGAATTCTTTGTGTCTGGATCTTAAATTTTATCTGTGTAGTGAGCTCCTGGTGAGATTGGCAATTTTAAGATTACAACTGTTCTGCATTTATAGTTTTATAGTGTTGCATAGGGATTTGAGAAATTAAGCAATTTGCCCAGTATCACCTGGCCTTCCAGAAGAGGAACTTTTAACCCATGTGGTCCTGATTTCAAGGGTAGGCCAACTCTCTTATTTCTATGTCATGGTGCTGGATCTTTATAGGAAGTCTTTCCCTTTAATTCTAGTACCTTCCTATTGTGATTATTTAAAATTGTCTGTATATACCTTTATTATATTTAGTGGGAAGGACAGTGTGAGTTGTCCCTCCCATTAGGCTGTAAGCTTCTTGAGGATAGGGGCTACTTTTTAAGTTTGTTTCCTAAGCAGGTTTAAAACCGTGCCTAGCACATAGTAGGTGCTTAGTAAACTTTTTTTTTTTGATTGATATTGTTAATCCCAAAAAGAAGGAACTAAGCACTTATTAAGTGCCTATTATGTGCCAGGCACTGTGCTAAGGACTTGACATATTTAATTTGAACCTCATAACAACTCTAGGTAGGAGATAGGTACTATTATCACCATTTTACAGTTGAGAAAACTGAGGCAGACCTGGCAGTAAGGCACACTGACTTACCCAGGTTTACACAATGAGTCTTTTTGTGATTTGAACTCAGGTCTTCTGGACTCTAGGCCTGGCAAACTACCAACTGTGCCATCTAGCTGCCAATATAATAAAAGTTTTTTTGGGTATAGAAACAAGTATTTCATTTTATTTTTATCTATTCATTTAGGTCACCTTATAGAGAAATATTGACAAATCCATTGTAAAAGCAGTGTTTGTTAATATATAAGCAAATTTTTAGGAGCTGCCTATATTAATAAGAAGTGTGTGCTAAAATTTACTTTGCATATAGCAGCATTGATTGTATATATTAAGAATAAAATCAGAAAACCTTGAGAGTTGAAAGTGACTTCATAGATATCTAACCCAAGCTGTTCCTGAACAGGAGTCCTTTCTACAGCATCCCTGACAAGTAGTCATTCTGTCTTTGCTTAAAGACTTTAGTGAAGGAGAACTTACTTTGAGAGTTTTTGTGGGTTTAAGAATCAGTGTGGCAAATGGCATTCTAATAACACAATGTGTGCCTTTCAGGGGCAATGACTAAGCTAATAACTTTCAAACATTGTCATTTAAAGATGATGGTAAGGTGATTAATATTTTGAAACTGTTGGATTTTTTATTAGATATTTTTTCTAAGGTTTGAATTAGTCTGTATTATAAAGAGAAAATATCTATTATAAAATCAAGGTTTTGTTCATTACTAAATTTATTTATTTTCCACATCACATAGTCCTGCATTTATGTTACATGTCCCTCATGTTAATCAAATTTGTTATGTGTGCACATTATTAAATGTCAGGCACTATACTAAGTTCTGGAAAGAGCCAACAAAGGCAAAAAACAGTCCCTGCTATCAGGGAGCTCACTATATAATGGGGTAGGCAGCATTTGCACACACCCTCTCCCTTTCTGTGGATTGGGGAACCAGCCTTAACTGCTGTGCTCTTCTCACACTTCCATCTCCTGACTCCAACAAACATTTTCACTGGCTTTCCTGCCAACTCTCCCCAACTTTTATTTTCCTGACTGAAGGTCCCAGCTGAAATCTCAATCTTCTACTGGAAGGCTTTTCCAATCTTCTTAATGTCTTCTCTCTGAGATTATCCTCAGTTTATCCTGTATCTCTAGAGTTTAGCATAATATTTCTTTATGTCGGGTCAGCAAGCAGTCGAAAAACCAAATCTGGCCCACTGACTTTTTTTGTACAGTCTGTGATCTAAGAATGGTTTTTGCAATTTTTAAGTAAAGTTGTAATTTAAAATTACCAAAGCAGGATCAGATGTGACTCTCAGGCTAGCTGCTGTTTGCCGATCCCTGCTTTTTGTCTTTGTCCTTAATAAATAGTGGAATCCCTAAGTCAATGTGGAACTACACTAATGTCCTTATTGGGGGGGGGGGGGGGTTGTTCAGGCGTCAAGGTCTTTTCTTTATAGAAAAAACTTCAGCCTACTTTGTGGACTTGGTGTACTTTTACAGAGAGTAATTTTCACCAAAAATTACTCAAACAACATTCTGAACTTGCCTCTGTGAATACAAAGACAAACCCCAATAAAACAGTCCCTTTACGGAGTTTACATTGTTTCATTTATTCAAATGTAATAGGAATAAAAACTTTTTAAATGCCAATTTTGAAGTCAATAAAATATTTGTAAATATTTCAGTGATTTATTTTATTGCTTAGGCCAAAAAACCTTTATGATATGAAACTTCTTTTGTTTATATTTAGAAATTCAAGGTGTATGGTTATTTCTTTTGCATTGTCATACTTTGGATTCTCAAATTGTGGTAATTCTTTTTTGGGGGGTGTTTAATTCAGTTCTAGTAATTAGTTACTAGTTAGATCAAATTAATTTTACATTCTGCACAATGGAGTTGTGAAAAATTTTAACTTGGTAGAAATAAACCCAGGTGTGTAAATACTGGTAAATGTGTGTTTATGGATTATATAATCTAAGAGTAGTTGGAGATAAGATGTAGAATGTATATTGTATGATAGTATACTCTTATTAATGGTTTTGTGGGGCATCATTCTGGCAGGCTCAGGGAATAAATAGGCTTACTTAGCATTTGGTTTTTGTATTTCTTGGGCTACTATGATTCAAATGATTTGAATCCTTTTCTTTAAGGAAATTGAGAAATGGCAAGAGAGTGCAAACTATCATAGAAAATGCAGTTGGAGGTCCGACTCAGATTCTAGGCAAGCTACTAAATGTGCTACAATTTCCTCGTATGCAAAATGAGGATACTAATTTGCATTATCTCCTTCACTGGGTTGCTTAAAGGGAAGTATATTGTAAGCATTTGTAAACAAGAATTATTAGAGACTAGAAATATAAAGAGTTGATTCTGTTTCCAGTTTAATAATGCAAGACCTTTTGGATTTCTGGAAGATCACCTCAGTAGTCCCTTTGTTTGGCATAGGACTATCAGAAACAAATTTATTATCCAAATCCAAAATTCTTTGCTTAGTATAGGGATTCTTACCCTTTTTTTTTTTAGGCTCCTTTATAAGACTGATGAAATATGGGCTCCTTTGCAGAATAATAATTTTAAATATATATAGTACAAAGATTATAGAGGAAACCAGTTATATCAGTTTCATGCCTGGAATTCTCTTCCTTCTTGTTGCTGCTTCCTGGTTTCCTTGAAGTCCTGACTAAAATCTCATCTTTTGCAAGAAGCTTTTCTGAATTCCCCCTTCTCTGTGATTATTTCCAGTTTATATTTGTTCTGTCTGTGTCTCTCATACATGGTTGTTTACATGTTGTCTCCCTCATTAGATTTCCTTGAAAGCCCGCACTTTCCCCCTTTCTTTGTATTCTCCAGCATTTAGCACAAGTGTTAGGCACTTAATAAATTTGTATTGGCTTTTGAAATACAATAATCAGGGGTAGCTAGGAGGCATAGTGGAGAGAATGCCAGGCCTGGAGTCAGGAGGACCGGGGTTCAAATTTGACCTTAGATACTTCTGTGTGACCTTAAGGAAGTCACTTAACCCTGTTTGCCCCTAACCCTTGCCCTTCTGTCAGAGTTGGTTATTAAAATAAGGTTAATGAAATGCAATGATCAAATACTAAAAAAAGTTCACAGACCCAGATGAAGAATTCCCTAGTTTAGAAAGAAATCCAAAGGGTAAGATTTTCTTGCCTTACTAAAAATCTCTATCCCCACAGTATCAATGAGATGATATTTGTAAAGTGCTTAGCGCAGTCCCTGGAACATAGTAGGTCCTTAATGAATACTTAATCAATACAATATTTCATTCAAGAAACAAATCAAGATAACACAGTAAGATAAAATGTGATTATAGATGTCAATATTAGAGTTTTTACCAAATACAAAAATATTAATGTTTGGAGATAATACTGTTAGGATTCATATATACTTGCAAACCAAGGTAAGGTGATAGTTAGCTATATTGATTGCCAGTGAAGGCAGTACAGTATGGCTGTTAGATAATGATTAAGAAAACAGCTTTAATAGAGTAGGGGCATTGGTGGGGCAAGCCCAAAGGTATTTGAGGGGTTGGTGGGTGCTGAGGAAATGGAGATTGTAAAGTCTGTAAATATTAATAAACACCTGTCTTGTGCCAGGCATTACTAAATGCAAGAAATGTAAAGACAAGGGTAGTCTTCAAGTTTTTCAGCAAAAAAGAAAAAGTTGTAGGGCTAGAAATGACCTCAGAAACCATCTGGTCCAACCCTTTCATTTTACAGATGAGAAAACAGCTCAGGGAGATATTAAATGACTCAGCCCAAAGTTACTCAGATAGTAAGCATCAGAGATAGGATAGCTTAAATGATTTATTTCTGCCTATCTAGGTTTACTTTGTAAATGAGGAGACTGGTAGAAGTTACCAGTATTGAAGCCACAGCTACAGAAATAAAATCCAGGGAAAAGAGAATTAAATGAAGTTGCTCAACCTCATTTGTTTTGTTCCAGTATAAAACTTGAGTTGTAATTTGAGATGGATGAACATTCTTCAGTCCAGTTACCTTGGGGACCAGACCGCTGGGTGTGCTGTGGACATTCAGAGCCATACTGAGAAAAGCATAGATAGATGCTCAGTTAAATTCAGTATTTCCAGGTTCACATTTAGAATTTGTCTGGGCATGGACCTTTTCCTGGGATTAATCTCCCAAGTATCTCTTAGATTGGGTGTGATGACTGAGGGGGTCAGACTGAATTGTGTAGGTTTACTACAGACCAGAACTAATTTCTTGTTTTTGTTCAGACCTGTATCTGAAGAAATTCCAGCTTTGTTAGTTACCTGTGGGACCTTGAGAAAGTTAGTTAACGTCTCTAGGCTTCAGTTTCTTCATTTTTTAGAGAAGATTTGACTAGATACGGTCCTTTCAGTTTTATATCTTACACTGCAGCTCTCTAACCATGGATCAGTCCTGACCTGTTCTATACAGAAGATGACAAAGCAGATATGTGAGTCCAGGTTTCTTAAAAAAAAAATCTATTTTGTGAACTCCCTACAGAGAGCAGAGTTCTTTCCCTCCCCCTCAATGTAAGAGAGAAGAAAACACATAAGTAATTCTGTTTTTAATAGGTTTTTTTTTTTTTAATCCATACCAATGCAATACTGTGTATTGGCTCCAAGGCAAAAGGGCTAGGCAATTGGGGGTAAGTGACTTACCCAGGGTCACACAGCTAGGAAGTGTCTGAGGCCAAATTTGAACCTACGACCTCCCATCTCTAGTCCTGGCTCTCAATCCACTGAGCCACCCAGCTGCCCCGAGAGTTTGGTCTTTAAAAAATTATTGGCCCTACTTTTTTAAACTCTTAAAATTGATATGCTAAAAATCCTATTAAGGTGGCTGATAACAGTTAAGACCATCTAATGAGCAGTAAGAGAAAATTTTGCTCAACTATATGAAGCCTCTATGCTTTACCTTTCTGATTTGACCCTTTTGAGGGGAAAAAAGAAAAGTTGCTTTGTTCAACAAACTTTATTGGAAGATTGCTACTATAAAAATTAGAACCTATTAGAAATTTTATGAATACTGATTTTAATACCTTAAATTTAATATTAATCTATTTTACTATAAAAGATAAAACCTTTGATGCTTAGTAGTAGTGTAATGCTTAATAGGAGTAGTGAAACCTCAGGTTTAAAAAAGTTTTATGTAAAATGCAATTTTTAATGTGGCAATAGATTATATAGATTATTTGTAGCCTACAAATATACCTGAAAAAAAGCTTGCTATGATTTTAAGCTATTTTTTTGTTATTAACTTTAATTTTTTTATATTTTAAGGATACTGAATTTATACTAGGTTAGAGATAAATTATTTAGCACAGCCTAATATTTTGTTACAGTCAGGTTTTTATTCAGTGTGTCTTGTAATACTGAAAATTCTTCAATGCTTTATAATTAATATTAAATATGTTAAATTTCAGGCACTTGTCAAACTCATATTTAAACAGTTTCTGATGTGATCTATTCCTTCTTTTGGAAGATATGCCATTTCTTAAAATGGTGGGTGGTGTATTGGAGAGAATGCTGAATGTGGAATTAGAAGACCTAGGGTCAGATTCTGACTACTATTTTGAATGACTTTGACAAGTCATTTAACCATACCGAGTCTCCAGTAAACCTTAAAACATTTTATAAATTTTTTCTAAGTAAAGAATATATCTGAAAAGAAGCAACAGATAAGATCATCATGAATATCTTTAAAGTGTGATTTAAAAGCATGTAAAAACGTGTATTCCCTCCCAAATGACTTGAAAAATCTTTAGGCTTTATTTAGATGGAACTCAAAATTTTCAACTTGATTGGCCAAAAAATTCTTGTGATTATAAAGATAACTTTTGGTCTGTGGCCTCAGTTTAAATGGGCCCCAGGGAAATTTTGAGCAAATAAAAAAAAATTCAGTCTATTTTAATATTTAGTAATTGCTCTAAGCAATGTGTTGTTGACTACTGGGACTCAAGGAGATATAGTTCTTGGTGCTTTGAGAATATTTATAAAGATTATTCTTGAGTCTGCAGTAATCTTTTGGGCTAAGAGAAGAATTTATTACTATATAATTCTCTTTTCTGTGGATACCAAGATCTGGTGCTGCTTTTGTTATGCAGGCTTATAGTTTTCCAGGCTTATCAGCTTCTCTTAAAGCTCATTCCACAAAAACTGCTGCATGTATGTGAGAAAACTTTTACTATCATTCCCACATCTTTTTTTCACCTGGAATCCTCCAACTTTTAGACCCCAAACTTTCATTTTAAGTCTTTATTATGGACCCACTTTGGATAAGTTCTTTAGCTATAAATACGGGGAAGAGATAATCTTAATATTGTCTTCAAGGAGTCAGTATAGTAGGAGAATAATAACACGAATATAGAAAGTTATTAAACAAATTAGAGCTTAAGTGGCTGGTAGAAGTAAAATATAGATTGGGAGAATGGGAGGATAACTTTTGAGGGTAGGGAAGAGATGAGAGGAGAGATACATAGAAGTGGTGGCAACTGAGGTAATTTTTAAAGGAAGAGAAAGATTTCAACAGGCAGATATACATTGTTGCTCTGGGGGGCTACTGTAAGTAAATACAAAGATTTTGTAGTAAGTAAATACAAAGAGTGGGCATAATGGGATCAGGAAATTATAATGTTTCCTATATAGATACATTAATTTTCTTTCCTTTTAACATTTTTAAAAATAATTTATCCATAAGTGACTCAACCCTTCTCCATCTTTCCCACATCACAGAAGGCATTGTTTAGGAGAAAGACATGTTCAGGAAAATTAAGTCTTTCATATTTCTACCTTTTAGTTTCTTCTTTGGAGGTAACATTCACACTTTGTTCTTCCAGTATTCTGTAGCTGTGTATGAAGTTTTCTTTGTTTTAATTCCTTTTGCTGTTCATTATCTTTTCCAAGTTTTTAAAAACTTGCCCTGTTCATGGTTCTTATGTCTTAGTAGCATTCCATCACAATTCTATACCACAATTTGTTTTAGCCATTCCTCAGTTGGTGGACATCCCATCAATTTCCAATCTTTTCCACTGCAAAGGAGAGCTGCTAGAAGTGTTTTGGAAAATAGAGGTTCTTTTCCTTTTTCCCTGATCTCCTTGTGGCATTGTTTGATCTAAGGGTATACACATTTTTATAGCTCTCTGAGTTAATTCCAAATTATTCTCCAAAATGGTTGTAACAGTTCATAGCTCCACCAGCAGTGTATTAGTAGCCCCATTTTTCCACATCCCCTCCAACATTTGTCATTTTGCCTTTTTGGCCAATCTGATGGGTGTGAGATATATCTCAGAATTGTTTTGGTTTGCATTTCCTAGATGGATCATTTATAAAATCTAACTATTAAACTGAAACTTTATTTCAGTGAACTCATGCAGATTGCAACCCAAGCATGTCTTTTCATCTTGTGAAACTTGTCCATGTTCTCATAAATGTTTAACAGGGTCTCTGAAGAATTTCCTAGGAGTCTTCCTTTTATTTGTTCATCCTACATGTTGATCATTGCAACATACAGCCATTCTATCAGTTATGGCTTACTTTCATGACATGATTAGTCCACCACCTTTTCTGGTAGTGTATCTTTTGTACCTCTTCATGCATACAGTTATAGTTTATAATATGATGCAGCTTGTTTATTCCAACCATGAGTCTTCATGGCTTTTTAAGTGGCCTACAATTTTAACAGTGGCAATGTTGGTATTTCATGTTTCACAGCCAACATTACCAGAACTCAAATATTCAAATGGACCTATAATCTCATTGTTGTGTTATCTTCTTTAGATCAGATGCCATCTATGTTTATTCATCCTTTGTGACTCTTGTTCATGTCCACTCATAAATTAAACATTTAGGAATGTAAGGTTTCACTTGACATTATAAGGATGCTAATGGAGCATATAGGCATACCATGGATTATTTCTTGACTTTGCCATGTGATTAGCCCATCTTTTTTTATTATACATTTCTTTGAGATCTTTTATTGCAGCTGTATTTTTGTTATGCTGCATATAGCCTTAAGACCACTATGTCCTTCTCTATGTATGTTTATCCCTTTGAGAGAGAACATTTTTAATTCCTTGGAGAATATTGTGTCCCAGGACTTTTTAGTTGGGTAATTATAAGAAGTTTCATGATTTTGCAAAGGCATTAAACTAAATTTGCTCTCCTAGTTTAATTTTGGGACCAACTTGTCTACGTATGGTATAATGAGTGAACTTAGTATGTTGTCTAATTGCATGCCATAATTTGGATAATAGATATTTTTTCTCCACTTGGTTTTTGTGTGGTTATAGAACACTCTTGAGTGGTTACTTGTCTAGGAGACTGCAGTATTCTAAGACTTAATATACCTAGTACAATATTATACACAAAAAGTAGTATCTGAAAGACTTCACCCTCTGTAGCGAAACCCTTTTCAACTTGGAGTTTTCACTGTAGTTCTTTCATGGCATTCACCAACCATTTTGGTGAGAATACTAGAATGTTGGATTTTGTTTCTGGGAGAAAGCATAGGGTCATTGAGAATTTTTATCAGTTTACAAATATGTTAAAACAGAGAACTTATTGACCAACTTCACAGATTTAATTGGCCAGTTTTAAAATCAAATGAATCATAACGTGGGAACACATACTCAATAAAAATGTTTGCCAGTGTCATGTAAGCACAGTGGCTATGAGTGCTACATCAGGAAGATCTGAATTCAAATCCAGCCTTAGGCATCATTTTTGTAGCTTTGTGACCTTTAACAAATCATTTAATTTTTTTGTCTCTGTTTCCTCAATTTTAAAAAGAATATAATAAAATAACACCTATCTCTTAGGGTTGTGAGAAATAAAGATGATATAATTTTAATAAAGTGCTTAGCACAGTGCCTGGCACATAACAGATATTATATAAATGCTAGTTATTGTTGTACATCCATATTTGTTTGTGGATGACATGATGATTGCAAATAAGACTTGGAAGGAACACTGCAGAGCCTCCCAAATAAAATGCAAAAATCACTTGAGTTCAGTTCCCTGCAGGAAAAACCAAATGGATGAATTACATTTCTTTTCAGATAACATATTTGATAGACTTGGAGCACAAATATTTGGACCTAGAATTTTTGTAAAAAAGTATTATAAATGTTATCAGTATAATCAAATACTCTGTTTCAACTTAAAATGTTAAAGGCCAACAGTAATGTTATGGAAAATAGTATAGTAATTTGTCAATATTTGTGTGTACTATACCATATATTCCTAAAGGAAACAATAAATTAGGATTTAGGGCAAAAGAGGCTATATATACACATATAACCTATTTGACATTTTGTAATATCTTAACAGTACTGATTAACTGTTGAAAAATATCTAACAATATCTACCCTCCTGACAAAAAGGTGATTCAAGATACAGAATGAGACTGTACGGACATGGCCAGTGTAGGATTTTTGTTTTGCCAGATCTGGTGTCTTCCCCCCGCCCCCCCCTTTAAAGATATTGATAGCTGAATGGGAAAACTTTGAAAGTTCAATACAGATTGTACTTGAAAAGTAAGCTTCTATATAATGGAGCTAGGCAGTTTCATGTATGTTTGTTTTATTTGATGTTTAATAAAAAACAGGAAAAAACCTTGAATTTTCTATCCTCATCCCGAGCTTTTGTCTATACCAAGCACTGATAAAACGGGTCTGTCTTTGTAACATTCAATCATAATTTTTCCCTCTTCCATCTTATCCTACCTTCTATCCATACTTTTTCTTGACCATCTTTGGGACTGCTTTTACATTGTTTTCTTTATTTTTTACTCTTTAAGTAGCCCAAATATCTCCCCTCACCCCTAAGTCCAATTACCACTTTGTTTGAGGTGGCACAGAAGAGCCTTTAAGCTTAGTCATGATCAGTTACTCCATTGTCTTACTGAAATTCACTGTCTTCATAGCTTTTTTTTTTGTCCATACTTGGGATTCTTTTTCAATGGAGGGAACACTTGAGAAACTTCCGTTACCAATGTAGCTCTGGACCTATTGCATGATTTACAATTTGAGTTTTCTGTAGCACTGGAAAATTAAGTAATAGCCAGTAGGTGTATAAGGAAGTATTTACATTTTTATATGCTTGTTTCCTTGTTTTATTTATAAAACTTTAATTAAAAAAAACTTTATTATTAACATACTTTGTACAAAAATAGAGAAACAAGATTGTAAATGAAATCTCTTATCTATAACTTGGTTAAGTATATGTCATATTTAACAGATTTTGTCCTTCGAGGATCAGCCTATGAATGCATTATGTTAAACTCCTACCCTACCAATCATCATTGTCAGTATGAGTACTATAAGTATTATCTTCATTTGAAAAATAAAGAAACAGGTTCAGGGAGTTATTAGTTTAAGTAGTAGAGATTGTTTTTGAAACTTTCTATATTGACTGGTCAAATTTTTCTTTCAAATAGAAACAGTATGACATTATTGATGAAGTGCTGAACTGGAATCAGACTGAGTTCTAATTCTCTCCTTCGATTTTTTTATGTGTGGTTACCCTGAGCCAAAGGTGAAGTGGCCAATTCATTCATTCATTTATTCACTCACCTATTTATTTATCTATTCATTAATTAATTAATTAATTAATTAATTAATTTATTTTTGCTCTCAGGCTCTTTTTTTCAACATAAAAACCATGATGTGACTACATTTGCATTAACATTCTATTCTAAGGAGTGCTTTTAGAAGAAGTGAAAATGGCACTAAGGGGAGCATATATGGGAAAAATGGTTAAGACTAATAAATATAAATGGAGGAGAGATCTATGCTGTTGATGATTATCATTTTTAAAATTTTTTTTGAAAAATTTAATTAGTCAATTTAGAATTTTTTTCCTTGGTTACAAGAATCATGTTCTTTCCCTCCCCTCCCCTCTGGTACCCGGCACACAATTCCACTTGGTTTTACATGAATAACACAATATTATTGATGGATTGATTTTCAGGTTAACTGAAGAAGATACCAAAGGCAAGCAAAAAATCTCAGACCTTATTTTTACCAAAAAAGGTAACCAAGAGAATATCAATGATTACCAACCCATGTCACAAGTTTTTTTTAATCACAAGTTATCACAAGTTTTTTTTAGGAGAATAGTGCACATATATTTAGCACATTTTTAATGATGGTATTGGAAGGAAACAATTTTTGCAAGAGATAAACAAGATCACATCTTTACTATTTCTTGGAACAATCTGCTGTGTTTACTGTTTGATTGTTAAAAAAGAAACCAAGTGTTTGTTGTCCAAAATGTGACATTAAAAAATTCTCATCCTCATCAACATTTTTTATGTGTATATTAAAATTGCACAATATTTCTTTGAAAGCTACAGAACCTTTTTTGACCATCTAATATTAAATGAAACATAAAATAGGGACATAGCCTTCAAAAAGATGTTTGCTATTTTTCCCAGCACAGATTTAAAGTTTACTAGAATCACTTGAGAGTTTGGCCTAACTATTCACACAAGAAAACCCAAGTAGCTGAATTTCTGTTGTCTGAACCAGTGGCTTCCAAAATGGACATGATCTGGCATGATTCCAAGTGTTTTGTAATCAATCAATATGGGAAGATGGCTTGAATTCTATCCTCTTTGCTTCATTTGAAGTACTTTTATCCAGTATGGCATTATTGCCCAACATTCCTGTATTCTGCCCTCCTGCTTTTGTACAAACTCCAAGTCTTCCTCTTGTACTGAGGTATTGGTACTTCAGGTCACGTAAAACTTAGTTGTAATCAAGCCACCTATAGCAGTAAGCTGTTCAGATGCCTTTGAATCCATCTCCCTCCATATCCCTTCCCTCCATCTCTGTCCCTCTTTACTTTGAGTCCATTGCACAGGCCTTTGCACATTTGGAAAGAGGGGCTTATGTGTACTATATGAATTGGAAATATAAATACCTTCCATTAAGTTTTGGGTTAGATCACTAAGGCTGGGTGGAGCAATGGATAGAACTCATTGAGCCTGGAGTTAGAAAAACCAGAGTTCAGATCCAGCCCCAGATAATAGCTGTTTTCCTGAACAAACCACTTTATTTGCCTCAATTTTCTCAACTGTAAAATGGGGATAGTAGTATCATCTACCTTTTAGTAGTGTGAGAATCAAATGAGTTAGTTGTAAATTGACTAAATGTTGTGCCTGACACATAATAGGCATTTAATAAATGCTTGTTCCGTTTTCTCCCTTCCTTTCCTTCTTCTAAGTTTAGATCTATGATCCTTTTAATAATAAGGCCCTGTATCTGAAGGCCCTGTTCTAAAATCTGTTGCAGATGGCTTGGAACTACAGATATAAGCAAACATTTGCTAACCCTGCATACATGTTCTCTCTCTCCTTGTTCCTGCCCCTCATCTTGGCTTTCTGTAGCCTCTCAAACTGCCTTCCCTTCTCCCCCCAAAAAACCAAGCCTAAAAAAAAGTGAAAATGAAAGAAGAGACCTCAAGAGCTTTCCAAGTTGACTGTGAATAACTGAAAGTGGAAAGCAAAACTGGCCAAGGAGGTCCTACTGTATTAGCAAACAATTTCTGTTTACACGTTGGCCTTATCCTTCAGAACAGAAAGTGAATTTTTGAAAATTATGAAAATATTGTTTATTATTAGTGAAAGCAAAAATATTTTATTGCTAATAAATCTTAAAAGTTGAAATATTTTATATTTCATTTTTATTACATCTTTTAGTTTCTGTTTTTAGAGGCAGTTAGGTGGTATGGTAGATGGTAAATAGGATTTGGAGCAAGGAAGAAGACCTAAGTATTCTGGCTCAGACACTAGCTTACTAGCTATATGACTCAGGCCAAATCACTTAGCTTTTCTGCTTCTCATTTATCTCATCTGTAAAATGGAGATAATAATAATAATAAAACCTATTTTACAGAGTTGGTGTTATCAAATGAGATAACATTTGTAAAGTGCTTTATATACCTTACAGCTATAAATAAGTACTAGCTATTATTATCACCTGGTTCTTGTTACATATTAGTACCTAATAACATAGTGGCACATGTATGTGATTTTATAAGTAAGCAATTTAGAGGTGTGTGTTCAAAATTTTTTACTTGGTATATTTTCAGAAAAACTGATAGAGCATTAGACAGTGATATGCATTTGAAGGTACTGTCTGTAGACCTTGTCCATCAATACTATTTTTATATTAAACAAGGCACTGCATACAGAAATAAATTTAGCCTAGAATTGTATATGAAAGTAGTCTGTATAGTCTTTGAGAAATTTTAGTCATTTTAATGCTTCTAAGCTTCTCCCCAAAACGAAGATCTATAGTACAAAACATAGATCTATTATTACCAGTATTTTTCCTGTGATCTGTTTGCAAGTCATTGAATACTCTAGTTTTTGAAGAACTGAAAATTAGAGGACTACTCAAAAGGCAGTGGAAGGCACATGATGAATCAATTGGACATTTGTGGCTGCCATATGCCAGCCACTGTGCACAACTCTTGTTTACCAAAGAGCTGAAGAGCCTAAAGCTGACTGCAACAGCTTATGAGCAAGGAATTATGAAGTAGTGTGATGTATGTATGAGGAGGGAAATAATGGGCTAGGCAGCCATTATTGTAACTGGTGATGGGAAGACATGAAGAAGTAATGTAGTAGAGGGAAATAGTACATTGTAAGAAGGAGTGGCTACATCGATGAGATCCATTTGATAGGTCCATTTGAATATGCCATAGGCAGAATTGGCAGATTGCCCCTCCCCCCCAAACAAAACCTGTAGGGAAAATTCACCTAATTTATTAAATGTTGCTTTTTTGAGAAAATATTCCTTTCTTCCCCCAGTAAAGCCAGTGATATATATTATGTGGTTTATTGAATTAAGAAATTGTTATTGTGGCTTTTGTTATGCCCTTTTTTTGAGTGATATTTTGATTCATCTATGTATGTGACAGCAGGTGCATGAATTGGGTATACTAGAATATAATGGTCTAAGCAGTCAGTATAGCTTATGATCCAAGAGAAAATTGTGAATTTTATGAGGGAGAATTGCTGTATGTCTTTTTAAAAAATAAATTATATAGATATCTTTTGTGCTTATATTGCTTATTTTCCATTGTATATATTTCCCTCCCTTATCTTTTTTCAGAAAATAATTGTTTTTGAATTGAAAAATTTTATTTAATTTAAAATATTTTCCCATTGTGACATGATTCATGTTCTTACCCTCCCCTCCAGCCCCCCCCCACGATGTGTAATTCCACTGGGTTTTACATGCATCATTGATCAAGACCTATTTCTATATTATTGATAATTGCATTGGGGTGATCTTGCAGAGTCTACATCCCCAATCATATCCCCATCAACTCATGTGATCAAATAGTTTTTCTTCTGTTTTTCTACTCCCACAGTTCTTCCTCTGGATGTGGATAGTGTTCTTTCTCATGTCCCTCAGAATTATCCTGCATTGCTGCTAGTAAAGAAGTCCATTACATTCAATTGTGCCACATGTATCCATCTGTGTATAATGTTCTCCTGGTTCTGCTCCTTTCACTTTGCATCAATTCCTGAAGGTCATTACAGTTCATTTCTTTGAGCACAAAGTATTCCATCAGCAACATATACCACAATTTGTTCAGTCATTCCCTAGGGCATTCCTTCATTTTCCAATATTTTGCCATCACACAGAACCATTTTTTTTATAATGGTTTTAAAACAAAAAACATAAAACACAAAACATAAAAACAAAAAAAGTAGTTCAACTAAACGAATGCATTTAAAAACAGATCTAAAATGTAGTGCTATACAAACCTATTGTTCCCCACCTCTGTAAAGGGAGAGAGATTAATTCCCATTTCTATTTGAGGATAAATTTGGGCATGTAATTTCATCATATTTTGTTTCAGTAGTTTTGTTACTGTTGTCATGTATATTAATTTTCTGGTTCTTTTACTTTGCATCAATTGATATGTTTTACTCTCCTGTATTCATAATATTTGTTGATTTTTAGAGGACAGCACAGGATGATAATATTCCATTATATTCATCTGCTACAGTTTAACCATTTCTCAGTAGATGATTATCTCTCACAATTTGTTTAGCATTCCTTCATTTGATGGGTATCTACTTTGTTTCAAGCCCTTTGTTACTTCAAAAAGAGCTGTTATATAAATAATTTGGTGTATCTGGGACCTTTCTTTTTGTCATTGACCTCTTTGGAAAATATGCCAACAGTGGAAAATTGTGAGTTAAAGGACATGGGTGTTTTAGTTATTTATTTGCATAATTATTTTTCCCCCCAGAATGGTTGGGCCAATCACAGTTTTATCAGTGGCACAATAGCATGTTTTTCTTTCTATAACTTTTTCAAACATTTACTGTTATCTTTTCCTGTCTTGCCAGTTTGCTGAGTATAAGGTAAAAACCATTGAGATGCTTTGATTTGCATTTCTCTTATTATTGGTAATTTGTAGCATTTTTTCATATGATTGTTAAATTCTTTGAGAACTGTTCCCCTTCAATACTTTTATCTATTGAAAAATAACATTTTTGTTAACTATTCTTGAAGTTAAGATTCTTGTCTGAGATACTGGATCTCTCCCCTCCCCCCTTGACAGCTTTCTTTCTTATTCTAATCACTGTTGCTGTTTTTTTCTTGGTTTCTCCTCTTTTTTTTGACACTGATCTTTTGTAGGTTTCTTGTCTGTTTTGATTGATCCTTTTGTGTCTTCTTTGTTGGAGCTTCCTTCAGGTCTTGCTCATGCCTATTCGGAATCTTTTCTATATTTTTGCCTTGGTTTCTCCTTAAATTTAAAAAAATTTTGTTCTTTCCAGATTACATGTCAGTATAATCTTTAATAATCATTTTCTGACATTTTGCAATCCTTATCTTCTCTTTCCCTTCCACCTCTTTCAAGAAGGCAGGTAATTTGATAGGCGTCTATGATGGTGAATCTATGGCACACGTGCTACAGATGTCACTCCTAGACCTTTTTGTGGGCACACATGCCAAGGACCCAGTGAGCCTGTCCCTGCAGCAGAGTTTGCCAGAGTTCCTAACTAGAAAGCCAAAGGGAGGCACAGATGGGCTGCTCCCTTCCCCCTCTCCCCAGTAGGAGTTAGTAAGCAGGTCTCTTCCCAGAGAGCATCCCTTGTAGAACAAGACTGCTCCACCCCATTCAGAATAGACAGAAACAATTGTTGTCTTTATTATTGGAAGCAACTAGTGTCTTTACAAAGTATTTTTGGGGTTTGGGGATGTATTTTGAATTTGTACTTTAAAAATGTTCAAAACTGTGTAGTCTAGTGGTTTAGGAATAAGTTATGAACCCCAGGCTAGACTAAAAGCCTCTTCAGCTCCCTTACCCAGTTTCTTTCACTAGTAAACTTGGGGGATTTTAATTTACTTTCTCACCTCTTCCTAACCCAGCCTGTTGAATTTGCATTCCAAGGGTTGCCTTGCCTGAGGGAGAACCAGACGGTCTAGAAGCTCCAGCAGCCCTGCTTCTGGATTAAAACCTGACTTCAACCCTTGACCATTTGCTAAAAAGGTTAATTTGAAGGATACCCCCTTCAGGAAAACTGAAACATGATGGGGTGAATGTGTCAGAATGATGTCACTTAACCTGAGGGTTATAAATAAGGGGTTTTCCTGTGAGCTGGGCCTTTTTTGCTTTTTTCCCTAGGTTTGAGTGGATCCAGAGGAGAGCAGAGTGCTTGAGCCTCTAGACTCTTTCTCTCCCCAAGCCTGACTATATCACCCTCCCCACTTTCCAGCAGTCCAGTGGGAGTGCTTCCTATCTACCCTGGGTGGAGTAAGAGGGAGAGGCAGGGTGCACCCAGCACTCAGTGGGGGAAGGGGCACAGAATGTGGTCTCTGCAGGTAGGGGTGGGGCCTGGCACTTCATCTCTTAGAGGTTCCCCATCACTGATATGTTGTACGGATATTATTATGTAATGCATATTTGCATGTATGTCATATTGTGAAATAAGACATATTGCTTACAATAGAGAAAAATTCATGGAGAAAATAAAGTGAAGAACAGTATGTTTAAATCTGCATCAGGCTCCTATCTGTTTCTTTTGTTGTTGTTCTCTGCTAAGGTGGGCCTTCTGTATAAGCTTGATGCTTTCATCAACTTCCCTGAATTCAGTGACCTCCATATGATTCTTGGATTTATACATTCAACCCTAAATTCTCTCCTGACTTCCATTTTTCCATCTCCTGCTGTCCATTGAATAGCTATAACTGAATAGACATCTCAAATCTGGCTTGTCCGAAATGGAACTTCTTAATTCCCCACAAGTCTTTCGCTTTTCTGAACTTCCATATTACTGTTGAGTATTCCACCATTCTCTCAGTCATCCAGGCTCACACTTCAGCTTACATCTTTTAACTCATCACTCTCAACTGCCTCCTTTCCCTCTTTTCTTCCATGTTTCCAGGCCTTGTTATTTCTACTTTCATTGCATCTCATTCATACCACTTTCTCTCCTCCTGCCTTGACTTTCAAAAACTGCCTACACTGTTGTAGTAACATAATGGTTGGATTTTCTGCCTCATGTCTCTTCCCATCCTGGTCTATATTCACTCAGCCCCCAAAATAATCTGGCAATGCCACTTCTCCAAGACCAAATATAAAATCCTCTGTTTTTTACAATCTGTCCCATTCTTGTCTTTTCAGTCTTCTTATACTTTATACCCCTCCATGTGCGAATTGGAGCAGATATCCTTCCTTAACCTCCTTACCCTCCACTAGTGTTGTTTTCAGTCTTCCACAAAGCTTATGGAGAAGGGGCCAGCCATCCCTACTTTCTACCTAATAACGGCCACTTATAGAGGAGGCAAGCTAGTTTAGCTGAAGTAGGAGGAGGGCAGAACATTCTGAGAGGGAAGAAGGAAATAGTATGTGCCAGGTAAATTGAAGTACCACTAGGAGATGGAAAGTACCACTTTGACCATCATCTCTCCTTTGACCCAGGTAGAGATAGCCCACAATCCTGTATCCAAGAGCCTTGAGAATAGTATGTGTCCTCCAAACACTAATTGCTTCCATCTTAACTCCTACAGTTATCACTGAGAGGAGAAATTATTGTGGAAAAGAGGACTCAGAGACTTACCATTACCAACAGGAAAAACCACTAAGTGCCACCAACAAGTAGAGACAAAAGAACCCTTTGAATTGGAGCATTCTTCCCCTCCCCCCCTCCCCTTACTGGTCCTGCTTCCCACCTAACTCTTAATAGCTGTCATCCTTGGAAGCAAACTCATGTGGAGAAGGGGCCAGCCATTCCCACTGCCTGCCATCTATAGGGCAGGTAAACTCACAAATTCCTTGAGAGCGGATACAGTATATATGTATAATTTTTTTGCTTATTATATGCACCTAATAAATACATTTATATATACTCTATTGTTTTAGTGACCCTGACCTCACTTTTTTTTTTTACACACAGGGCACTTCATTATCCTATTCCATGCCTAGAATTCTCTCTCTCATCTCTTCCTCCTGGTTTCCCTGTTTTCTTAAAGTCTCAGTTCAGATCACCCCTTCAAGTGACCTTTCTTGCTCCCCCTTTCTGCTTGTGTCTTTTCTTGTGGTTATCTTGCATTTACACTGTATATGTCCTGTATACATAGTTGTTTTCATGTCCTAATTTCACTTCCTTCCACTGTATGACCCTTTTGAAGGTAGGGACTCTGGTTTTGCATGTCTTTGTATCCTAAGTGCTTTTAGTAAGTGCTGAACGAATGCTTGCTGACTGCATCAGTTTTGTCCATTGAAAAACTTCAATTCCATATAACTGAATTATCTATTTTTGTTATCACCTCTTTGGTTAAGAATTTACCTCTGAGCCATAGACTGAGAGGTACTTACTCTGTTTCTCTCTCTTTTTTTAATGGATCTTTAATATTCAGAATTTGTTTTATAGTGTAAAATATTAGTCTAAATGTAGTTTCTGCTATAGACTGTTTTCCCAAATAGTTCTCATTGAATAGTTTTTTCCCTAGGTAATTTATCTTTTGGGGACTTATTTTACCCATGGTCATTTAATTAAATCACTTCTTTCTTGTTTAGCCTGCTTCATTGATCTACTTTTTTTTTTTACTAGTACCAAATTGTTTTAATGATTACTATTCTCTTCAACAGTTTGAAATTCAGGAGGGTTTCATTCCTAAACAGTTGTTTCCCTTAATCTAGTTATTTTTTTTAATCTAGTTAAATTTAAATAGCATTTTGTAATTGAATGTATATAGATATTGAAGGTGCTTTCACAGATCAATCATTTTATAATAAAAGTTTTGTTCAGCGGGATTTAATATTTCTTTATTCCTTGCTGGATTCATACAATAACCTATCCCACCCTCCTTTTTAACCCTTCTGAATTAGAATCAAAAGCCAGGAGAGAGGTAAGGGCTAAGCAATGGGGTTAAGTGACTTGCCCAGGATCACATAGCTAGGGGTAGGTCTTGAGGTCAAATTTGAACCCAAGATCTTCTTTCTCCAGGCCTGGATCTATCCAATGAGCCACCTAGCTGCTTCCATACATCTCTTTTTAAGAACAAGATTTTTTTTTAACATCCTTACAGGGGCTTTTAAATTACTATAGTCTTCTTCAACTCAGGAGTTTCATTTTAGCCCAATATTTAGCTTGCTTATTCCTGACTGCAGTTTTTTCACTTTGTTACATTTTTTCATGTGCTTCTTCCAGTTCTATTAACATATCTCTTAAGCTAATCCACTTTCCTCATTGAGGCCTTTCTCAAATCCCTCTGACTTTATTCACTAACACCTGCCTTCATATTAATGTATACTTATTGATTTGTAAATATGCAGTTTTGAAAAGTGTCTAATTTCATTCTTCTATCATCTTCTATCTATAATAGGTAATGACTTTTCCCCCTGCCAGTCTGCTAGTCTATTCTGAATTTTTTAAGAAGGACTTAATAGTAAGGCCCTTTCCAGTTAAATATTTTACAACCAATAGTATTCCATCACCATTATGCACATTAATTTATTTAAGCCATTCCCCAGTTGATGTATATCTCCTCAATTCCTATTCTTTGCCACCATAATAAGGGTTGCTTTAAATAATTTTGTACAATTTGGGCCCCCCAACCTTTTTAAAATCTCTTTGGGATACAGACCCAAGAATGGGTATAGGATCAAAGAGAATGTGCAGTTTTATAGCCCTTTGGGCATAATTACAAATTGCCCTCCTGAAAGGTTGGAACAGCTCATAATTCCAACAACAATGTATGTGTCCCAATTTTGCCACATCCCCTCCAACATTTATTGTTGTTATATTGTTCAATATCTGATAGGTTCGAGATGGTACCTCAGCATTGTCTTAACTTGTATTTCTCGAATCAAGAGTGATTTAGAACATTTTTTCCATGTGGTTTTATTTTATTTGTTTTTTAGAAAACCCTTACCTTCCATCTTGGAATCAATACTATGTATTGGTTCCAAGGCAGAAGAGTGGTAAGGGCTAGGCAATGGGGTTAAATGACTTGCCCAGGGTCACACAGCTGGGAAGTGTCTGAGGCCAGATTTGAAGGCAAGACCTCCCATCTCTGGGCCTGACTCTTAATCCACTGAGCTACCTAGGTGCCCCCTTTCATGTGGTTTTATTGATAGCTTTGATTTCTTCAAAGGATATGAACAAGCACTTTTCAGATGACTATTTTTGTCAGAATAACTTGTATTAGAAATTTGACTTAGTTTTATATATTTGAGAAATTAGACCTTTGTCAAAGAATTTTGTTATAACAATTTTTTCTGTTGTTTCCCTTCTAATCTTGGTTACACTGGTTTTGCTTGTACAAGACCTTTTAAATATAGTATAATCAAAATGATTCATTTTATATCTTTGTCTCTTGTTTGATCATAAATTCTTCCAGGTAAACTATCCTATGTTCCCCTAATTTGGTTATGATATCATTTGATATCTAAATCATATACCCATTTTGACTGTATCTTGGTATTGGATATGAGATATTGGTCTATACCGAGTTTCTGCTATATGGTTTTTCCAATTTTTCCAGCAGTTTTTGTTAAATAGTGAGTTCTTGTTTCAAAAGGTGGGTCTTTGGGTTTATCAACCACTAGGTTGTTAAAGTCATTTATCCCTGTGTATCTAACCTGTTCCATTGATCTATCATTCTATTTCTTTTTTAAAAAACTATTTTATTTTTTTTAAATTTTATTTAATGAGTCAATTTAGAACATTTTCCCCTGGTTACAAGAATCATGTTCCTTCCTTCCCCTCCCCCAACCCCTTCCTGTAGCCAACGAGCAGTTCCACTGGGTTTTACATGTGTCCTTGATCAAAATCTATTTTCATGTTGTTGACGTTTGCACTAGGGTGATCATTTAGTTTACATCCCCAATCATATCCCCATGGACCCAAGTGATCAAGCAATTGTTTTCCTTCTGTGTTTCTGCTCCCACAGTTCTTCCTCTAAATACCATTCTATTTCTTTAAAAAAAAAAATCTTTTTTTTTAAAGCCTTACCTTCCATCTTAGAATCAATACCATGTATTGGTTCTAAGGCAGAAGAGCAATCAGGGCTAGGCAATGGGGGTTAAGTGGCTTGCCCAGGGTCTCACAGTTAGGAAGTATCTGAGACTTTCAATCCACTGAGCAACCTAGCTGCCCCCTACCATTCTCTTTCTTAGCCAGTGCCAGACTGTTTTGATGATTACTGATATAGAGTACAGTTTGAGAACTCGAACTGTTAGGCCACCTTCTTTCATTTATTTTCATCAATTCCCTTGCTGTCCATGGCCTTTTGTTCTTTCACATGATTTTTCTTTTCTATAGAAAACCTATTTGGTAGTTTGATTGGTATAGCACTGAATAAATAAATTAATTTATACAGAATTGTCATTTTTATTATATTAGCTCTGCCTACCCATCAGCAATTAATATTTTCCCAGTTGTTTAGATTTGACTTTGTGAAAAACATTTTGCATTTGTGTTCATATAATTCTGGTGTTTGTTTTGGCAAGTAGATTCCCACGTATTTTATATTGTTGAGATATTTTAAATGGAATTTCTCTTCCTGTCTCTTGCTGCTGAGCTTTGTTGGTAATATGTAGAAATGATGATTTATGTGGATTTATTTTGTATCCTACAACTGTATTAGAATTATTATTCGAACTAATTTTTTAGTTGATTTTCTAAGATTCTATCATATAATCTTCGAAGAGTGATAGTTTGGTTTCCTCATTACTTGCTTTCATTCTTTAAATTTTCTTGCTGAAGCTATCATTTCTTTTAAAAATATTTTATTTTAAATTTGATTTAAAACATTTTTCCATGGTTACATGATTTATGTTGATTCCCTCCCTTCCACTGGGTTATGCATATATTATATTGTCGCTCTAAATCCATTTCCATATTACTCAATTTTGTACTAGAATAGTCTTTTAAAACCAAAACCCCAAATTCAATACACATATAAACAAGTGATAAATCATATGCTTTTCTTCTGCATTTCTAGTCCCACAGTTCTTTCTCTCAATATGGATAGCATTCTTTCTCATAAATGTAAAGATTAAAATTTAGGGGAGATGGGGAGACTGAGGCAGGTAGAAATTAGTTTCTCTCTGCAAGGAGTATTATATTTTTTAGAGGTTTATTAAAGGATAAAGATTAAAGAATATACAAGTAAGAAACATGTGCCTAGGCCAGAGGCCTAGACAAAATAACCTCACATCACGCAAGAGACTCTCCTGCTCCAAACAGAAGTCCAAAAGAGCCGAGAACCTCAAAAGCCTTTGAATCAGTTTAAATACCTTCTCGATCTCAGCCCAGGTGAGATTACAAGGCATTCTGGGGAAGTGGAGCAAAGGCTCATGGGGATTTTAGTCCTGTATTCGAGACTATTTTTTACATAAATCCCTTGGGATTGTCCTGGATCATTGAATTGCTATTAGTAACAAAGTCAATTACATTTGATAGTCCCACAATGTTTAAGTTTCTGTGTATAATACTTTCCTGGTTCTGCTTATTATTTCACTCCACATCAGTTTGTGTAGGTCTTTTCAGTTCTTCTAGAAATCGACCGATTAATCATTCCTTATAGCCCTATTATTCCATCACCATCATATACCACAATTTGTCCAGCCATTCCCCAATTGAGGGATATCCCCTTTGTTTTCCAATTTTTTACCACCACTAAAACAGACCCTTTCCCTATTTTTAAAAATCTTTGGTATATAACCTTAGTGGTTTTGCTAGATCAAAGGGCATGCATTCTTTTAAAGCCCTTTGGGCATAATTCCAAATTGCCTTCCAGTATGGTTTTATCAATTCACAATAAAGCTAGCATTTCTAATACATCATTAAATGATAGTGGTGATAATGGGCATTCTTGCGTCACTCTTGATCTTATTGGGAGTACTTCTAACTTATCCTCATTGCAAAAGGTACTTGCTGATGGTTTTAGGTATATACTAATCATTTTAAGGAATGCCCCATTTATTCATCTAGTGTTTTTAATAGGAATGGGTATTGTTACATTTTGTAAAAAAACTTTCTGCATCTATTGAGATAAGCATGTGATTTCTGTTGGTTATTGATATGGTCAATTATGCTGATAGTATAAATCCTACTTGCTCATAGTGAATGATCCTTGTGATATATTGTGTAGTTTCCTTGCTTGTACTTCATTTAGGCCTGTAATTTTCTTTCTCTGTTTTTGCTCTTTCTGCCTAGCCATTCCATGTAACATGAAATAAAAATGAAAGAGGGGGAAGCAATTCATTAAAAGTGACCACTATATTAATTGAGTCTGACCATATATGTTATGTCCTACACCCATTTTCATCTGGTCACTTTCCCCCTTCCCTCTGTCTACAAAGAGAGAGAGAGAGAGATGCATTTCCCTTTCACTTTAAGGACAAGTTTGGCTCTTATTACTATTATTCAGTTTTCTTTTTTCCATTCACATTGTTTTTTGTCATGATGCAAGCCTAAAGAGCCAGGAGATCAGGCAGCATATTTGTAAAGTGTTTAGCATAGTTCTGGCACTTATTAGGCATTGCATATATGCTTATTTCCTTCCCTTCTCCAACCCCTGTGATTAAATAATTGAGGCCAAAGATTCCTATTTATCAGAATATAATTTGAAGATGTACATACTAGGCCTCTGAGAATCCAATTTGTCAAATGATTCTTAATATGTTCTTATTGCTAGTGTTCCTTTTATTACAGTTATGACCATTATTAGAGAACTACATAAATCTAAATCCCTCCTCATGTGAAATGTTGTTTTTCTTGTACTTGGTTACAGCAATTAATTCAGGCTAGTAACTGTCCTTGATTTTACTTCATTGTGTTATATGCACTAGTTGGAAATTGCTTGTAAGTAAGGGTGTGACGAAGGTGATTCCTGTGGTGGTGTTGGAGAGGAGCTAGGCTGGAGGGGAGCAGAGCTGGAGTGCCAGTGCTGGGGGCATTCTCCCCCTCTCTACACAGGGCTCTTATCACCCGACCCTCTGGAAGTACACGATGGGAGTACTTCCTCCATCTGTCTAAAGTGAGTGAGGAGGGGGCTGGGAGGTGGGGCCGGGCCTGGCACTCCATCTCTCTCTTTTTTTAGATTTTAGATTTTTGGAAATTTTTATTTAATTAATTTAGAATATTTTCCCATGGTTACAAGATTCATGTTCTTACCCTCTACCCCCCCCCCCCCCCCCCCCCCCCGCCTGTAGCTGACACACAATTCCACTGGCTTTAATATGTGTCCTTGATCAAAACCCATTTCCATATTATTGATATTTGCACTAGGGTGATCGTTCAGAGTCTACATCCCAAATCATATCCCCATCGACCTAGTTGTTTTTCTTCTGTGTTTCTATTCACACAGTTCTTCCTCTGAATGTGGATAGTGTTCTTTCTCATGAGTCTTTCAGAATTGTCCTGGATCATTGCATTGCTGCTAGTAGAGAAGTTCATTACATTCAATTGTGCCACAGTATATCTGTCTCTGTATAATGTTCTCCTGGTTTCATTTCACTCTGTATCAATTCGTGGAGGTCACTCTAGTTCCCATGAAATTCCTCCACTTTATTATTCCTTTGAGCACAATAGTATTCCATCACCAACATATACAATTTGTTCAGTCATTCCCCTCATTTACCAATTTTTTGGCACTCCATCTCTAAAAGGTTTGCTATCACTGCCTTAGGGAGATGCAGCCTGGGAACTGTTCCTACAGGTACTACAGCCACTTCAATTGAAGATCCAGAAAAAGAGAGTTCTTGCCACCAAAGTCATTGACACTTTCAAATGTTTCAACATCACAAAGGGAAATGATTTTATCAGTGGAAATGGCATTAATGAGGCATTATTATCTGCTTTGCTGTTGTACATGGGATTTTTTAGAGAAGCTTTTTCAAATCCTTTTTTTCTTCAAGCCTCCAATACCACTCTCTCCCTTGACCTTCAAAGCTAAGAACTTTGCTCCATACTTTACTGAGAAAATGAAGGCCATTTACCTGGTCTCTCTTTTCACATCTTGGCAACTGTTTGACATCATTTTTCATTTCTTTACCTTTATTCCAAATGGAAAAGGGGGCCCGTTTTATTTATTATTTATTTAGATTATTATTTCCATGGTTACATGATTCATGTTCTTTCCCTTCCCTCTTCTCTCCCCCCTCCCAGAGCTGACTAGGTATTCCACTGGGTTATATACATGTATCATTGTTCAAAACCTATGTGTCATTTCCATATTATTCATATTTGCCAAGACCCTAATCATATCCCCATTGAACCATGTGATCAATCGTTTCCCCCCCTCCCCCCTGCATTTCTCCTCTCACAGTTATTTCTCTGGATGTGGATAGTGTTCTTTCTCATAAGTCCCTCTGGATTATCCTGGGTCATTGCATTGCTACTAGTAGAAAAGTTTGTTACATTCAGTTGCGCCACAATGTATCAGTCTCTGTGTACAATGTTCTCCTGGTTCAGCTCCTTTTTGCTTTGCATCAGTTCCAGGAGGTCTTTCCAGTTCGCATAGAAATCCTCCAGTTTATCATTCCTTTTTGGGCTTCTCTTGTTTCTCATGTTTGGACTTCAAATTTTTTGTTTAAGTCTGTCTTATTCCTAAGGAATGTTTAGAAATCTTCTCTTCTTGAATGTCCATCCCCCCTCCCCCCACCCTCCACTCCCAAAGAATATACTCAGTTTTGTTGGATTAGTTGACTATGGGTTGTAAACATATTCCATGCCTTTTGATCCTTTACTGTAGAAGCCACTGGTCCTCGTTATCCTGATTGTAGCTCCATGGTATTTGAATGGTTTCTTTCTGACTGTTTGAAGAATTTTCTCTTACCTTGGTGGTTCTTGAACTTAGCCATTACATGCCTGGAAGTTGTCATTTGAGGATTTCTTTCTGGATCAGTGATCAGTGAATTCTTTCAATTTCAATTTTATTTTCTTGTTTGAGGATCTCTGGGAAGTTTTCTCTGATAACTTCTTGTAGTGTGATGTCCAAGGTTTTTTCTTGATCGTGGCTTCAGGTAGTCCAATAATTTTCAAATTGTCTCCTAGATTTTCTAGGTCTGTTTTTTTTTTTCCTTTTTAAATAACCCTTACCTTCCGTCCTGGAGTCAATACTGTGTATTGGCTCCAAGGCAGAAGAGTGGTAAGGCCTAGGCAATGGGGGTCAAGTGACTTGCCCAGGGTCATACAGCTAGGAAGTGTCGAAGGCAAGATTTGAACCCAGGACCTCCCGTCTCTAGGCCTGGCTCTCAATCCACTGAGCTCCCCAGCTGTCCCCTCAGTTGTTTTTTTTTTTTTTTTTGATAAGATATTTCATGTTGTCCCTCTGTTTTCTCATTCCTTTGACTGCTTTGTTTCCTTATTTCTCATGAAATTATTAGTTTCTAGGTGGTCAGATTTTTTTTTTTTATTTAGATCTGGCCTGATGTTTACTTTTGTATGACTTTGGACAAGTCACTTACCCTGTTGGCTTCAGTTTCCTAATCTGTAAAATGAGGTGGAGAAGGAAATGGCAAACTCTAGTGTCCTTGCTAAGAAAACTCCAAATGGAGTCATCAGGGGTTGGTCATGACTGAAATGATTGAACGACATCATCTTTTGCTCTCTTATACAGTATATATATTATATCTGTCAAAGTACTATTGGCTAGATTTTCTCCATATCTTTCCAGTATCCAGCATGGTGTTTGACAAATAATAGAGACTTAATAAATATTCATTAAAAGTATTTTGCTGGGTGCTGTGGGAGAAGGTGACTACTCATATTAGTGTGACCATTATCATTAAATAGTCCTTTGTGGTTTATAGAGTGCTTTCTGAATAATCTTGTGAAGTAGGGACTGTAAGTATTGTTATCCCAAGATGAGCAGTCTCTAGAGAAGTGAGATGACTTGCCCAAGGATACAAGATAAGTGGAGAAAGGATACATGATAAGCAGGAATTTGTCTTCTGACTCCTAATTTGTGTTTTTTTCTCTTACATCTTTAAAGATGTAAATTCAACAGGAGTTTACATTTTAATAATGGTGACAATTATGTAAGTTTCTTGATAGAGATACTAGAGTGGTTTGCCTTTTCTTTCTTAAGCACATTTTATAGATGAGGAAATTGAGGCAAGCAGAGTTAACAGATTTGCCCAAAGTCAGACAATGTCTGATGGCAGATTTGAACTTGTCTCTTCTTGACTCCAGATCTGGAACTTTGTCTACTTCAACACTTCACTGCTCCAGATGTAAAGTGAGAAGAGCTCTGAGATTGTGATTGGCTAGATAGCCACCTTTTAGATAGGCAGTTAGAATGAAAAACAAATTTAATTGGGAGTGTTGAACATGGGTGAGACTTGGGAGGGGGGAATAAGATATGACTTGTGAACATGTATTGGACTGGTTGTTTTAGTTCTAGTGGAGAGAAGTCAGATCCATGAGGAATCAAATTTTGACTTTGAGAAGGGATTTAAAAAGTAATTTTTTTATTGACATCTTTTATTCTCCTAAATTTGCCATTACTGATTTCCTTCCCAAGTTTTTATCCTTATTTTAAAGATTTTATTTAAAACAATAAATATCAGCAAAACCAGTGATAATAGGTATAATGTTACACATTCATAGATTCCTTTCATCTTTGTCCTCCCAAAATAAAGGAGTGAGAAATAGATATCTTTGGGATCAAGAGTGATCTTCATAATTTTGCATTGCTCATTTTCTGTTATTTTGTGATGGTGCTTTTTTTGTTGTTACATTTTTGTAAGTACTGCACAGACACAAATTTGTTGTTCTTCTAACTTCTTTATTAGTTTATATTAATTTTTGGCTCATAGAATAATATTCCATTACATTCCAGGTACTACAGTTTGTTTATACATTCTCTGATGGATAGCTTTGTTTCTAGTTCTTTTACTATCACAAAAAAGTATGCTCCTATATGACTGTTTTTGTTTATTTACTGTAGCCTTTTTATAAAATACTTCTTCTTGGATATATATGTTCCACAGTAATCTCTGGGTCAAAGGGTAAGGATATTTTATCCAATTATGTAATTCCAAGTTGTTAAGGAAGCACTTTAACCCCTAATTTCCCCCTCATTTACATGCAAAAAAAGGGTCAACATTCATCTTTCAAAAAATTGAGTTCCACTGGGAAAATTAGGTTTTGATCAACATCTTACACCCTATACCAAGATAAATTCAAATTGGGTAAATGACTTCAATATAAAGAGGGAAATTGTAAGTAAATTAGGGGAACATAGAATAGTATGTCTTTCAGATTTATTGAGAAAGGGAAGAATTTAAGATCAAGCAAGAGATAAAGATGTAAACTGAATAATTTTGATTGTATTAAATTAAAAAGGTTTTGTACAAACAAAACCAATGCACCAAAATTATAAAAGAAGCAACAAACTGCGGAAAAATTTTATAACAAAATCTGACAAAAGGTCCAGTTTCTCAAAAGTACAAGAAATCAAGACATTTCCCATTTTATAGTTGATAAAAAAAATTGTATAAAATATTTATAGCCATACTTTGTGGTGGCAAAGAATTGGAAAATGAGGGGTGTCCTTCAATTGGGGAATGACTAAACAATTGGCATATGATGGATGGTGATTGGAATACTATTGTGTTATAAGGAATGAACTGCTTGATTTCTATAAAAACTATAACACCTCCATTAACTGATGTGGAGTGAAATGAGCAGAACTAGGAGAACATCATACACAATAACTGAAACATTATGGGATGATCAAATGTAAAAGACTTTGCTACTAATAGCAATGCAAAGATCCAGGACAATCCCGAGGGATTTATGAGAAAGAATGCTATCGAGAGAAAGAACTGTGGGCCTGGAAATGCAGAAGAAAAGCATATGATTTATCACTTGTTTATATAGGTATTTGTTTTGGGGTTTTGGTTTTAAAAGATTATTCTGTTACAAAAATGAATATGGAAATAGGCTTTGAGTAATAATACATGTATAACCTAGTGGAATTGGTTGGCAGCTCCGGGAAGGGGGAGGAAAGAGAGGAGGGAAAGAACATGGTCAAGGAACTTGGAAAAATACCTTAATTTTTTTAAAATTGATTTCCAAATTCTCTGTCTCCTTCCCTTCTCTCCCCTCACCAAGATGGTGAGCAACTTATTCTAGCCTATGTATGTATAATCACACAAAATCCATTTTCATATTGGTCATGTTGTAGAAGATTTATGCAAAAAAAAAAGAAAGAAGGTAAAAAATAGTATGCTTCAATCTGTATTCACACTCCATCATTTCTTTCTCTGGGTAAGTCATTTACAATTGATCATTTCAATTGATATTGCTAGTACTTTATACCATGTTCTCCTGGTTCTGCTCATTTCATTTGTTGTCAATTCATGTAAATCTTTCCAGGTTTTTCTTAGAGCATCTTGCTTGTCATTTCTTATATTACAATAGTATTCCATTGCAATCATATACCACAGTTTGTTCAACAATTTTCCAGTGGATTGCTAGTTCTTCACCACCACAAAAAAAGAACTGCTACAAATATTTGTGTACAAATATGTCCTTTTGTCTTTAATCTCTTTGGGATACAGACTTAGTAATGGTAATGGTGGATCAAAGGGTATAAACAGTTTTATAGCATTTTGGTTTTAGCTCTAAATTTTCTCCATAATGGTTGGACTACTAAGGAAGGACTTTATAATATTTTTGCTACTAAAAATAGAACTGACTACCTTATGAGGTAGCAAAAAAGGGTAGAAGTAGAGACTTGAGTATTGTATAGATGGGATATATTTGTATAGATGATGTAATAACTAAGATTTGTATAGTGCCTCAAGATTTACAAAGAGCTTTCCAGATATTTTCTTATTTGATCAGCACAACAATCCTGGGATGTAGGTGCTGTGATTAATTCCATTTTACAGATAAGGAAAGGTGGGAAGAAATTAAGTGATATGCCCAGGATTACACATCTAGTAAGTTTGTGAGACGGGATTTGAATTTAGACTTTTCTTGCTTACTTGTTCATTGAGGTCTAACTCTAAGGTTCAAACATAATCTGGAAGCACAATATGTCCATGTTTTTAAATATAGACCTGTTCTTTAATGGATACCTTTCTGTCCAATGAAGAAAGGCATCTCTAGTGCAAGTGAATAAAGTCCTGGACCTGCAGTCAGGAAGACCTTAGTTCAAGTGTGACCTCAGACACATACTAGTTTTGTGACCTTGGAAAAGACAAGAGGTCAATCTTATTGGCCTCAGTTTCCTCAACTATAAAATGGGATGAATAATAGTATTTATTTTTCAGAGCTGTTGTGAGGACCTGATGAGATAATATTGTGTAAAGGGAACCCCTTCCTCCCAGGGTTGTGAACTTTCTCTCATCCGACCCATCCCACCAGCATGGCTGGAATGCTCCAAATAGAGGTCTCAGGTTAAGAGCCCTAGGAACATGACATGAAACTAAAGGTTATGGGTCTGGGGCTGAGAAACTATGATTGGAAAATTGTGCACTGAGACTCACTTAAAATGTCCTGAAGTTCTCCCTCTAGCTTCCAGCCACACTAATAGGATGGGTTGGACTCATGACCCTCTGAGGAAGTTCCCTTTACGCAATCTTCCCCCCCCCCCCCCCAATTCTATTGGGAGACAGAGCATGTTGAAATCTCCCCAATTAAGGGTTTCAAGAGATTAATGTACCTAGTCTCCCCAGTGCATCATTTCACATAACCAGTTTTTACCTCTAAAGATCTCCTGGCTAGAGGTGCATACAATATTGCACTATCCAAGAAGAAATTACAATAATTTAGGATAGAGGGAAATAAGAGAGAAAGCAAAACCAATGACTGGCAAGTGCATTGACAAAAAGCCAATTGGAAGGCAATTCCCTTTGGCATAAGAGCTTACATTTAGAATAAATGTGTTCAACTCCCTTCAGTTCAATTCTGGGTCTTTTGATACAGTATGTGGTTTCTGCAGGCTTCTTTATGGCACCTTCTTCAAAAAGTTCACTTTCTTGATTTGGGGACTTAATGAGCTTCTTTTCCTGAAATTTCTCAAAAAAAATGTTTTTTAAGTTTGGATTTCATGAAAATTATACAGTCCCACCCCTGAGGAGGATGTTAACCAACACCTGGATCAACCCAGGATACATGTCTGAGTTACAGGGTATATAATCAGTTGTCAAAAGAAAATCCAAAAAACATAAAAAATAAACCCAAATAAAAGAGAAAAAAGTGCACAGTACAGTTCTTGGCACATAGTAGGTGCTATATAAATACTTATTCCCTCCCTCCCCTATCAATACTATGAGATAAGTACTGAACATATGATGGCCATGAAATAACTTAAAAAATGAAATTGATTATATTCTAATAGGCAGAGACTACTATTTATTTAATATGAGAACAATTTCTGATTCACCATCCTTTATGTAGACCATTGATTTGTCTAACAAGGCTAAAAATCAATACAAAATTAGGAGAGAATAAAACTAATATATGGAGTACAATTGAGACCACTCCAACATGGCATATTTTGACACCTGTTGACAGCAAAAATGAGAATGAATAAAAGAACTGGTATTTATACCAACTGTCACCATTTCTTAAGGAAGTTTAACTGTTGTGCATTAGTTGTCACAAGGAGATGAGACAATCCTAGAAACCATTTCAGCCAGCAGAAACTTAAATGGTCTTGCCAAATTTAGAGAGATGCATACGGCGACCGAGACTGAGAACACTGAAGAGGATGGTAGGAGATTGCTTTATCTAATAATGAGAAGCCTTGGCAGTGGGGTGGGGGGAACATACAAAAACCTTGATAAGAGACCCAACAAAGTAGAATCATCCTAGGAGCATTTGAAGATGTAATTTCAAGGGCAATGAACAGATGAAAAATGGAGAAAATCTGTAAAGACATAACTTTTCTCTATCTAGGATAGAAAAAAAAGGGGGGAATGGGCCTCACTTCAATAAGGCCTCTTTCAATTTTTTTTAGTTGTAGAAGAATGTTGAGAAAGAGGCTATTGGTATTGAGAATAATACATTTTTTGGATTGTCCTTACCCATTGATGTTGCTGGTACTCTAAACATGAAATCTTTCTTTAGTGACCAAGTTAGTGCATTTCTTGAGGAACTGAATATTCTCAGCCTTGGCATCTTCATTGTAAATGTACCTAGAAGTGAAAAGAAAATTGAATTGAGTTGGAAAATGTTCCGCAGCACCTTTTTAGAAAGGCAAATGGAACTGGTAGAGTTTCTTGTATTATGCATCCAAAGGCAAGAAAAATTGTTATTTATAGGAACATGTGATCATCTGTTATTGTAGTGCTCATTAGAATTTGTAAGACTACCACCATAAGTATCATTTTTAACTTGTGTGCTAATATGAGGAAGTAGAGAACTTTTTTGAACTCTCAATCTCTCCCCGTTCCTCTAACAGTGTGTACTTCAATACTTGATAACTTTGGGATATAAGGAAGATGGAAATATATGCTGGAAAACTTAGATCATATTAGTAAGAGTACTCAGGACATTCAGACCATATCAAGTACCTCATACGTATATGGCTAATAGGTATCCCGAGAACAGTGAACTTGATTATCTTTGAACTGAAAGGCAACTACTGTTTTGAGAGTGATTTCTGATTTGACCTTTTTTTTTAAAAATACATTCAGACCACCAACTTGTTAAATAACAAAATCAATATCAGATTAGATCGCATCAAGTCAGTAAGCATTAACTAAGCACTTCTGTATTGGCAAGGCACAGTATTTACGCATTTTTTTGCAGGATATAAAGAAAGGCATTTCTTACCCTTTAAAGAACTCAGATTATAATGGTGGAGAAAACAGGCAAAACTACTATGAACATACGTAATATATAGAGTTAATTGATGAAAATCTCAGAGAAAGAAGGCACCAGCATTAAGGGAGATAGGGAAAGGCCTCTTGCAGAAGGTAAGATTTGAGCTGAAGGTAGGAAGCCAGGAGATGGAATTGAAGAGAGAGCATTTCAACCAGCAAAAAGGTACAGTGATGGAGTGTGTGTGGTGTATGAGGAAAAGCTAAGTTGTGCATAGAATATAAGGAGGGGGGTGGGAATAGTAAAAGACCTCAGAAAGGTAGGAAGGAGGATAGATTATGAAGGACTTTAAAAGGCAAACAGGATTTTTATATGTGATCTTAAAAGATAGTAGGGAGCCACTAGAGTTGATTGAAAAAGGAAGATCACTTTGGAAACTAGGGAGAGGCTTGAAACAGAACTCAAGAATGCTATTGAAAAAATACAGGCATGAGGTAATACCAGAGTGGTAGTTGTATGATGGAAGAGCAGACATGTCAGAAATGTTATGAAGGTAAAATCAACAGAATGAGGCAGCAGAATGGATGTTGGGGAAAAGTGATAGGAGTAGAGGATGACACATGTTGTGAGCCTGGGTGACTGGGAAAGATGGTGATATAATAGGGAAGTTCAGAAGAAGGAAGGGTTGGGATGGAAGGATAATAAAGTGGTTTTGGATGTGTTGAGTTAGGATGTCTTCAAGATGGCAAGTAGGCAGTTGAAGGTTAAGGACTAGAAGTTAGAAGAGAGAATTGGTTGGATAACTAGAATAATGGCATCATTTATTTGGCTTTGAGGTTTGCAGAGTATTTTTATATACATTCATTTTAACTTCACAATAATTCTTGAGGTGGGTGGGTCTTAGAGGTATATAATCTCATTTTAAGAGATAATACAAGTGGGAATATATATATATATATATAGAATATGTATAATAGAGCCTTCTTTAACCTGACTTACCTTAACAGGCTTTTGATACAAAATAAGAAATGAATAAAACTAGTGTCAACACAGTCTTAGCATTTCAGGAGGAAGGTGTTCTAACCTAATTAAGCAATCCAAAAGAGTCTAGAAATCATTTCAGTCAGCAAATGCTTTTGTTAACTCTCTATGTGGCCACACCTGTTTAAAATATGAATTTGTTGGTTAAATCTTATAGAAGAGGATGGTAAGAGAGTAATAATGTAATTTTAAGGAAAAATTGTTGATCTAAGTAAGCATAATCATCCTGAGGGTATTTAATGATGACAATGGAGAACATATGAATACTGGGAAAGAATGGTAAAAAAAAAATTAAAATAAAGTTCTTTTATTGTAGATAAGTTTTTTGTTTTTAAATCCATTAACTCTTTCTCTTGGCCCAAGATGGATTATTATAATTACATATCTCTTTTTTTTTTTTTTGGCTCTTCATCACCAATGAGCAACTTGAGTCACAATGTATTATAAATATCACTGTCACTGCTATAAGAGGGAGTAGAAAAAATATTAAAGAAAACACATAGGAGAAAAGAAACTGGACTTTTTTACTCCTCAAAATGACAGAATATTAACTACTAACATTTTCCTTTCCAAAAATTTTTTATGAGCTGAATCCATACTTCCCTGATGAAATTTTGAGAAAGGAAGTTAGACTTTGTGAAAGGATATTTTGTAAGCAGATCATATCTTTATGGTCACACAATCATAGTTTCTCTTACTAAACTGAAAGGTTAACTGAATACAAGGTCTCACTGATTGGCAGAGCAATTGGTAGGGTAGAACACAACCTTAAAAGCTTTCCTTCAAAAATGTTTTCTGTGCATATGAGTTTTACAGAGATGTTACAGATAAATTTGTTCTTTAATATTATTAACATCAAGTGAGACATAAAACAGGGAAATGTACATTTACTTAAAGTGTTTGTCATTTTCACGGAGAATATTGTGCAGAATACAAATGGAGGAGGGAATCCTTGTAGGTAAAGAGAATTTAAAGACATTTCTGTTTGCATATTATATTGTGCTGATTTCATCATATCTTAGGTCATTGCAGAACTTCCTAAATAAGGACTTGGCTTTATTATATTCATGGGATGAAGAAATCCTGGACAGTAGGTGATGAATGACATGCAGTTGGATGAACAACTCATAGACCTGGTCCATTAGTATATACATATTGAACTTTGGGAATGGCAATAAAGTGATCCCAGAACTGAGTTGGAAAATGAGAACTAGTCCAATTACCTTTGGGAAATTTAATAATGCTTTTAATGAAACTAAATGTTTCTCTGAAATAAAAATGTATCTTTTCATCTAATTTTATAATTTAAAAATGGTTGTGGATTTCTTATTTTTAAAAAATTTGTCATTTAATTAATGAGCATTTTATTGGTGCTAAGCATCACATGTGCTAGGCTCTGTGGGGATATAAAGGAAAAAAAATGAAACCGTTCCTGTCCTCAGGGAGTTTTATTTTCTTTTGGGAAAAATTATGCACCCCCCTCTCTCTCTATCTATCTATGTAATATATACAAAGTCATTTGGGGGGAAGGATAAAGGTACCTAGGAGGATATGGCATCATGAACTGAACCTTGAAGGAAACAAGGAATTCAGAGGAAAAGGTCATTAAGGGAATACATGTCAGGCATGAGGGATACCTAGAGCCGAAGTGTCAGGAGATAGAATAAAGTGTATGGAGAACAACAAGAGAGCCAGCTTGCTGCTTGGACCCTTTAGTATTTGTTGAGTGGATTAATGGTGCAGTGAGTCTGGAAAGGTAGGTGTTTAGGGTTATAGTGTGAAGGGCTTTAAATGACAAACTGGGGTGTTTATATTTGCTCCTAGAATAAATAGGATAGCCCCTGGAGTTGATTGAATTGGGAGATGAGAAAACAGATTTGTGCTTTAGGAAAATCAATTTAGCAGCTCTGTGAGAAGGATAGATTGGAGGGGGAGAAGCTTAAGGATTTTTTTTTTATCCTACTCAGCCATCCTCTATAACAACAAAAAAAAAAGACACAGTTCAACAAAACTAATCCACATCAACTGAGTCTGACTGACAATATATGTAATGTTCCATAAGTTCTCTATCAATACAAAGGAGGAAAAGATGTTTATCATCTCATCTTATTTATTAATACTTGGTTTCTTTCTGATTTTGTTGCTATTTCAGTTTACATTGTTGTAGTTTTAAAATATATTCTTCTTATTATACAGCAGTTCATTTATCCTACCAACTTTTTAAAATTTTTTCATATTTTTACGTACAGTAATACCCTGTAGTAGTCCATTCATGTAGCTTCATTTATAATTGTAATCTCTTGATACTTTCTCTGCTCCCAAGAAAGATTGCTATGAATATTTTGGACGACATGAAGCTTTATTTTCTAGGAAGGCTCTTTGACTTCTTGAGGTAAATATGTAAGGCTCGTTTTTTTTTAAATGCTCTTAATCTTACAGTGATGATTAATGGTTATGAGTCATGGAATACAAGTTTCAGAGGAATTGAAGTTGAGGGTCACCTGAAGGGCAATGAAGTACATGGTGGGCCTGAGTTGGCTGTTCCATTACATCTCTTGTGCAAATTTTGGTTTGTAAAGCTATCAGAGATTGGCACCAGAAAAGAAAGTGGGATAATTGACAGCCCAAATGCTTTACCTATAATGTGATGAACTAAGGAAAGTTATCCCTAGCAAGTTGGACATATCTTTTCCTCCTTAAACTATGGTAAGATATGGACAAACAAGATTTTGAAAAGATCAGAAGTTGTGAACAGATTGCAGCTCATACTGAGGAAGTACCATATGAATGAAATTAAAGAGCCGGCAAAGTAAGGGTCCAAGACAAAAATTTTAATAAAAATTAGCACCAGACAAATAAAATTAGACTATCATTAGTTTAGGGAAGTAAATAGAGGTTGCCCTTGATTAGTTTTGGTGAATATAATTTTTGATTTTTTTCCCCCCCCTTGGGATGGGGAATAATGTTATTTTGATGTATTTTTAAAGTCAATTTTTTTTTGCCTTTGTTTTTATTAGGTGTAGGAATAGACTGGCATATTGGCTATTAAAAATGTATGTGTGTCTATATATATGTGTGTGTGTGTATATATATATATATATATATAGATATATATATATATATATATATATATATGACCTTTATAAAACAAAACAAAAACTAGATCCTGTTTCTGGGCCTTGTGTATAGGCCTCCCCCATGATTTCTTAGGAGGCCCTCAACCATTCCTCATAGGAGTTCCCAGAATCTAACAATTAAAAAAAAAAATTTCCCCCTCAATCAACATTTCATAGTATTGAGAATGGGAGTTATCTCTCCTTTTAAATTGATGCAGCAACCTTACCCTTTACTTGGTAATTCTGTTAGATTCTAATTGGCACATTTTCCTATTTCCTTAATTCTAGAAGGATCTCTGGGGTCTCACACAATTGATGGAGCACATTTCTTTGACAATTCCAAAATCCCATTCTTTAGAGAGGGTCCAGAACTACAATATATATAGTAGTAGGTCTAAAGATCACTATCACCAACTAAACATTAGTTTGCAGCATTTATCTTAATAGTAGTAGCATTCTTTTTTTTCTGCTCTTTTAAAAATTCTGGAATTTAAAACACCAAAAAAAGCATCTTCATGCCGCAAAATACAAAAAGGATTCTATTTGAAACTAATTTTCCATTTCATACCGCTTGCTTTTGTGGGAAAAACCCCCCCAAATATATATAGTTATATATTACTTTCAATATTATCTTACTTGACTGTACTACTGTGTTAAAGTTTGTTAAAAAAATGTTTCATTGCCTTCAGTGACTTTTTAAAGCGGGAGTGCATCCCCTTTGCTTTATTAAGGAATTGGAATAGGATTAGGAAATCAAGCTTTGGCAGTTAATCTAAATACCTCCATTTTATAACTGCATCTTTGACAGTTTTTATCCAGCTGGTTCTCTTTCTATTAACCCAACTTATAAATGAGTACTACATCTGCTGACATGTTTGATTGCAGCTATTATAATTGTGTAGTATTGCTTATTTTGTCTACAACATTTATAGTCTTGATTTTAATGGAAAAAATGGAATAATTAAAAAATACTCAGGTTAATACATTTCAAATTATTAAATACTAGATAGTGACTAATTCGAAACATTTACTAGCTATTGGTTTCCCCATTTCCCCCATTTTTTAGCATTTTTGTTTTTTTAACAGATGAGTTATTATGAACAGAAATAATAAAACTACTTATGTTTTAAGCTGCAAAGCAGTTTTCAAATTCAATATGTTGAATAGCTAGTCAAAAGTCCTTTTGGGAAGCACTATGGAAAGAGCCCTAGTCCCTAGTCCAGGACTCGAGGAACTGAGTTCAAATACCATCTTAGATGACAAATTGTGTGGCCATGAACAGATGATGGGTCCCTTGGGCCTCAGTTTTCCTGATTTGTAAAATGAGTCAATTGATCCTAATGGCCTCTAAAGTAATTATGATTTTGTGTCTATTTGCTTTTGCTTCTGAAATTTATTTTAAATTGACTTTGATCTGAATTGTAGATTGAAAGCTAAAAAAGCAAAACTTGACTGACCTGACATTGCAAAATCAAGGTAATAGAATAGTAATTGATAAATCTTTTCATCTTTAAATTGTAATAAAACAATGTAAGTTTTAATAAAAAACTAGGTAAATGATTTGGCATTCATTTAGGCCTAGTTAATATATTTGTTAATTTGCTTTTTTATTGTTTACCATTAAAATTAAATTCATTAAAATGAATCTTTACAAACTGCCATGCTTTCTGATTTTTGCTAACTTTTTGATGTAGTATTTTGGTAGCTTTTTAAGAAGGAAATAGCTTTTTTGGAATGATAATTTCAGCTTTGAGTAAAAAATAGTTGAATTGTGTTTTGAAGAGTAAGAAACTAATACAATAAAGTTATTTTATCAGAAAACATTTAAAAAATAAATTCAAACATTTTGGTTTGGTAGCCATTTTTGATCACTTTATAAGTTAGCACAACTATTAACTAATTTTGTGAAAGGGTAGGTAGGCATTTTTAAGCTTTTTAGATTTTATGACACTCATTTTAAATAATTTTAACTCATTTTGAATTTTCAGGCATCCTGGTATCCAATCATGGCTCTGCCACTTGAAACAAATTGTTTCCTCTCTGTTCCTGAGATATCTATAAAATGAGAGAATTGAATTGTTAGACTAGGTAGTATCCAAAATACTTGTATTAGAAAATTCTACAATAATTTGAAATTTCAGATTGTGAAAATATTGGAATGGGAGATAATGTATCTTATTGGGCATTTAGCTTTCTAGTTAATTAGGTTGATGCTTACATTAATTTGCCTCATTGAACACATGGGTGGAGTGAGGTGGAGAATTCTTAGACAATTCCAAGATATGGTTGAAATTTGATTATATGTAATTTTAAAAGTAGGTAATCGAGAAATGATGATGCTGTTCTTGTTCATTATTCTTTTTTACTGTATATGTATAAAGTTAGTCATGTGGTGCTTTTTATTTTCACAATAAACTTATTGAAAACATTTTGTTCCTATATCATGAACCAGCGATTTCATTTACAAGTATGGAAATTCTTTACACCAGTGCAGATTGACTTATCTACTAAGTGCAGAAAGTTTCTCAAGAATGAGGTTATGTGATTCAGTATCCTTTGAGGCATATCAGTTTAGGTCTGTAGGGGTCTCTGCTAGGTCAATTCCTTCTCTCTCCCCTACTATCAAATAAAACAGTACCAACCAAAAAAACCTCATAAAATTCAGAGCTGTTGTAGAGCCTAAATAAAGATCAGCCAGTTCAGGCTCCATATTTTACAGACGAGTAAACTGAGACCCAGAAAGGAAAGATGACTTGGCCATTGGTTACAAATATTTTATCATTTTATTCATTTTATCCTAACAACCATCCTGAGAGATGGTAGGTGATATAATTATGTCCATTTTACAGATAATGAAACTCAGATGAAGGGAAGTGACTTGTCAGGGGTTACATAGCAAGTGCCAGAGGCTGGACTCGAACTCTTGGCTTCCTGATTTCCAGATCCAGTGCCTGTATTTACTGCTGGAAAGTGTGGAGCAGAATTAGGATTTGAATCTGGTGTGAATTCTAATTTAGAGCAGTGTAGCACATTTTTAACTTTGTGTATTCAGATCAAGATTACTCATGTTTATTTCTTGGAGAGAGAGAGATCCTTATTCTAGCTTAACTGTCTTATCTACCCCTAATCATCTTCACCTGTCTCAAGTTTTACTCAGCAAATATGATAATATTTAGAATTCTTGTCTTGGTTCATTCTCCTAATTTACTGACCTAGACTTTAAAAAAATATATATCGGAAAATAAGAGAACATGAAATTGAACCAGCAGTTTAACATTTCTGGAATAGAATACAGGAGCAAGATTTTTCTTTTAAGCTATTTTCCACTTGGAGTCTCTTTTACTCCAGGAGATGATTCTTAGTAAAGCTTATGCTTTTGATTCAGGATAATGATTATTAGCTCAGGGCAGCACTGTGTCAAGTAAGTGTAGTTAAATCCAGAATGGGTAGGATAGCTACTAAAATCTAAAGATGCGAAAGGCCATCCTGTTTTGCCCTTATGTCCTCCTCCTTCCCCTTTCCCTAACTGAACCTGAACACTGCTTTTGTGAGTTGCTGCTATTGTTATAGACTTGTTCTTTGGGCGGGCCAGATTCTCACTGCCACCCATACCTGGTCTAGCTAGTTTTCAGTCCGGACTGGCCAGCGTCTCTGGCTTGTGGACTTATACTTGCTGTTAATTTAACTGGGTGGGAGCAGAGCCTAGGGACAGCGTCCTGCCTGGCACCGCCCATTCTTCACGTGATGCTGCCGACCTAGGCAGTGGGCAGAAATGTGTCTAGCATACGCCCTTCTTCCTTTCTGTTTACCAATTGGCTGTGAAGCTTGGGTGGGAGGAGCTCTGGCCAAGCTGGGGAATCGGGCAGTCGCCCTTGCCCTTCTTTAAGGCACTTGCTTGAGAACAAGAGACCCACGATCATTTTGGTAGAGAGCTCTCATTTTTTGTTTTTATTTATAGTAGGGTAGAGCTCCTCACAAGAATCTCTTTAGAGCTCGGTGTTTTATCTGACAAAAAGAAAAAGAGAAAGAAAGAGAAGAGAAACTTCCACGCTGAATATGTCCCAGTGCTTGGAGAGGCAGCACTGGAAGGTCTGCTGCATTGTGTAGGAGACTCCTGCAAATTCCAGTAAGCGCCAACTCAATTTAAGCCTTTTGAGACTGGAAAGTCTTCACTTCTCCACTTGTACAGCAGGTGTCCCCTTTTGGGAGATGAGATTCAGGAAGAATGAGGAGCACCCTCCTTATCTTTTGAGAACTTGATCCTTTCCGGGGATTGACTTCGATGTCTGGTTACTGGAGGTGTTCAGGAGGTGCCTCTGTTATGGGTTGTTTGCCTTTCTTCGGGGAGAAGGGATGAACTATTTGACTTCCCATGACGGAGAAACCTACTCTTCATTTTTTTTATTCGTGGAAGGGAGTTTTGCTTACATGTTTACCAGCGTCTAGGACAAGAAAGAGAAAAGGTATTCAATTTCGAGGATTTTTTTTTTAAAGATGTGTTTGTTCTGGCCTTTCTTCCCTCCTCCCCTGCCTTAAAAAGGTTATTGAGCTGTTTAAAACTCAATGGACTTTTAAAATTAATATTTTAATTCTAGCATTTTAAAACGTTTAGAAATGCAATTCTTCATTACCTGTATGGTGTAATGGAAAAGGTGCTAGAATGGGAATCAGGCTAACCATTCCCCTTACTCAAGTACTACTTCCACATAAACTAGCTCTATATGTATGACTTGTATGACAAGCTGCTGTTCTCAGCTTCATTTACCTCCTTGGTAAAATGAAGTTTGTTACCAAATGGAATTTAACATTTCTATTAAAGTGCCAATATATTAGTGGTCTACTGGCATTTATTTTGAGGCACATCTGGTTCCATTTACCCCTTTTTGTGGCTGAGGATAAAATATACCGAGTACCGATGTTTTGTATATATGCTAACTTTATCCTCCAGATAGATGCATACTTCCAAGAAATGTATTTTCACTTTGCCATAGAATTAGAATTATCTAATTAAATAGAAATCTGTGGAAAATAAGTTTGATAGGAAGACTGCTAAAATTGTACGTTCTGACCTTAATCTTGTAATAAATATATAATTGAATTTTTATGTGGAAAAAATGAACTTTTTAAATACCTGCTGTCCTACATGGAATTTGTGGAACTTCAGAGATTAAGGAAGCATTATACTCAATGTAAATTAACCACTTTTTGAGAATGGAAACAAAGCTTAATAGTTCTATTTAGTTGTTTACAGGGTAGATGATACTTAACATTGCATAAAAACCACTTTTCATTTTTTCACCGTTCACCAGAACACTTCCCATTTTATCTTAAGGATCCACATTGATGATATGCAAATAATTTTATAGACTAAGTTAGTGTATAATGTTAACCACATTGTGTGACACATGACACAAGATTACTGGGCACATAGTCATAAAAGGATGTCAACACAGCTGAAAATGACAGTTCTAGTAGAAACACTTGTCTTTATCTGTGGCAAAACTAAACTGCTATTATAATAGGCTTTTTAGCATGTGTAGTTTTACATGATTTTGAGCCAAAATTTGTAACTGAATTCATGTAATAATAAACTTCATTATTACAGAGCTCTATTTTTACTTATAAGGTGTCCCCCCGCCACCCCCACCCCCCCAGTTTAAATTTTGGAAAATTATTTGTGCACAGTTGGCTAGAAGACTGTCATTTAATATCAGAAGATTTGTGTTTTATACTAAGAGGACATAACTGGTATTCTATCCTGCAGTGGGAGTGGATTTTTTGGCTCATAGAAAAAGGCTTGTCTTTTGTTATATAGATCATGGCCTCTTAGCTCCCCTCTCCATCACCACCACCAACCTCCTTTTGGGGGGTGTGTATGCACATGCATGTGTGTGTGTGTATGTAAAAAACACAGTGGCAGAAGTCTTTCAGTGTCAGTGATAATAGGTGGTTAATGTTCGAAAGACCACAATCTAAGTGAACCTTGCTTAGGATGTAATGAATGTTTTGACAAATATTCACCCAAGATGTATATGTCCTTTTGTTCTCCTTTTTCCACCCCCCCCCCCCAATTACTTGTCCCCTTTCCTGTCATCCACTTAATTGGCCATGACATGAAATGAAGGTGTATTTCTTAAAGCCTCTATTTAGATATAGTTTTATGTTATGTTCTTTGCTCTTAAATTAAAGATGAGATGAATTAAAACTTAAAAGTTTTTTCCTAGAAATTAAAAAAAAAAATTTAGAACCTAAACCAGTTTTTAAAACTATCTTTTCTGTTGGTTATTGAACTTCAGTTCAACATTAGACACCTATAATATTCAAGGCACTATTTCAAAAATAGTTTACCATCCTTGGTGTATGTATATGATATATAACTTTAAGAGAAATCTTTGAAGAAGATCTTTTCCCTACATCAAACAAAGGTAGTTAAATATGACATTTAGGAACATTTAGTAATCACTTTTTGGCTTCTTTCCAGTTGTAACTCATGTAGCTCATGTGGCTGAGTCAGTTTGTGGGGAGGCAGGGACATAGTGGAGCTTCTGGCCACCAAAAGCTATAGTGGATTTCCCCAAGGGAGTGTATAGTAGTTTTTGTTTCTCCAAAAATCTTTCTTTAGAGTCTTAGATTTTTTGAGCTCTTAAAGTCCTTGGTGACCTAATTAAAATGCTACATTTTTATAAGATAAGAAAATTGAGAATCAGAAGTTTATACAGTTAATGATAGCAAGGTTGAGAAAAAAACAAACTCCCCAGGCTAATATACCACATTGTTTTTTTTAAAAAGGGATAGTGGATTGTTGAAATATGTATTTAAACATTTGTTTTTTAAGTTACATCATGAAAAAAATTATTTTAACATTTAAATTTTGGGGGGTTCTAAATCCCCCCCACTCCATTGTGAAGGCATAAAATATGAGATAATTTATACATGTGCAATCATGCAAAACAGGTTTTCATATAACTTTATGTTGCAAAAAAAAGAATATAAAGTGAAAAAAATTATGCTTCAATCTGCATTTAGACTCCCATCAGTTCTTTGTCTGGGAGTGTATAGCATTTTTCATTCAGAATTGTCTTGGGGTATTATATTGATCAGAATAGCTCATTGTTCACAGTTGACCAATGTATATTGTTTACAGTATTCTCCTGGGTCTGTTCTCTGCATCAGTTCCTATATATCTTTCAATGTGTTTCTGAAACCATCCTACTTGTGAAATCTCTGATAGTCATAGTTGTATTCCTTCACAATCAATACAACTTGTTCCTCAATTGATGGGATTCCCCTTAATTTTTAATTCTCTGCCACTACCAAAAGAGATACTATAAATATTTTTTTAATACATTCAGTTCTTTTCCTTTTCCTTTGCTCTCTTAGGGATACAGACCAAATAGCTATTGGTTTTTCAAGTTATTTTGTGACTTGAACTTAAAACTTGTTGTTGGGCTATTTCTTGTGTCCTCAGGTGATTTTTATAGCATGCTGCATTTAGTGGAACTTTTACTCAGCTTCCTATTAAATATACATACCATAAAACTTCAATACAGATCAACTTGTACGGTTACATTTCTAAATCTAGGAGAAATTTAAGAACAAGTACTTCCTCAGTGGAATAGGGTGGAGTAGAATGTTGCAAAACTTCAGATTTAGTCATTATGTCTTATTTTTGTTCAATTGCTTTTCTTTGTTACAAAAGAGGCTTCAGTTCTTGGGGAGGGCTGGCATTTCCATAAACAACTGATTTAAAAACAAATGACATGAGCAAAATATGTTAAAGAAATCAAACACTATAAAGGGGTAGTCCTTGGTTTTGGACATAGCAACTTTAATTGACTGACTTATTCTAAAACTTTGAATTCTTTCAGGATATTTGGAGTGTATTTAGTTTATCAAAATTTCTGTGTACAATGATTTTTTTTAAATGAGAAACAATTTTTTTTTTGCTTTTTAGAATTGGCTCCATTCTTTCCCCTTCAACTCCTATGTTATCCCCATACTTTTCAAAAGATTTTGTGTGAAAGCATAGAATTTCTAGTATGTGCAGAGAACTTGCTGATTTTGGGGGGCTGGATTGGGGAGACCATGGTTGTTAATTCTTCTGTATGGTGACTTTTTTCTTCATTCTGTTGCAGAAATGAGCCGCCAGACTGCTACAGCCCTCCCTACTGGTACTTCCAAGTGTACACCATCTCAGAGGGTGCCTGCATTGACTGGCACAACAGCATCGAACAATGACTTGGCTAGTCTATTTGAGTGTCCCGTCTGCTTTGACTATGTGTTACCCCCTATTCTTCAATGTCAGAGCGGCCATCTTGTTTGTAGCAACTGTCGTCCAAAGCTCACATGTTGTCCAACTTGCCGAGGCCCATTGGGGTCCATTCGCAACTTGGCTATGGAGAAAGTGGCCAATTCAGTACTATTTCCTTGTAAATATGCCTCTTCTGGATGTGAGATAACTTTGCCACACACAGAAAAAGCAGACCATGAAGAGCTGTGTGAGTTTAGGCCTTATTCGTGTCCGTGTCCTGGTGCTTCGTGTAAATGGCAAGGCTCTTTGGATGCTGTAATGCCACATTTGATGCATCAGCATAAGTCTATTACAACACTACAGGGAGAAGATATAGTTTTTCTTGCTACAGACATTAATCTTCCTGGTGCTGTTGACTGGGTTATGATGCAGTCTTGTTTTGGCTTTCACTTCATGTTAGTCTTAGAGAAACAGGAAAAATATGATGGTCACCAGCAGTTCTTCGCAATTGTACAGCTGATAGGAACACGCAAACAAGCAGAAAATTTTGCTTATCGACTTGAGCTAAATGGTCATAGACGGCGATTGACTTGGGAAGCGACTCCTCGATCTATTCATGAGGGAATTGCAACAGCTATTATGAATAGTGACTGTCTAGTTTTTGACACCAGCATTGCACAGCTTTTTGCAGAAAATGGCAATTTAGGCATCAATGTAACTATTTCCATGTGTTGAAATGGCAATCAAATGTTTTCAGGCCAGTGTTTAAAATCTTTGCATCATTTAATTTCACAGAAGATAGGGTAACCATCTTTGACTGCCAAATATAAACTCTTTTGGTAGGTGGAAACTAGACATATGAAGGTAAACTAAATAAAGGAAAGGCTGTTAAATGCAGGAAGCAGTTGCATGTAATAACACTAATATATTTAAAAATAAGTCAACAGTAAACCACTGAAAATATATATACACCCAAAATGGGCATCTTTTGTATTAAGAAAGTTGATCCTACAAGAAATGTTGTAAAATAATTCTAAACTTGTATTTGTAGATTGATTGTACTGTTGAAGAGAATACTGTTTTTTGTGTTTTTTTATTTGACTGACAAGCCATGTTGAGCAGTCTCTGACTGCTGCTTTTTTCCCCCTTTGTAAGTCACTACATAGTATTGCTGCTGTTTGTGTATATTTTTTGTGTATTTGCTAATTTTTATTAACTTCTAGTTTTTCATTAAATTTGACTTTCTTTTCTGTAATTCAGGTTTTCTCACTTTTTTGTACCTTTTAAAAGTTAATTACAGGTGTCTTATCTTTTTGATATGCATAATTGTTTATGGTAAAGTATATACATATGTATGTTTGAATTTTTCTTTTCCCCCACAGTAATCAGTTTGTTAGAAATATTGTTTTTAATTCAGCTATTGTGAAGATCTGAACAGAAGAGAGCAATTAATTATATTGGAAGAATTGGCCAAGAGAATCTCCTAAAGCAGATGTAGATTAAAAAAAAATTAATATCCTCAGATCAGTTTTGTTTAGGGGGTTAGGGGAAAATTCTGATTTAAAAATGTTATAAAAGATCAGACTTTTCTCTCTCCCCTTTCACTTCCCCATTCCCAAAGAATTTAGAAAAAAATCAGCCATTTTGTTCAAAAATTGTTCTTGTATTAGTTTTGAAAAAAAAAAAAAGCATTGTCATACAGTATTTGTAACTAAAAGCAAATCATTTGTTTAAAAAGGCAGTCTGGGGGGAAAAAGATGTTTTTGGTCTTTTATAATTGTCATTAAAAATATCTGGCAAACTAAAAACTTGTGTGTTTTGCTTTAGTGTAGTCTTCTAGAGTTGTTATTGTATCCCCAAAGTTATTTTCTTCTTGTCAATTCTTGTTTTTAGCTCTTCTTTTTGAAGAAGTATAGTGACTATGATGTATAATAGGAACACAGTTTTTGAATGTATTTTGAACGTAACAGTTACTTGGGAACCTGTCAGCCAAGTTTTTTTACTTTCCTTGCTACTACCTACTTTTGCTAAAATTTACTTCTTGTTGGTAATTCATTGGGATAACTAACAGGAAAGAGCACTTTTCCCTGGTATCCCATTAGTAATGCAGCACTATAGTTAGTTACAGATGGATGCTAATAATGTCTGAGTTATGCTGAAGGATCCTGAAGTGCCTTCAGAGTCAGAAAATCGTGTTCATCATGATTTGTCTCTATATTCTAATTCTAGTTGGCACTTTATGTATTGTATGTGTTGAAACTATTAACTAGAACACTCATTCCTAGCCATACTGGATAACAAAAGTTTTCTATGTTGAACTTGAATTTTTTTCAAGTTGTTTAGCAGAAACTTAATAAAATGAAGGTTTTTTGGGTTTATTGTGGATTTTACTTTGTGCTAGCTAGTAGAGCAAAGAAAGCTTATAGTTAGATTGCTTTAGAAGTGATAGCTCTTTTCCTTTGAGAAAATCAATAAGTTAGCTGCACATTTATTAACAAAGTAGGTTGTCTCAACTTAGTGAAACTGGCCTGTGTCAGAAGAATAGCTTCATTACCAGTTCATATAAATTCCTATTTATAATAAAATTATCTGTGTGCATTAAGTATATGCATACACATAAAGTGGGGAGGTCTGGACTTATGATTTCATCTGTTTAGGGAGATTCCCACAAGAAAATGACTCAGTGAAGATCACCACTTTCTCTGTTGCTTATATTAGTTGTCTTTGGCACTATAATAAGCAACTTGCTTAGGGTCACAAAGTCAGAAGTCATCTTGATTTCAAGGCTGGCTCTTCAACTGTTATACTATTATATTACCATACTGCCTCCACATTTATGTATTGTACTAATGGTATCCTAAAATCCAAAGTTAATTAAATAACTAGCTTATTTCCTAGTTGGCTTTTGAAGTATAGATTTTGAAGTTATTAAATTTATCATGCTCATGTGGTATCCTCATTTCCTCCCTTCTCTGATTTTAAATATTGATCTGGCAGGTAAGGATAGAAGAAAAACATGTGTTTTTTTACAAATCTTTATTCATAATTGGTCATTTTGATATATTTTGCCTCAGTATTGAGTTATTGTAAAATGTGATTGGCTACAAAGCATTTTTATATCCATTATCTCATTGACCCTACACAAAGAGATAAAGTAGGGATTAATTCAGTAATACATTAAAAACCCTTATATTCCATTTTAAAATCAGCACTGTGTATTGGTTCCAAGGCAGAATAACAGTGAGGGCCATGGGGGTTAAAGTGACTTGTCCAGGGTCACAGAACTAGGAAGTATTTGAATATTGATTCTAGGACTTCCAGGCTTTCAATCCACTGAGCAATCTAGCTGCCCCTGATTATACCCATTTTAAAGATGTTTACAGAAACCCAGAAAGGTTAAGTATTTGTCACAGCTAGTAAATGGTAGAGATGAACTTTTTGCCTGACTGCCATTTTGATTCAACGGAATAGCAACATAACCCTGTGTTTAGTTTTAGGAATCTTCTGTATACCTGAAAAGATTGCTTTAAAAATGAATTATGTGTCTTTTTAAAAAATGAAGTTCAAATTCTTGTATCTTCTAGGTAATTTGGCCAAGATAAACAGAGTGATGCAATGCACTAATTATCAAGAGACCTCTGTTACTTAACAATTTATACTTGTAACACATCTTACTTTGTCTATAGGTTAATTTTGATGATTTTGTTTAAAAGATTCCTATGTGGATTGGTGGACAAATTAAAATTATGATTAGGAAATCTTGTTAGTAATGCAATGAGGACAAGATTGTTTATCTCTGTTATTGACTATCATATTCATGTATGCAAAAAACAAAACACCTTTACTTTCTGTCCCAGTAACATTTCTTAAGGCAGAAAGGCAAGGGCTAGGCAAATGGGGTTAAGTGACTTGCCCAGGATCAAAGGGTGTCTTGAGACCAGATTTTAACCCAGGTCCTCTGAACTCCAGGCTTGGCTTGGCACTATGTCCACCATACCACCTAGCTGTCTCAATATATAGATACTTAACACCCACAGCCTCCTGTCCCAATATAAAACAACTAAATAACTTGGTATATTTACTTCATTTATAGCAATCTTATTCAATTACACCTTTATTATAAGCTAGGCAATGGACTATAGTAAATTGTCTCTATTTCTGTTGCTTCCCTCATTTTCAGTGAGCCCTGTGCTGGTGAAAATTAGCTTGACAGCAGTGAGGAAATAGATTCTGGTAGATCATCACAAAGGAAATGACACAGCCAGCAGCATCCATGTCAGCTCTCTTCACTTGGATTTCTTTGCTTGGATAAAGTGCTTCTTAGGAGTAAGAGAAGAACCTGTTGACTCAACTGTACTCCACAAAGTACACTGACTTTGTCCTAAAAGAAATGGGATGAAGACCATCAATTTGAGGATCTAAACCACTTAATGACAGCAGCAGCTTCATTACCCTATAGACTTAAATTTGTAACAGATAAGTTAATTATTTTATTCATCTTGGGAGTGTTGACTGTTTTCTTTTGCTTTCTGTGTAAGAAGGAACTTGCTTTTATTGATTCTTAGGAAAACATTCAGGCTTTAATGTGCTAAAATTTCATATTTGCTCAGGATGAAATCTTGATCAGCGTTTCGTTTTTGGTTATGAAATTCTGGCTTTAAATCAGTTGTGTTGCTATGTAACCTTTGAGTTGAATAAAAGGGAAGTAATTCAATAAAATAACTTCTAGCAGTAGAAAGGAGAATTAGGTTTGTTAGGTGGTTGATACTGTATGTATACTCCAGTCAATCTATGGATTTTTGCTGTAGTCAGTCTGTTTAGACAGTGGCAATTCTTAAAGAGACTATGAATGGCATAACCTATTTTGTTTAGAAGAAATATGGTATCAGGTAACAGGTGAGTTGGTGAGAATCTGAACATTTTAATGCTAGAAATTGATACAATTATATATGTATATACAGACATATAGACCTAGGTATATTTCAATACTATGAGCTCATCCAAGGTCATATTATTTAATGTTAAGTCACTTGTCCCTGACCTTATATCTGATATAGCAAATAGGACTTGAACCCAGGTTGTTTTTTTTTTTTACTTCCCGGTGAGTTCTCTATCCAGTACGCTAGAAGTATCATATTCAAATAGAAACAGAAGCCACTAAACTGTATATAAGGATCCCTGCTGGCTGCTATTGCCTTAGAAAACCACACAATGTTAACCATATTTTGTTGTATTTTGTTGAATAGTTCCAGATTACATTTTAGTCTGGTTTAAGCAACACTCAAAGTATTATGTGTCCTAGGTAGTGTTCCATGTTTTTGGCACTTCTGCTATATACCATGCTGCTTCTGAAAGTATTAACACTGTGGTAACATCTCTTTAAGAACATGTAATTCCATTAAGCATTGTATACTCAAAATAGGAAACTAAAATTATTTGGGTTCTTTGCAGATCAGTAGCAGAGAAAAAGGAGTAAAAAATCCCACATTGACTGTCCAAAAATATATATATCTTATTTCTGTACTCTGAGTCCATCTGTTAGGAGGTGGGTAGGTAGCATGTTTCATCATCAGGACCCTGGAAAATCAGTTGATAGGTTTTATGACTTTCAATTTTTATGTTTTTGTATAGATTGTTCTCCTGGTCCTGCATTTAGTACATGTCTGAATTTCTTATGATGCAATTGTATTCCATCATATTCCTATACCATAAATTGTTTAGCCACCCCCAAGTTGATAGGTATTCCCTTATTGTCCAGTAATCAGGGGTTTTCAGTCCTAGGTGTCTTGCAGTGCTGTGAATTTGGATAGAGAAAAATTGCATATTTATTTTTACTCAACTTTTTGTTTCCTTTATAATCCTATTTATATTTAAAAGATATTTTAAGAGGTACACAGGTTTCTCTGGATTGCCAGTGGGGTCCCTAACACACAAAAAGAAAATAAAGAAATTAAAGTTTTTATGTGGAAGCCTAAAGTAACAAATGACACAGCTATGTGGCTCAGTGAATAGAGCTCTGGGCCTGGAGTCAGGAAGACTGGCCCCAGACACTAGCTGTGTGACCCTGGGCAAGTCATTTAACTTGTTTGACTTGGAGAAGAAAATGGCAAACCACTTGATTATCTTTGCCAAGAAAGCCCTACAGATGGCCTTGGCACACTTATCTTATCAGGGTTGCTATAAGGATCAACTATGGTCCATGGGGTCATGAAGAGTTGGATGACTGAACAACAAAGTAACAATACTTACGCTAAATGGTGTTAAATTTAGGTGATATGTCAAGTACACGTTAGGGAAAGAATTTTCAGTAAGGCATGACTTTTGTTGGGATTATTGAAACATTTGAGCAAATTTTGAAACCCCTGATAAATGGTTAGAAAAGGGCAGGTTGAATGGCATTGGGGTGTGGGATGTATCTAGTAGACAGCTGACTTCTAGCCCAAGTATTATGTTCAAAATAAGTAATTTAGAAATATAAATTCTATATAGCAGTGTTGGCAAAGGTTTTCAAATTTCTGTGCCCAAACTGTAACTTCAAGCTGCCTGTGAGGCCCTCCCCCCAACTCCCCCTTACCACAGAGAGCAGAGGAAGTGCTTGCTTTGGGTGGAGGGGTGGAGCATGTGAACACTGTCTTTAGGGGTTGTGAAGAGGAGGAATGGAGCAGCCCCTTCCAGCATGTGTGCCAGTACTTCACCAACACTGCTATATAGCAGCATGAGAATGAAATGTTCCATATAAATGCATTTTTCAGATAACTAAAGTTTATTCTGAGTCTTAAAAACTTAAGTGTTTTGTTGAAGTTCTAATAAAATATAGACAATTGCAACCTATTTTTTGAGGTATAAACTTTGTTTTCTTTCCAATTAGTATTTGAATAGCTCAAGTTACCAGAAATCTGGAAAACTAAGGTGTCCTCCTGTGTTTTACAGATTTCAAAATTATAAAAAATTAGGGGTATAAATTATGAAAGATTTTCTAACCTAAGTGGTTATATTTATTTTATTAGGATTCTTTTTGCTATTAGTTATCACTTTGGCCAAAAGATAGTACAATTCTTCTTGAGTTTAGGTCTGCTTTTGCTCCTAAAGTGTTAGTTCCTTCTGATATCATTTGATATTTCAAGGACTCCTAGTGATCCCAGTTCAACAAATCTTGGGAGTTGAAAAGTGGACTGGTTAAGCAGCACACTAATTTGCTATTTTAGTAACTTAGTAGCAGGTAGGAGGCAGAATGGTTAGAGATCCCTCATCATCCCCGGATAGAGGGGTCAGGATCAGGAAGAATTGAGCCTCAGTGTCCTCAACAATAATAATAGTAATTTACTTATCACAGTTGCTATAAGGATGAGATGAGGTCATTTGTAAAGTGCCTGGTGCTTAACAAATAATATTTCCTCCTCCTGCTGGCACACTGTATCATGGTTTTATTTTTGGGATATTTGATAGATTTTTTAAAATTGAAAATAGAATCAAATGAAATCTTATTTTACATATAAGAAAACTGAAACCCTAAGAGCCTGAGACTTTTCTAAGGTACATAGGGTAGCAATACTATGGTCCCAAATATTGTTTGATGTGTTCTCTGTTTGGGGCTGAGATAACCATAGGCTGTATTATCTATCATTGCTTGAGTAGGAAACACCTAAGAATTCATTTGAAACTCTCAAATGATTGCTGACTTGCCAAAAATAAAAAGTCATTGGTAGGGCTCTTTTTACTATTTGCTGCCTCTGGAAATGCTTTGGTGGTATGAGATAGCTGCCTTAAGAAGAATAAAGGCCTCATACCAATCTTCATTGACCAAGAAGTAGCTGTCACTTACATTCTAGTCTAGACATGGCACACAGCTTTCCTTGGAGACATCCTCAATTTGATAATGGCATCGTTCCAAGAGATTTATGGCCAATTATTGACCTGTTCTTGCTATTTTTCAGTTTTGTTGCCATACTTTAGTCACTTTAGTTTTCTAATAAATGTTTTGTAGAAAAAAATGGAAATTTTCATCTACAAAGCAAATAGAACAGACACAGTGAGATCAAATAAGAGTATATTCCTGTACTTGTTGAATACACTAATTAAATTTGATTTTCCCGCCTCCCCTCCACCCCCACCCCCCCATAAGTCACAGCAGATTAGAGGTTGGGTCTTGATGTTTGAAAAATGTACAAACCTGTTTTCCATACAGAGTTAGAGAATGATAGTATAGCTCTTGTCAAATATATGATTGTTTTCTCATATTTCCATTTTTTAGAAGTCCCAAAGGTTTAGCAAGAACATATAAATGATAGCAAAGGAAAAAAGTATATGTTATGGTCTGTGTAAACAATATCCCTTTGTTTTTCTGACACTGGGTGAGAGAGGGCTGATGTAATAGCATGGCAATGTTGTTGGTGAAGTTTGAGCATTCATTTAATTTGTAGTATAGAAATTATACTATGACAATGTGCTACCCAGTACTAGCTCACCTGGGGGGCAAACTTAAAGAGGGAAGAGTACATAGTAGATATTCCTGTAGCTTATCTGCATTGCTGGTATTATATGATTCTTTAGTTTGCTTTTAGGAAATCAGTAGTAGCATGATGATCATCCTCACAACTAGTGTTAAAGTGCCTATGCTCTTTGGAACTTGGAACTTGTAGGGCAAAATTGATGTTATTAGGTTTTTATGATGTGCCAAGCTCTGCTAAACTAAAGCAGGGTGCCCAGGAGAGCAGTATAGGGGACTTCCAGAAGGGTTTCAGTTTCTTGCAGAAACTGCCCCAAAAGGGTCCTGCATATGGGATGTCCAGAGCAAAGAGCTGGAAGAATGACTGAATAAAAAAAAAAGATAAAAAGCTATTATAAAGCCAGGATGCTGAAGACAAAAATATCTCCAAACACCTACAAGCAAAAAGCCTTGAAGAAAAACAGTTGCTCACAAGAACCATTAGAATCCCTAGAAGAAATGATGAAGGAATTAAAGTGAGTTAAAAATTATAAGTGGAATGAGATTTGATGGAGGAAAGAATGTGTGTGTGTGGGGGGGAGGGGGGGGGTGAGAGCTATGAAGAGGTTTGGAAAAAGAATGGCTTTGCATAAGAAGTATGAAGCCTTACCCAAGCAGCACACTGAAAATTAGAATGGACCAAATGGAAGTTAATGATTCAGTGGGAAAACAAATACTAAAATATTGAATGAGATTTCTTTAAAAAATAGAAGAGAATTAAGGTATCATATCAGAAAGAACTGGAAAATAGGTCAGAGAAAGATAATATAAGAATAACTGGACTTCTTGGAAGCCATGACCAAAAAGAGAATGTGAAGCTTTTTGAATTAAAAAAAAATCATGAAAGAAAACTTTTTTGAGCTTTTAAGACCAAAAGGTAAAGAAAAAAATAGAAAGAATCGGCTGATTACTTAAGAGAAACCCTAAAATTAAAAGTAGGAATGTTAACAACCAAATCCAGAACTTGTATTGCAAGCTCTCAGAGTTTTAAGTACTCAGGAACTAGTTGAGATCCATAGTACTCTTCAGGAAGAACACGAAATGTGATTTACAATCAAGAATAACTTACCAGTAAAACTGTATGATTCTAAGGGAGAAAAAAAGCATCCTTGATGAAATAAAGACTTTCAAGCATTTTTAATGAAAGATTATAGCTAAATAAAAACTTCGAAATATTTGAAATGAAAACATTTGAGTAAAGAGAAATGTAAAAAGGTAGACAATAGGAATGAAGTGTCGTACCTAATGGAAGAGAAGATGATGATACAAACAACTTTTAGCAACTGATGTCAGTCAGCAGGGGTCAGTCAAAAAATATGTAGGTCCTGGGAGATTTTTTGGGTTTTTTAAATGTTTTGATCTTAAAAAGGAGAGTGAAAAAAGATGACACTAGAAAAGAAGAGCAATCTGGAATTATGCCCAGAGTTATAAAATTGGGTATACATACAAAAAGTTTACCTTAAGTATAACATTCCTATTTTGCTTACCTTAATCCCCTTTCCATCCTAATGAACAAGGTTTACATTTATTATAAAACAAGATTCAGTTGCAGCTTCTAACTTCTGAAACTAGCAGAATGGACTAGATTTCTTATTTTCATAACTAAAATTCTAGATTTTCTTCAGTTTTACAATTTATCATTAAGGATTAACTGATTCATTTTGTATTATCTTCCCCATTAGCAATTTATTTTGTCTTTTCTGCATATCTGTCTTCTAATAAACTATTAAATAAAACATACCCATAGTTTAACCCCATGGGTTAAACACTTTCAAAGTTTTTAAATACCTCCATTTTTTTCCTTGGAGTATGTACACCTGAATATTTGCTGTAAAGTTTAGTTCATGATGTGTTGGTGTGTCCCTTTTGCTTCACCTTCATCTTCAAGCTAAGGGTGAGCCCAAGCAAGTTATATGACTGCTTGGGAAATCACTATACCTTGGCATGTTCAACTATAATTGTTATTTCACTGAAGTAGTTTTGCTGTCATCTCTATTACCCTTCCCTTCTTTATAGACATTAACGCTTATGGGCATGACATTGAGAGAAAAGCAAGTGCACACGCGTACACACACATATACACTCACCCCCACAATACCATTCACTGTTGGGTCTGTTTCTCAAGGAGATCAGGTAAAAAGGAAAAGAACCTATATTTTCTAAAATATTTATAGTAGCTTTTTTTGTAGTGGCAAAGAACTGGAAAATGAGGGGATGCCCATCATTTGGGGAATGATTGAATAAGTTGTGGCATATGATTGTAATGGACTACTACTGTGCTATAAGAAATTAATGAGCAGGTTAAAAAAAACATGGAAAGATAGATGAACTTATAAAAAGTGAAATTAGAAGAAAAGAATATTGTGTATAGCTACAGAATTAATATTTGAAGAAATAGCTTGTGGGTATCCACCTCTGGAGAAAGAATTGATAAACAGAAACACGAAAGACAGTATATAGATATGTATTTGTCAAGTGGTACCTTCTCTAGTCACCAGGGAGGGGGGGGAAGGAGGGAGATAGATAACAGGAATTTTAATGTAATTGGTAAGTTAATTAAAAAAAAAGAAATGAGGGAGGAATGGTGCAGGTACTCATAAATCAGGTAGAAAAATCTGTATAAGGAAGCTGGGGGGTGGGAGGGGAGTCACTTGACCATCACTTTGAATTGATGCAGATTGAAGTGGTCATTACCAGAACATTATCTAAAACTTACTAAAACAAAAGCACAATTTTGAAAGGCTTAACTCCTATCAATGCAATGATCATGATTTCAAAGGCCAGATAATTTGAAATTTGTTCCTTATTTTTTGATAGAGAGGGAATGGGCTAGGTGTACAGAGTGAGACAGTTGAATATCACCAGTGTGGGAATGTTTTGCTTAATTATGCATTATCTGTAAGCCAGGTGCCTGTTCTCCTCTGGCTGATCCCCTCCTCTCTCACCCCCAATTTGAGGAAGGGAGCAAATGTTTACTGAAAAAAAAATTAAATCAACACCAAAAAGTAGGGTGAGCCAAATCCTTGAATATATATGGAATCTTTCTTGACCTTTCAATTTATTCTCTGAACCAAATAATTTCTTAGATGAAATACTTTAGAGGGTATAGTGTACAACATAGCCAATTAAAAAACTGTAAGTGAACTTTTTAATATGCTCTTTTAAGTAATGAATTCTTACTTCAGTAATCATTAACTTGGGCCTTTTTGAGTATATACCAGGGATCCAGAATCCTTTAGCTATTATTAATGGGTCCACTGAAGTCTAGATGTGGCAAATGTTAACTGCATAAAGGACTGAACTTGTTATTTTATGGATAGAAAGAACTTCCTTCCACCACTTCAGGCAAAACTTTTTTTTTTGCAACTTTGTCTTAGAAAGTTCATTAGAACATTGAAAAGGGGTTAAGTGACTTGCCTAGGGTCACAAGACCTAATATGTGCCAGAGGCAAGACTTCACACTAAATATTGTAGTGTTTTGAAGGCAGTTCTATCCCTAGGCAACTGAAAACTTAAAAAAAACAAAAGCATTTATACTAGTAAACCTATATTTCAATAAAGCCTGATACAGATTAATATTAGTTTATTAAATAACCATCTGCTTACATATCTGTTAGTTAATACAATCACATCTCATAGATGAATTACTACTGTAAATATAATCTCATTAGTGACTGGTCAATCAGCAAGCAAGTAGTATACCCCCCACAAAGTGATTAGAAATTTTAATTTTGGTACTTCATTTTTGTTTTTAAAATTAAAAAACTTGAAGTTTTGATCAATCTGTTTAGAGTTTACTATTTATGAGACCAAGCCTGGTTTTGACTGAAAACCCTCCATCAAATGCTGCATTCAGAACTTCATCTAAGCAGGTTGCTGTGATAAAAGTCAAATCCTGGCGCACGTTGCTTGGAATCTCTTCAAGATCTTTTTCATTTCTCTGTGGAATGATGATCCGTTTCAGTCCGGCTCTATGTGCTGCTAAGACTTTGTCTTTAATTCCACCTACCTAATAACATAATGGAGAAAAGAAAGTTGTTGAGGAAGTAATAAAATAAAATTTCCACATCAATGACACTTATACCTGACCTTCAATGGAATTTAGATATTTTATAATATTTAGGTTATATACATTATTCTCTATAAGGATGGCATGACTTGGAATTAACTAAGGAAACCATGAGGAAAAAAATCAATGGACAAAATTTTTTAAAAACCTTATAAAGAATTGGGGCTAAAGACAAATAATTTTTGAGAGTCTTACATAAGGTTTCTGAAGTAAAAATTATTCCTATTTTATTGTCTTAGCAAAAAGCTGTGAATATGGTGAATGAGTATCCTGTGGAAAACCCAGTCTTGATGATTGTAGTTGCAGTATTTAAATTATATAGCAATTAAAAGATTAGTTATAATCTTATGGGATTTGGTGGCTATGACAAAATGTAATTTGTTTTATAGAATGCAAAGAACAATTTGTAACAAACTAAAATTTAGTAAAAAGTTGTAAAAGTCACATTTACTTAATTTTAAAAGGTTTGTCACTTCAAATGATGGTTGCACACTTTTTTTTTAAAAGACACAGAATTGACGATTTGATTCACCAAATATTTTATTAATCATCTGTTAGGCACTAAGGAAGATAAAAATAGTTCTGCCCTGTAGGCCCTTACAGTCTACATTTCAGTATCTTTACACATAATGAAGTGTAATGTAAATAGAGGTCAATGCTGGCATTTTTAAGTTAAGATATAAAAATACATGTTTAACCAAAATGCAAAACATTCAACAACTTACACAATTGTGTAATTTAATTTTTAAAACAGTTGAAACAAAAACATTAAAATATATTAAACTGAATGAAGTACTGCATAGGTTTGGGTGACAACAGTTAAGGAGAGATATTGATAAGCTGAGAAGGGCAACCAGGATAGAAAGGGCCCCCAATTCATGTAGCATAAAGACCAACAGATGTAGAGATGCTGAGCCTAGAAAGAAAAGGACTTGTGGAGGCATGGAGAACATCATATCTTAAAAGTATTTGAAGGTGTTATCAGTAAAAATGATTTTTTTAAAAAGGATTGTTTATTTTTCTTAGATCTTGAGGGCAGAAAGAAGAACAAAGCAGTGAAGCTACACTAGGCAAATTTAGGTGTAGGGTGAAAGAAAAAGCTATCCATAAGTGGAATGCTTGGAGAGAGAATAGGACAGTTTAAAGCAAAAAGCTGGATAGCACCTTGTCTAGGATGTTGTAGAAGAGATTCTTCTATCAGATACTAGTTGAACTTAAATAGCCAACTCTGGAATTTTGTGAATTTATTTTAAATTCCAAAGTCATGCGTCTTAAAACAGAAAATGATCTTAAATCAGTTTTACTTTACCATCATTTTACAGTAACTTGTTCAAGGTCATACAGGTGATAAAAGCTGAATTCCATGACATAATCTAGATAGTAAACCAAGCAAGATCAGAATCCCATACCTCTGAATTTATCAGGAGAGAATTAAAATTTTTAGTCATAGAATTTAGTATTTTAATAATAATTTCCAGTCTAGCTATATGCAATAATATATTTGATATTTTTCTAAATACGTTTTTGAAAGGGTGAGGCCTGTACCAAAAATTGGCTTGAAAGTGAGGTATTTGGTCTGCATAAAAATACAATATTGTTTTAAATAAGTTAGTGCCCCAGATGCTGCTATGTCAAAATTAAATATTTTTAAGACGTCTTTATGAGAAGTGATTAGGAAATAATAAAAAATAATTTACCCTTGGAGGAGTCTCCACCTGCAATATTGGTTTGTCTGGAGAAAAAACTTTTATCATCACTACTACCTGTTCCTCTCCTAATCCCTAATCCTAGTGCTATAATCACTAGGTGACCCTTCTTGCAGATACTTCCTGCTTTCTCATCCCCATATCTCTCAAATTGACTCTTCTTCCAAGATTCTATCTAAGTTTATTCTCCTAACGAAGGGAATATATACCCTACCCCCAAGTCATTCAGCATTATCTAGTTCTACCTAGAATCTACTACTCCAACCTGATTATAGCCAAGGTTACTTATGGGCTCTCAGGCCATTTTCTTTTTTCAAGAAGACTGTCTTCTCTAATCCTTGTCCTTAACCAATTCAAGTGTGTACTATCCAACTTTCAAATCTCTGGCTCCCTTTTATGACTGCTCTTCCATTGACAAATTCAACCCCTGACACCCACCCATATAATAGGAATAGAAAACATTCCTATTATATGCTGCTTGAACTGGGCTAAAGGAAATCACATTACCGATCTGCTGTTTAACCTCCACGGGGCTCTCACTTTTATGGCATTTCTTTTATTTTTCCTTACTTAACTACTGTTGTTCTGACACATGACAGTTTCAACCCTGGTCTTCTCAAGCTTCCTACTTCGGTCACTCCTCAGGAAAGGTCCTTTCCTTCCTACTTAAGAAAACAAGCCATTTGGCGTAAGCACTCTTTTCTACATCCCAGTCTCCTTGATCTCATCCTCTTATGTCTCTTCCATTATCTATCTCCCTCAGATATTCCCCCTCCCTACCACCTACAAAAATATGCCCAGTTCTTCCACAACCAGTAAAAATACTTTCAGTTGACCCCTCAAAATGATTCTCTTTCCTTTCACTTAGTAAAAGAAGTCTACCCCCATTTCTTCCATCCCTCCAAATTCACTTAGGGGAATTTGTTCTATGGTTACCAATATTATTTCTTAATTGCTAAAACACGTGGTCTTGATTTCTCATCCTTCTCAACCCCTGTGTATTCTTTGACAATGACCCAACTCCTCCTTTACTTCTAAATAGAAATGGTCTTTCTACCCTAGATATTTGTCACTGCGTTCTCTTGTTCATTCCTTCACTTAAGATGATTCACTTATTTCTTAACCATGAGAACCCAAAAAGGTGCTGTCCTTGGTGCTGTTCTGTTCTTTCTCTACTAAGTTCAAATATCATTTCTATGCAAATGATTTCCAGATCTACATATTCATCTAGTCTCCTAAGCTAAGAAGACCTATATTACCAATTGCATGTAAGACATAAACGATATGTCTTCTGTAAGCTTCTCATTAAACTACTGCACAAAATGTTACTATTTCTCCCTCTCCTACCCATACCACATTCCTAATCCATCTAATGAAGGGTACCAAGCAGTCTACACCATATTGCTTATTCCAGTCAAAGCCACTCCCAATGTTCCAGTTACTCACATTCTTGTCATCATCCTGGACTCTTTATTTTTCCCACATTCTATATAGCTAATCAGTTGCCAGGTTTGTTCAATTCTCTAAACATCTCTTATTTATTACTCTTTTGTGCTCAATTGCTTACTTAGTTTATGCCCTTATCACTTCTCATCCTGACTACTGACTAGCTTTCCAGTTGTTTTTTTCAATCCTAATTTCATCCTTTATCTTCCAGAAAGTTGCCAAATTAACATTGCTAAAACAGATCTAACCATGTTCTTCTCCCGTTTAAGAAACTCCAATGGTTCCCCAAAGCCTCTACAATAAAATACATGCTATTCTATTTGACTTTTAAAACCCTTCATAACCTCCAACTTATCTTTCCAGGCCAATTTTATGTTTTCCTCCCTCTCCCACTCTGTTCTAAGTCAAATTATCCTATCTACTATTCTGTACACACATTTCAAAGACCACCTTCTGACATGAGGTCTTTCCCCAAATTGTTTTTCCTTTACATATTTTGTATTCCCTATTGGTTAGTGTCTACTTTGTGTAGATGTTTTTCCCTTGTAGAAAATAAGCCTGAAGATACTGTTTTTTTTCCTCTTTTAAAAATGTTTGTTGAATGAATAATATCAAAAAGATTTTAATGGAATGGCATAGACAAATCCACTACACCTAGGTGACTCCATGGGGGAATTGAGAAAGCCCTTAATTTGAATCAATGCAAATGGGTTCTTCTTGCTACTTACTGGAAGAACAAGACCTCTCAGTGTAATTTCTCCAGTCATGGCTACATCTGAACGCACCAGCCGCCCACTAAAAAGTGAGGCAAGACAGGTTACTATAGTAACTCCAGCAGATGGTCCATCTTTTGTGACAGCTCCAGCTGGGAAGTGCAGATGGATGTCTGTGTTGTCAAGCAGATCAAAACTTCCAGAAGCTATTATTAAAGAAAAAAATATTTAAGTAGAAAATCAAAACCTATATTTTTCTTGGTCTTCTACTTGGGGATTTCCCTTCCCATTAGTCTTAAGATCATTTTAGTATATTGCTAATAGGTCCAAAAGCCCTTTGAAACCTCAAGTGATGAGTTAACAGTTCACATTTTTATAAATAACATTGCTTTCTCAGTTTTCCAGCTGTCATAATCCACAAATAAATAAAAAAATGGATGAGAACTTAAACTTTATCCATTTTAGCAATCAGATTTCTATACTAAAAATAGGTGAATCAGCTCACAGATATGTTTGTATTTTTCAAAAGTATTCATTGCTGATCTAGTGGAGATTCAAGCTCAGTCATAAGTGACCTATTTAATGTCATGACAATAACATGTTTTACACTTAATTTTGACCTTGGTGAAGAAATTCTGGGAAAAGACAAAGAAACAATCATCTGGAGAGTTAATGTTATAGACCATCACTGAATTAACACCACTTTTATTTAAGGATTACATACCATTAGTCAGGTGATATTTCTTTGCATTACTGCGCAGCCAACTGATAGCAAGGTGTGCAGACTCCTTCATGACATCTCCCAGCTGGCCAGTCAATGTTAACTGACCTTCACCATCCATTCGACTTGCTTCCACAAACATGATCTCCCCACCTAATGGACTCCAGACTAAGCCTATTGCCACTCCTGGCTGACTCAAACGCTCAGAGACCTTAAAAAAAAAACAAAAAAACAAACAAAAAAACCCCAAAGCATACCAGGTTGTACTTAACACCATTTCTAAAGGACTAGAATTAAGTGCCAACTTATTTTTAGGTGACTAACACACACACAATATAAGGCAATATATCCTTTCAGGTAAAGCTCTGTGCTGCCCCCCCCCCCCAATTTAACTACTAACATCTAAAAGGTTATACCTCACACTTACTACTTACCTCCTGGCTTTCTACCAATGTGTAACTAGCTTCTCTGTTGTCATTTGTCAAAGGTACACATTACCTTAAACATTAAGAAACCAAGTGTGAATAATTCTCGTTTTAAGGACTGTGTAGACCCAGAGATATTAGTACCTATCTTGGTTATCAAGGAACAAACCTGTTCAGTTACTAAAGCATCAGTATTATCTTATTCCCTCACCATTACTCCAGGGCCTCATTTATTTAATTTATTTGCGTGTAGTTTTTTGAAAAGGAACAAACCCTATTATATACCAAAAGTATTTCAGAAGTGTTCATCTTGGATCCTGTAGGGCCTAAGCTCAATACAGTATAAAGGGAGGGAAGCTTGGGCAGGCAAATTCTCCTCTGTACAGTATAGGCTAGTTTCCTGTTTCCTGTCTAATTTACTTTTAGGCCTATTCTCTCTGCAGCTCAACTTTCCCAATTTCAGAAGTAGTGGCAGAGAAAAACTAGCATCATAGATATCTTCATCAAAAAAGAGATTTCCTTGATAAGATTTTGTACCTTTTTAAACTTGAAAACATTAAAGACACTGACTAGTGAATCTTCCTCTTCTTTTGAGGGGAAGGAAACCAGACAGAGCCATTTATGAAACGTAGCTGAAAGCTTCAAATTGAGCCCAGGACACACTTGTACCTATAAAACTGAGGGTAGTAGTCTAGATTATATAGGCTTCCTTTTAGCTCCAAGTATCTGACTAGTATAAATGGTGGCTCTATTACAGAATGTTCATTAACCTACTCTAAGCTAAAAGATGTGAGAGACTGGAAAAATAGTACTCTAAATGAAAAGATAGTACATGTTCCCCAATATGTAATGAGTCCTTTTTCCCCCCGCATAATAAGCTAAGTAGGAACACTGAAGAAAAATAAAATCAGAACATTCAATTAGACCTGGAATTCACTTATGGTACTCGGTAACTTTAGAGAAGTACCTTTAGTATGTATATAGTATGCCCTTTTACTTAATGATTCAGGACATTATGATCTTTTAGAGGAACCTAACAGTTATATAGCACTTACTAAGACATTTGCTTCCTGCATTGAAGATATCAAAAGGACAAATGTCAAGTCTTGTTTTTTGCTCTCATTAGCAGTTCTCTACTAATGTTAATCATTTTACACAAAATAATCTGTATCTAATGATGCATGTGATTTCATTGGTGAAGAAACTCTAAGGGAGCAAATTCCCTCTATTAGTGCCCATCAATACCAGCTCTGCAATTCAGAGCCTCAGAGAAGCCTTGTGCCATGGGCCCTGCTGAGAAGTTACATGATTTCTTCAGGGTCACACAGTCAGGATATTTAAATGCAGATGCAATACTTGAACCTGTATCTTCCTCACAGATCAGGAAGAGGCATCTCCATGCTGCCATGCATTATTTATTTCCTGATAATTGACATAATCCACCTATTTAAAAGAAAATTTATACTTCCCAGCTCAGTTTATAGTAAGCTATACACAAAAGTTTCCATAGCATAGAATCATCCATATTGACAGATCTAGAATGGTTTTATTTGGACATTTTGTCATCAGCATATTCATTTTATGACCACTCCTTTCTCTTCCATTTTGGAAACCACACAATGGCATTCTTAGCACTACATTTTAATTTTAAAGTGCACAATAATTTATATTGTAGTTTAGGGTAAGATCTTTCACAGCCATGGTAGGTGTGAGGATGAAAATTTACTGGGCATCCAAACAATATGGTGTTTAGGGATTATTTAAGCAAATAGTACTTAGGATAAGCCATTATTTTGAAATTTGTGATAAGCAGTTTACTTTTTCTAAACATTTTAGAGATGACTTTATGGAACAAAAAGCAGCAGAGTAGTCACTCACTCATCAAATATTTGTAGGAGAAAGACATGACTTCCAGGGTGTTGCTCTGTCACTAACTAGAATATATGACCTTGGCAAATCACTGGATTTTCATCCACATCACACACACTAACAAGTTTCTCCCAAAGCTGTCCTGTGCCCTTTTCTCTTTTCCCTCTATAATGTTTCACCTCAATGCAGATGATTCATCTCCTTGTCTAGGTCTATCCTCTCTCCTGACCTCCAGTCTTGCATTTCCAGCTGCCTTTTCTAAATATCAAACTGGGACTGCCTTTTAGACATCTTAAACTGAATATCCCAGGGCCTCCTTAAGCTCAGCACATCCAAAACAATTTGTTAATTCATCCTTTATCAAACCTTCTCCTCTTTCTAACCTCACTCTTACTTCTGAAGGTACCATTATCTTCCCAGAAACTCAGATTCCCAATTTAGTGTCATCTTCAGTGAAGGGGGTTATCTTCAGCTCTACACACTTGCTCATATCCAATCAATAGTCAAATCCTGTCATTTTGACCTTTATAACATCTCAAATATGCCCCCTTTTCTTCCCTAACACTGCTACTCCCCTGATATAAGCCCTTCATCACCTCCCATCTAAACTATCTGAAATATATCCTGCTGCTTGGTTCTCCCTGACTTGAACTTCTCACTTCAATCCAGCTTTTACTCAATGATCAGACATCTTCCCAAAATGTTGTTTTCAGGAACCTACACCATTTTCCTATTCAATAAACTCCACTGGTTCTCTACCGCCTCTAGGATCAAATATACAATTATCTTTTTATCCCTCAAAGCCCTTCATAACCTAGTACCGTCCTACCTTTTACATGACACTATCCTCCCTGTACATGGATGCAGTAACACTGGCCTCTGCTGTTCTGTGCATAGTGTTCCAAATCCCAAATTCAATCAATCATTTTTACTAGATGGCTCCCATACAGCCTCTGGCTTCCTTCAAGTTCAACTACAGCCTTACTTTCTGTAAGAAGCTTTTTCCTAGTCATCCTTAATCTTAATGCCTTCCCTTAGACACTGCCCTCATTCTAACCTGAACACATATATCTTGTTTGTACATTGTTTTTGCACACTGTCTCACCCATTAGACTATGAGCTCCTGGAGGGGAAGGGCCTCTCTTTGTATCTCCAGGACTTAGCACAATGCCTGGCTCACAAGTGTTTGAAGACTCCATCTTTCTGGGCTTCAGTTTCCACATCTGCCAAGGAATGGTGTTGAACTATGTTATTTTGACCATTCCTTTCGGCCGAACATTCTATGGCTTGTGGAAAATGCTTACAGAGGAAATATAAAGTACTCAAGAATAAGTTTTTTCAAGCATAGAGTTCATGTGTTTGCCAATTTCATACCATTTTCATTTATTAAGCAGCTCTTGGATTTCCCAGGAGCAGGATTGTTGCTAGGTAAGGCATACAAGTTAACTATGGATATGTGTGTGTTTACATGTATGTGTAATACATATAACTGTTGCAACCTGGCACAGAAACATACATGCACACTAACACTACTTAACACCCCTCTTCCCCTTTACTTTCTGTCTTAGAATCCATATTAAGTATTGTTTCTAAGGCAAAAGAGTGGTAAGAGTTAGGCAATGGGGGTTAAGTGACTTTGTGAAGGATACATAGCTGTAAGTGTCTGAGGTCACATTTGAACCCAGGACCTCCTATTTCCAGGCTTGGCTCTGTATCTTCTGTGCTACCTTGCTGCTTCAGATACTTTTCTTTTAAAATTCAAAGAATTTATTGGTTCATCTTTAACTCCACTTAACAGTATCTGGCACAGCACAGGTGCTTGATAATGCTTAATTGAATTAATATTTACTTCTCAGATTCAGATTGGTCTTTTATGAAACCTCATTCACTTAAATATCAAATTTTACTTTTTATTACTATTGCCTTTTTCTAAGGCTACCCTGATATTTGTTACTGTCTACTTCAGAGCTACAACAAAGAGCAAGATTTCTGCCATGTTTCATTATACAGATAATGTACTGAGATGTTTTTATTTTTTAAATACTCAAAAGGCACTGCTGAGACAATACAATTTTTGTGGCCAATCTATGTACACATCATCAATATTTAAATCATGGTTACACAATTGAATGCAAGATTATGAAATACTGAAATAATATAGATGGCCTCACAAATGATCAGTTTTTTGGCCTTTAAAAAAAAAAAACATAGAAGCAACAAGGTTTGGATGATGGGTGCTGGACCAATCTATTATCATCATTTATAAATGTATGTTGAATTGGATCCATAATCAGGTCTCTTTTAGAAATTGTATGGACAATGTGGACAGTCTAAGAGATGATAAACATGAATTTAGACCAATTCCATTCTGTTAGTGTTGCCTTGGATGGGTGAAAGTCTCTTAAGATGAGGGATGTATGTGGTTTTTTATACTATCATATTTAAAACAAAACCTGATATGAATGTTCTAAGGCTTTACAAAGTACTCTTCACAGAACAATTCTGAGGTATCCCCATTTTACAAATGAAGAAACTGCTCAGAGCAAAGGTCAAAGGACTTATTAGGGAGAATTACAGAATTTAGAACCAGAAGGACCTTTATAAATAATCTTGATCAATTATGCTTTTTACAGATGAAGAAATTAAGTTCTAAAGAAGTTAAATAAGTTGCACAAATTAGACAAGCAGTGGCCCAGTTCAGAGGCTGTGAGTGTTCTTTTCTGGATAGCCATTAACGATCACACACATAACTGGCAGGCATAAGAGCCTAGACCAGAACAAACACTTAGTGAATAGGACTACTGTGTCTGTCTTCATTTTAGATTCTGTGACTCTCGGGGTCCCTTCATATGGTTTGTTTCTTAGTTTCACTAAAAGTTAAATGGAATGCATCCATTCTATTCACTCTTGAAGTTTTCAGGATATCCTTGATTGTAGTGGCTTCATGCCTTGACTTTTCTAAGAAAGACTTGAAATGAACCAAGTGATTATCCTTAAAAATAGTCTTCATTTCCCCCTTCTTTTGCTATTTGATATATAGCCTAGTAAGCAAGGGCAGGTTTCTTCATTTGCTTTTTTCAACTACATTGTAATCTCTATAAGGATAATTCTACTTTTAGATGACTAAACCAGCATTCCTCCTAAAGTTCTAAAATTGAAGCATGCATCTTTAGAATGACTTCCCATGAAATACATGGCAAATGGAAAATTCTCTTCAGGTTAATCTACTGTTGAAGCTCTGTTAATATCAAAATTATAAAAAGGTTGCCATGGGTTACCAACAAAAAAGGAACTCTACTATATCTCCCATATAACAAATTATTTATATTAAGCCTACAAACAGGAGGAATTGCTTTCATCTTTCCTTAAAATAAAAACCAATAAAGTTGTAAGGGAGAGCTAATGATTGGTCTCTAACTAGATCAGGCTGAAATTTAAAAAGACCTTCCAAGGAAGCAGCTGGGTGGCTCAGTGGATTGAGAGTCAGACTCAGAGATGGGAGGTCCTGGGTTCAAATGTGATCACAGACATTTCCTAACTGTGTGACCCTGGGCGAGTCACTTAATTCCCATTGCCTAGCCCTTACCACTCTTCTGCCTTAGAATTAATATTCAGTATTGATTCTAAGATGGAAGGTGAGGGTTTAAAAAAAAAGGAAAGACCTAGCACCAAGATAGGTCAACTGATGCAGTGCATTAAAAAAAAAAACAACCCATAAAGCAAACAGTGGGATGAAAATTTTTATTTCAAGGTAAAATTATAATTTTTTTGTATCAATTGTCCTGATTCTCCAGGGTTAACTAAAACTTGTTTGCAAATTAGAGCACAGCATTTATAGTGTATGTATATGTATATGGGGGGTGGTGGTGGTGGTGGTAGGGTTCAGGTGTTTGCTGATGTCTCAGTATGGCTCTGGATGATTGCTAAAATCTGAATGAAATCAAGAAATGCAAGCAGAAATATAATATTGATGTTGGAGTAGCCTGAAATCCTGTGGCCAGAAAACTGGATAGCACAACTATGATTGATTTTCTGAGACAGAAAATTGAAGAAATATATTTTGGAAAAATTGAGATATTTATTTGTTGTTTTAGGCATCTTCTCAAACTGCCAACTACAGTTAGACTTTTTCAAAGTCAGAGCTAACGAACTGTTCTTATTTGGAGCTGTCTTTGTGTTTTATGTATTTGGCACTCCTCTTTAAGGTTAGGATTCTAACCCATCTGATCTTGATCATTTGGGAAATTCAACCTGGCAAGGAGGAGGGAGGATGTCTAGCTCACATATACACTAGGCACCTTTAAATGTGTACTCTTTTAGCTACATATAGAGAAGGTAACAAATCTTTCCTTGTTGCTACTGACTGTGTTGAATATATACATGAACTGTAAAAAGATCTGTGAATTGGAAATAGCAGTAACTGACATTATATAGCTCTTTAAGATTTTCAGAGTGCTTTATCTTATCTCATTTGAATCTCACATTGATTGAATGAGGTACCTGTGGTTATTCCCATTGTATAGATCAGGGGTCCCCAAACTTCGGCTTGAAGGCCACATGCGGCCCCCTGAGGCCATTTATCTGATCCCCACCACACTTCTGGAAGGGGCACCTCTTTTATTGGTGGTCAGTGAGAGGAGCACTGTATGTGGTGGTGCCTCAAAGCAAGGCGTCACTCATCCAGTACTACTTCCGGTCACATAATCCTTTGCGTGGCACCTTGTTCTGAGAGTAACTGAATGAGAACGAGGCGCCACACAAAGGATTATGTGGCTGCAGCATCAGCATAGTGAGAGGCAATCTGGGGAAGGGGATTCCACACTGTGTATACTGCTGCTCAGTATAGTGGTGGTAATGATAGGCCTGTGTAAGGTGTGACAGGCCCATCACAGCCAGTGCTGCAGCCTCCGCTATCCTAGACAGCAGTATACAGATTTGTTCCTAGTTTTGTTTTTTTTTAATAGTCTGGCCCTCCAATCGTCTGAGGGACAGTGAACTGGCCCCCTGTGTAAAAAGTTTGGGGACCCCTGATCTAGATGAAGAAACTAAGGCTGAGATGGCAAGTATTTGCCCTAATAAGTGCCAGAGGTGGAATTTGTATTCAAGGCATCCATCTATGCTCTGCATAATCAGTAGGAATTTAGTATACATTTGACCACATTTTTTAGAAAGCACTAAAAATGATATTTTGCCCACCTGGCAGTTTCTTCCTGAACCTATTAGTGAGGTAGGGAAATATCGGTTAATATTTCAGTTCACAACCACAACTTATATTTTTTGCCATGCTTTCCTTACAACACCTTTATGAAATAAGTATAAGAAGTATTATTCCATTCATAAAGACAGGGCATTTTGAGAGATGTAGAGCAGTAAAGGGCTAATGCCCATTATTAACAATCAGTCTATCTAGATAGTTTGGAAGAAACCCCACAATGTGACCTCTTCTGCAAGCTTGGGGGAAGATCAAAGGTTTTTGTCTCTTGAGACTTAAGCTATTGAACTAAAAAAGAAAATCTGGAAAGGGTAACAAGTGTGTGTGGTGTATTATCAAATTCCTCTCCAGATTCATGTGAGTATAAAAGGGCTGATTTGCACACAGAACAAAACTCCACAAGCAAAGTGAAAAGGAATTCCTTCATTGAGCATTAAATATTCAGAGCTGTTAAACTCTGCTTATAAAATTTCTAATCTATTCCCTTTTAGCCTTTTCCTTGTTACAGCTCCAAAACTTCCAGCACTGCCTTCAAAAATAATACCAGTAAAAAAAGTTTAGAGAAAGTTGAAAGTGCATGCCCATCGTAGGAGCAGAGAGGGGAGCTGGAAGCAATCTCTGAAGTCATCTAGTCCAATCCCTTCATTAAAGAGTGAAGTGACTGACAGCCTGAGGCTCCAGGGAGGACAATAGCAAATCTGGGATTCAAACTCCAGGTCTCTGACTCCAAATCCAAAAGTCTTTCTTTTCTACCACAGCAGTAATGTGGGACCATTCTTGTGTTGCCCTAATCTAATTATTCTAAGTGAACTGCTGGAATGTACTTCTGCTAGAATATATGACATTATGCAACAGAGTCATGGTTTATAATTTTCCTAACCAAACCATTTTTAGGGCTTTATGATCTGCCAGAGTCAGAAAGCAGAAGTTCCTAAGGTAAAACCTCAGTGCTTGGACTACAAATGTTTTATCATTGCTTACACGTTCAAGTTGATCTAATGGTCTCAAAAACAAAAACAAAAACAAACCAACAAAACCAAAAACCCTAAGACCCTGAACGATCCTATTTCAAAGGCTTTATAAAAAGTCCTTTAAGCAGCCTCAAATGATTCTGACAGATTCTGCTCTCCATCATGTCTAGTGCCCAAGATAAATATCTTTATTTATTAACTGAAAACTATACATAAATACAAACCCACTAACACAAAGTGGAGAATGATGTATAAAGCTGCCCCCATGCCTAGTGTGATTTTGGTCAAACTGTTTCCATTGTTGATTGATCCAAGTGTACAATAAGGATTATAATTTTCTGCCATGCACCCTAATTATGAAATTAATCTTTGTTATTAATGAGGTGATGGCAGCATTGCACTTCTGAATAAAGATGCTCCCAAAAAATAATATTAACAACACTTTTCCCTGAAAAGTTTTCCTAGTAACTTAGCTAAAGGCAACAGCAGAGTAAAATGTATTAAGGAAGACTACAGTGGTCACAAATACCTATTTCACACAACTTCTTTTTTCTAATTCTTATCATCTTTCCATCTCTGCCATGGTCTGGGATATGAAATGTATTATGTAGGAAGAGAAGGAAATGGATGGAGTCATTTACACAATTTTAAGTCTAGAAATGGTCTAAGAAATAATAACAAGAGAAGAACAGTATTCTGAGAGCTGGGATCTAGGGCTGAAGAGGCAGTCAGATCTGTTGTAGTTTAAAATGATGTTCATTTTCAAGCAATTATCTTTTACTAGTTCTCCCCCTCCACTCCCAATCCTACTTTTAAAGCAAATATACACTAAGAATTAAGATGTCCAAAAAGACCAATAACACTACTGAAAAGTTTGAGGGTTTCCTCTTGAGGTTGGATTGGCTGGTGGAAAACAAGGCAGTAGAAACTAGATTATAGTAAAAGAAAAAGCCTGATACTACTTTTGTGCCACATGAAAAACAGATCTTAACTATAACACAAACAAAATAGGAATGACCACTGCCACCCAATTTCACATCCAAATTCCAAAGCAATAAGCAATGGCTAGATTAAAGCATTTTAAGCTAATTAGAGAAACAAGAACAGTTACCTCCATTTCGTACATAGGTGGCCCCAAGATATCTTTCAGTGCATGGAAATCAATTAAGATAGGCATTTCTGGTGGTAGGGCCAGATCAGCTGTGTCACTGATGGATTCAGGTTTTGCATCTTCTAGGAGGTGTTCTCTGCATCCTGAAAGAATAAATTTAAACAATCACAAGAGCTTTCAGACAATTGAAAACTTGTGGCATAACTGAAGGAATACCAGCCTGGGAACATTTCAGTTCCTCTTAGTGTGAACCTTAAAAATTCTCAGACTCTACTTCATAAGGTTTGGTTAAGACCATTCCCCATTTAAACAATGAAGAGACTTAGATCAGGAATGTGAGACCTCTACTCCACCCCTACTTAAGCATGCTTTAGGGAAGAAACTCCTTGCTGAACAATGAAAAATACTTAAACCCATACGTATAGTAAGGCAAAAGTTCTTAAGCTGTGCCTATTTTTAGATCTAATACAAAAGGGTGCTAAGTACCTATAAAGGTCAGGCAACTTGTGAATTTACAAGGAGCAAAGAGGTGAGAACTTAGAGGTTTTCTGGTGTGAACTTAATCAAAAATTTAAGCCTTCTTAGGTGTGAATTAAGAATGGTCTGTCCTTTGAAAAATGTCTACTGTGATTGGTAGATGTGAGAACTTAGGGGAGGTGACATAGGAGAAAATTCCTTTTAAAAGGAGGCCTCAGGAGAGAGAGGGACTCACATTCAGCTGGTGGTCAGAAGAATCTCTCTCTGGAGATGGAGCTGGCTGGCCTGGTGTCTCTCTGAACACTAGAATCCTTGCTTGGACAAAATCTTGTGGTGAGTGGATAAAAAACTGACTGATCTCTCTCTCATTTATTCCTTAATTTTGTATTAATTAAAATCTCTATAAAACCCAGCTGACTTGGGTATATTTAATAATTGGGAATCTTTCCCTGGTGACCACCTTATATTTGATTTAAAAACAAGACACTGTCTTAAAACCATATTTTCTGCGGTCACAATTTAAGCCAAAACACTCTTTTAACTGCCACAGTTTATGTCTTCCACTATTTTAATTATTACATTAGTAAGGTACTGAGGCAGAGATAGCCATTGTCTGTGATAAAAATTAAAAATTCCACATGTGAGCTGTGTCAATGAAGCTCATCCCCTCCCCCTCCTGAGTAACTTTACCTGTCTATCAAACATTCGTGACATAGCAGAGTTGCACCAGGTTTGCATCTATGTATGTTCTGTACATCAATAAAGGTCAAAGCTTTGGGCTTGAAGGGGGGAGAATCGAGAAGAGAAGGAAGGAAGAAGTTGGGAACAGAGCAGGCAGGTGGGGGGGGGGGTGGAAGAGGAAAGAGACTGGCAGGCTACGGACCATGCGGTCAGGTTACTTGGGAATGATTGTCTACCTTCCTAATAAACTTTATAAAACATATATCTAGGTAGAAATATTATTTAATTCTTACAGAGCCAACTCTCAAAGAGTTCTTGGAGAGGGATAATAAGATGAAAACAAAGACTGAAATGCACTATTTTTGATTGTTTGGTAAAATTCATGTCCTAAGGCCACCTGATCTTGATTAAACTGGACTGGGCTTCATGAAGTCTTAACTTTGTTTGTAGACAAGCTGAAGTCCTGAAGGCATCTGCTGATTTCTTTTGTCACTCCAGAAGAGTCTGCTTGTGTGTACTAATCCATCTGAAACATGGTTTTCCTAGGAAGGGCCTGAAAAGAGCTTTCTGAAATGAGGTCTGGAGTAAATAAAGCTTGGGAGTTTTTTTGATGTCTTTATGGTCTTGAACCCAGGAAAAGCTGTAGGGGTAGTGGTGGCCTGCACTGCAAGATTCCTGCCATCATAATAATTCTCAGCTGGCTACATGGGTCTCTAGCTGCCTGGGCTTCTGGAGGCTAAGGGCCTAACTGACAGGTCCCAAAGTCAGCAAAAAGGAAGCAGAAGAGGAAGGAGGATAATTCACTTCGTTTTTAGAGAGATATATTATTTATTAACAGAAATTTATTTGGGATTGAAATTTGAGCTATTTGGAGATAACTTGCAATGTTTGTAGGCTAGAATTATGAATTATTACCCTGCATCTTTTAAGTTATTCCTTGGTTGCTTACCTGTTGTCCCTCCCTACAGCTCTAAGATGGAAACATGACGGAAAAATATGTTAAATTATATATCTTATTGAAGTTTAAGGTCTTTGTCTTACTTAGTCTTCTCCGTGTACCTAGAATAATAACCGATGTTTGTAGTATTTTAAGGTTCATGAAGTGTTTTATATACGATTACCTCTTGATTTCTATGTAATTTTTTACATAGAGCAAAGTTTTACATCTCTCTATAAATGCTAGCTTCTGTTATAAATAATTGTGACATTCTGTGTGCTCCTACTTTGTGTATATTTTCCAAAGAAATGGCACAATGTATATGATATCCCCCCATCTTTAAACCCCACCATCTCTTCAGGCTTAGTTAAAACCCTATCCCCTCCATCCCTTATGAAGGCAAACCACACTAGTATTTTCCCTTCTCTAACAAGCATCAATCTATAAGCATTTATTAAGTAATTATGCTGTGCCCAGACACTGTGCTCTAAGCTTTGAAACTTCTTGTCCTCCTGTAGCACTTTGTGTCTGTCATGTAGGATCTGGCACTTAATTATTTGTTTTATTGTCTTCTAATTGTTTTTCTAATTGTTATGATTGTATGCCTGTGCCCAGTTAACTAGACTATGTGCTCATTAAGATCAGAGACTGCAGCACATACTTTCCCATCTTCTGTTGCTGTTTTCCGAAGTCCTAGTCTTGACTCTGCCACTAGTATCTCTATGACTTTTGAAAACATAAGCCCAAGTGTCCTCATCTGGAAAATGTAGATAACAGTGCCTATCTTAAATATCTCATAGCATTGCGCTAAGGATAAGATGACCTGTGAATGTGAAATTACTTTAAAAACTGTATGAAAATATGAATAAGGGATAAGACGTGCCATCTATCTTCTTGGTAAAAATCCAGCATAGTATGTTATTTATAGCTAACATTAAAGTTTGCAAACTACTTAGGATACATTAGCTCACTTGAAATTCATAGCAATTCTTCAAAGTAGGCCATAAAATTTTAACCCCCATTTTACAGATGAGGAAACTGAGGCTTAGAGGTTAAATGACTTACTCATGTTCACTCAGCTACTAAGTGCTGAGGGAAGGATTTAAACATAAGTCTCTCCTAACTCCAAGACTGGTTGGTTTGTTATTGTTCCTCTGAATCATATAGGAAGGACAATCAAAAAGTAGCTGGGAAAGAGCTGCTCCTGATACTGGGTGGTCAAAGTTCAAAGCTTTCGGCCTATTCAGTACTGTGACTCCCACCACAGACCACCAAGAGCTGGCTATACTCTCAGTTCTTCAGGCATGTTAAATTTCAACTTGGGATGAAGAGCAGGACTATGAAAAAGTGTGTAAATGTTTAGAAGGAGCAGTATCATCAATTAATTAAAAATTAACTGCAGAGAGAGAAAACTGCCACCTGTATAAAGTTATTGAACCATGAAGCTACAAGTGAAACAGTGTATTGAGGTTTCACATAATGTACTTAAAGGGCTGCAAGCATTCTGTCTTTTGGGGTCTTTGATTTGCTTCTTTGAGATCTAATTACTGTTGCCAGTCTGGATTATGTTGTCACAGCAGGAAGTAATGCAGAATGGGTGAAAGCCAATCCACAACTATGTAATGATGGTTTCAGGCCATCCAGTTCTTAGCTATGTGTAATGCTGAATTTGGTGCAAGGCCTAAGAATTCATCTGAGCCAAGAGTAGGGGAGTTTGGGGAAGGTGGGGAGGACAGAAACTACTTACATAGTTAAGGCAACTCCAAAAAGAAGAGCAGGCATTTTGCCTCCAGCTATAGAAGCAGCAGCTGTGTTATGAAAAATTCAATGAAGTCCTAACTAATCTGCACTTCAAAACGGGATGCCATTAAATACAAGCAAGAGACTCAATCTGTGACATAGTGCCAGGACCTCTGGAGGGAGAGCACAAACCAGACAGAAGGCACCACATGCAACCAGGGGTGAGATCAGGGAACTACTAGATCTTAATGGGAATGTACATTCTGAATCTTTAAAGAAAATCCTGTCTAATACTGAATGCTACTATTCAAGTGGGAAGGGAAATACCTGTCAATGGAGAAGGACTTTAAAGTCCCACAAACAAAGCTACTCTGTAGTACTATCACTGAAGGAGAAGAGTTATGACAAGAAGGAAGAGGGACCCGGAAGGACCATCCTACCATGGCTATTCACTTTTAACTTTCATTCATTCATTCATTCATTCATCCATCCATTTATTCATTCATTCATTCATTTATTTACTTATTTATCCATTTATTTATTTATTTGTTCGTTTATTTATTTATTTGTTTATTTATTCACTCACTCATTCATTTATTTGTTTGTTTATTTATTTATTTTTAACACCTTACCATTTTGGAATCAATACTGTGTATTGGCTCCAAGGCAGAAGACTGGTAAGGGCTAGGCAATGGGGGTCAAGTGACTTGCCCAGGGTCACACAGCTGAGAAGTGTCTGAGGCCAGATTTGAACCTCCCATCTCTAGGCCTGACTCTCAATCCACTGAACTACCCAGCTGCCCTCATACCATGGCTATTCAAATGGTTTTTTTTGCTAGTGTTTTATATGTACAACTTTGCTGTACATTCTCTACTATGTCAGTTTGTATCATAACATGAAGAGTCAGTGAGAGGGTCCTTGGAATTTAGGCTTTATTGGTATTGTCCAGCATTGCCACAGGAAAGATTTACCCCAAATCTCAGACTTTCTTTAGACTAAAAAACCCACTCTTCTCATTGGAATGGTGTCATAATATTTACTAAGTCCTTCATGAGGGCTAAGAAGAAGCACAGTAAAGACAGCTGGGTTAGTCATAGTTAAAAACAATGAGAGAGGAAAATGCTGTCTCTAGTCTGAAGAAAATATGCATAGGAGCACTGCATAATTCTAGAGAACAGAAGGCTATTGATGTGACTATATTAGCTGTAACCTCCCCCCCCCCCACACCCCCAGAGGAACAAAGTGTCAAAATGGAAAGTCTCCATAAAGCTTTCCCATAGAAAAAGGCATCAGTGACCCCTCAGCAAAATGCTTTTAAACAGCTTAGAACAAAGTTTAGTATTTATTGTTTAAAACAAAATCAATTCCATAATCATACTTAAAAAAAAAAAAGGCCTTCTTTGGGTAGAGGTAGAATGTTGAGTTCTCAGGGTCATATATCACAAAATAGGTCAGAATATGTGTTTTAAAGTTTGGCTCTAACTACAACTAACTCACTCTTTGGCCTTAAGCAAAATCATTTACTCTCTATGCATCTGGGTTTCCTCATCTGTGTACTAGGATAATTAACAATGACCTCAGAAGGTTGCTGGGAGAATTAAATGATGTTTGCCTCGTGCTTTAATATGAAGAAATGCAAAGCCTTAAATTATATCATTAGATCACTTTTCAAAGTTCTTACCTTTCTAACAAAGCACCAGGATGAAATATAAATTCAAGTTACCTTTCTATTCACTCTTCAGTTCACTTTGCCTTCCACTTCACAGAGAGTTCTTTGTTCACAGATTCTCCCAACATGTAATTCTTCACTATATCCAACATGTTACTTATGTGTTGTTTTTGTCTTTTTTTGGGGGGGGGGGTATCCTTGGTTGGTAAGAATTTCTGGCACATGGCAAATGCTTAATAAATGCTTGGCGACTGACTTGTCCAGTCACCAAAGGCAAGATTATACTTCAAGGCTTGTTTTGTATCCAGGAATTTATATACTCAGGCGCTCCAAGGGCTAACTACTGATGACAAAATTACAAACTTTATCAAACTTGACAGAAACTGTAGTGGTTCATACTTATAGATCATTTTGGGACAAATGGCTACTTAGAATAAGGGCTCCTAGCAAGAGTTATGAGTAAATTCAAAAATGAGGATGGAGAGACTTGTTCTACAAAGTATTAAGAACAGGAAGACTTAAGCAATGGTCTACATAGATTGTTTGACAGCTGGGGCAATAAGACAAACAAATAACTTCTCTAAACTTAAAGAAAATGTCCTTTTAGAAGAGAAAGTAAAGGAACTTTACTCTTAGAAAGGAGTGACTTAAAAAACAGGCTTAAATATTAAAACAAAAAGGGAAGTGGAACTTAAGAATTGGAGAAGAATTCTAACCAGTACCACGAAGCAAAAAGGAAGAAGAACCCCTGTTTGGAATTAACCAGCAGAAGTGAGCTCTTTCCAAAAATGAGGAGGAAATTAGACCTTATGAGAAGTGCTGCTTGACTTCCAAGGATAAAGGTGGATTCACAGGTACTACCCTATGAAGAATCATCCAGGAAGGATGAAAAAATGAAGAGATCAGTAGTAGAGGAGTGTGACTTCCTACTATAGGGATAAAGATGAAAAAGGCAAATCTAGGATCTCAATTGCTAAATAAAATGATCTTATTTGAGAATAAGACTTGGATTTTTAAATCTTAAAGACAATGGAGGTGGAGTCAAAATGGTGGGGACAAACTTTAGCAACTTCTCTTCAAATTACCTTGAAAAAAGGCTTACAAACCCAAATAAGAGCCTTAGAAGAAAATTTGGGAAAAGAAACAAGAGCTTTGCAAGAAAATTTAAAAGAGTTAATAGCTTGGTAAAAGAAGTACAAAGTAAAGACTAAAGGCAAGATTATACTTCATTAGATCAAATAATTAAAAAAAGGTAAAAAATATTTAGTGAAGAAAGCAAGTTCTTAAAAATTAGAATTTATCATGCAGAAGCTCCATAAGACTCAATAAGATATTAAGAAACAATAAAAATCAAGGCTGGAAAAATAAAAGAAAATGTGAAAAATCTTATCAGAATAAAGGCGGACTTAGAAAAAATTTTAGGAGAAATAATTAAAAAATTATTGAACTACTAGAAAGCTGTGAACAAAAAAAGTGCCCAGATTTCAACAAATTATAACAAATTATTATCTTAGGACCAGAGGGCAAAACAGGAATTTAAAGAATACACTGGTTATCAACTTAAAGAAATCTAAAAATGAAAACTCCCAGGAATATCATAGTCAAATCTGGAGTTCCCAGGTCAAGGAAAAAAATCTGAAAACATCCAGAAAAGAAAATAATTCAAATACTGTAGAGTCATAGAATCACACAAGACATTAGCAAACCACTAATAAGAAGCAGAGGGCTTAAAATATGATATTCTAAAAAAGCAAAGAAGCTAGGATTACAACCAAAAATGACTAACCTGGCAAAACTGAGTATAATCCTATAGGGGAAAAACAGATATTTAAGAAAATAGAGGACTTTTGAAGTATTTCTGGTGAAAAAGACCAGAACTGAAGAAGTATTTGACATTTAAGAACAACACTCAAAAGAAGAATAAAAAAGTGAATAAGTGAGATATCATAAGGAATTTAAATAAAATAAACTCTTCATTCTTATCTGGAAAGATGATGCATGTAACCTCAAAGAACTTTTTCATTTGTTGGGCAATGAGGGAATCTATTTATTGAGCACAGGTATGCGTCTATTGCTTGGGAGAGATCTCAAAAGAAAAATGGAATGGTGTGAAGGAGGGTGGGTGATGTGGAAATTTTTCTCACTTAAATGAGGCATATGAGGAAGAGTTTATACAATTAAGGAAAAAACAGGAGAAGGGAACAGGTAATACTTGAACCTCATTCTCTCAGAACTGGTTCCAGGAGAGAAGAATATACATACAGAGCTGGGGACAGAAATTCATTTTATCCAACAGGGTAAGAGGAGAAAAAGAGACTAAGAGAAAAGAGGAGAGGGAAAAGAAGGAGAGAGTAGATATAGGAAGGCAGTGGTCCAAAGCAAAACAGACTCTTGAAGATGGAACATGAGGAAAAAGAAAAGGATAAATATAAGAGGATGGAAGGAAATTACACAGTGAACAATCAAAACTATGAATGTGATAAGTTCAATTATAAAATGGAAAAGGGCAAGCAGAATAGATTTAAAAGCAGGATTCAAATGTCATTTATAATAAAAAATGCCTGAATTAGAAAAATAAACAGTTAAAATCAGCAATTGAAGAATTCATTACATTTAAGCCAAAGTAAAAAGGGCAGGGGTAGTAGTCATGATCTCAGACAAAGAAAAATAAAAAAATAGATCTATTTAAAAGAGATAATCAGGGAAACTACATTTTGCTAAAAAGTTCCACAGACAATTCAGTAATATCAATATTAACCATGTGCACCAAATGGCACAGCATCCAACTTTTTGAAAGAAAAGTTAAATGAATTATAGGAAGAAATATATTAAAAAACTATAAGAAAAGAGGACCAATTTACATCTTTCAGACCTAAATGAATATAACCATAAAATAAACAATAAGGAAGTTATGGAGATGAACAGAATTTTAGTAAAGTTATATACAATAGACTTCTGGAGAATACACATGACTTCACAAAAACTTGCCATATAAGGGCATAAAAACCTCAGTAAAATAAAGAGCAGAAATTTTAAATTCACCATTTTTCTTATCATAATGCAATAAAAATTACATTTAAAATTAGTTGGAAACTAAATCTAATCTTATAGAATAAGTAGGTAAAAGAACAAATCATAGAGATAAATAATTGAGGATACTGATAAGACAGCATATCAAGATTTGTTGGATGCAACAAAGAAGTAATTAGGGAAAAACATCTCTAAATGATTGCATCAATAAAAGAGACCAAATCAATAAAGTGGCATTCAATTAAAAATATAGAAAAAATAACACATTTACAACCTTTAATTAAAAACCAAAACAGAAATCCTGAAAAAATTGAACTAATTAAAAAGAAACAAACTTAAGAGATGGTTTTATGAAAAAAATCAATAAAACAGATAAGCCATTAGCTAATTTGATTAAAAAAAAAGAAAACTAAATAAAAAAAGTGAAATGCATAACCAATGAAGATGAAATAAAGACAATTGTTTGGAATTATTTTGCTCAATTTTATGCCAATGAAACTAAAAATCTGAATGGAATGAATGACTATCTACAAAAATAGAAATTGTTCTGATTGCAGAAGAGGAAATGGAATATTTAAATAACGAAATCTTAGAAAAAAGGGAAACAAACAATCCACAAATAAAGCTCCCTAAGGGGGTAAGAAAAAAAAAAGGACCAGATGGATCTATAAGTGAAGAACAATTAATCTCAATACTATATATAAACTGTTTGAAAAAATAAGTAAAGAGGGATTATTATCAAATTCCTTTTAACTAATATAATTTTGATACCTATACCAAGGGGAGCCAAAAACAGAACAAAAACTATAAAGTAGTACTGGATAAAACTCAAAGACCTCTGTTAAATGGGGCATGGACTCACCATTTGACAAAAACTGTTGGGATAATCGGCACAAACCATCATCTCATAATGAATACCAAGATTAGCTCAAAATGGGTACATGATGTAGGTATAAAAGAATGATATCATGAGCAAATCATAGGAGCATGGAAGAAATTACCTGTTGGACCTAGGTAGAGGGGAAGAGTTCAGAACCAAATGAGATAAGAGGTTTATTGGAGGGATAATTTTATTACTTAAAATTAAAAAGTATTTTGCACAAACAAAACAAATGCAATCAAAATTAGAAGCTAGAAAGCAAGGGGTAAATCACTGCAGTTTAGTTTCTCTGTAAAAGGCCTCACTTTATGAGAAAATCACTAATAATAAGAGAAATGCAAATGAAAACAATTTCTACTTATTGGATTGGCTAAGATGACTGAAAAGGAAAATGACAAATGCTAGAGGGGATGTGGGAAAATGAGTACACCACTGTTGGAAATATGAACTAGTCCAGTGATGGGGAACCTTTTAAAGATGGAGTGTCAGGCCCTGCCCCACCCCCAGACCAAGTACCATGCCCATGCTCCTCCCTCCAGAGACCACATTCTGTGCCTCTCTTCCCACTGAGTGCCCGGTGCACCCTGCCTCCCCCTCTTATTTCACCCAGGGGAGGGAGGAAGCACTCCCATTGGATTGCTAGGTAGGGGGGAGGGTGATGTAGTCAGGCTTGGGGAGAGGGAGAATCGAGGGGCACAAGCACTCTGTGACCCTCTAGTTATGTAAGCTACGATCCCCTTAAACCTAGAAAACAAAACAAAAAAGTCTGAGCTTACAGGAAAACCCCTTATTTATAGGAAAATATAACCCTTAGGTTAAGTGACACCATTCTGAAACACTTATCCCATAATGTTCCAGCCCTCCTGAAGGGGGTATCCTCCAAATAAACCTTTTTAGCAAATGGTCAGTGGTTGAAATCAGGTTTTAATCCAGATGCAGGGCTGATTGCTATCTCTGACAGAGCTTCTAGACCACCTGTTCACCCTCAGTCAAGGCACGTCTTTGAATACAAATTGAACAGGCTAGTATGAGGTGAAGGGGACTAAGAATGCAAAACTTGAGAAGGGAGCCATAGAACAGAGAAGAGGCTATCTTGGGGTTTATAAAACTTATTCCTAAATCATCAGACTACAGTTTTGAACATTTTGAAAGTACAAACTCAAAAGACACATCCCCAAATTCCAAAATTCTTTGTGTAGTAAAGATCCTGGTTGCTTCTGTTAGTGAAGACATCAGTTGTTTCTATCTCAATCAAGACAAATGTAATTAAGAGACCATTGTGTTCTGAATGGGGTGGGACAATCTTGTCCTTCAAGGGATGCTGTCTTGAAGAGACCTGCTTACTAACTCCTACAGGGAACAGGGTGAGGGGAGCAATCCAGCTGGGCCTCATTCAGGCTTTCTAGTTAGGAACTCTGGTGACTCTGTGCTTTAGGGGGTGGGCTTACTGGGTCCTTGGCATGTGTGCCATCAGTTCACCATCATGGACCTAGTCCAACCATTCTGGGGAGCAATTTGTAACTATGCCTCCAAAACTGTGAAAACGTACCTCAAGGAGAGCAAAGTAAAATGAAGGAGGCCCCAAAATATTTACAGCAGCTCTTTTTGTGGTAGCAAAGAATTGGAAAAGGAGGGGATGCCTCTCAATTGGGTAATTTCTGAATAAGTTGTGATACATGAATATGACAGAATTCTACTGTTTTGTAAGAAATGGTTCAGGAGATGGTTTCAGAAAAACTTGGGATGATATATACACTGAAGTAAAGTGAACTGACCAAAACCAGGAGAATAATCTACAAGGTAACAGAAATAGGATAAACATAATCAACTATGAAAAATTTAGCAACTGATGAATCCACTGATACGCCTTTGTGGTCAAATTCTCTGAAAGGACTGTCTATAATAGCTGCCTCCAGGCTTTGCTCTCACTCTTCTTAGCTTTACAATCTGGCTTCAAATTTTACCATTCTACCAAAATTGCTCTCTCCAAAGTTGCCAGTAGTTTCTTAGTTGACAAGTTGAATAACCTTTCCTAAATTTTTATCTTCCCTCACCCTCTCTTCTGTGATACTCTCTTCTTTCAAGGTTTTAAAAACATTAATCTCTTGTGCTTCTCCTACTTATCAGAACTTTTCTTCGTATCCAAGCCTTCTAACTGTAGATGTCCCATAGAGTTCTGTTCTGGGCCCTCTTCTCTCTATGTACTACTTTCCTTGGTGATCTCATCAACTCCCATGAATTTATAGTAATTAAATTCACTATATTCATACTGATGATTCTCATGTTTACCTATCCTGCCCCAACCTCTTTGCTAACCTCCATTCTGGCATCTTCAACTGCCTTTTGCATATCTTGAACTGGATTCCTATATTTATGTTAAATGAAACATGTCCAAAACAGAATTCATTATCTTTCCCCCTAAATTGTCTCCTTCCCCCTTTCTCTCACCTTAATTATTCCCATTTCTGGGCACCACCATCTTCCCAGTCCCTCAGCCTTACAACAAAGGATATCTATACCTCATTAGCTCTTACCCCCAAATCTGATGCCAAGGCCTGTCTGTTTCACCCTTTAGGACATCTTCTGAATGCATCTCCTTCTCTCCTCTGCCACTGCCACCACTCTAGTGCAGGCCCTGATCTTCTCATTTCTGGACTACTGAAATGGTCTGCTGGTGGCTCTGCCTGCTTCAAATCTTTTCTCACTCCAATCCATCCTTCATTCATCCATCAAAGTGATTTTCTTAAAGCACAAGATTGCGCTACTCAGTAAATTCCAGATCCTTGAGTCCAGGATCAAATACAAATTCCTCTACTTGTTCAAAGTCCTTTGTAATCTATCTCATCCACCCTTACCTTTCTAGTCTTCTTATACTTTACTCCCTACCGCATACACTTTAATCTAGTGATACTGGCCTCCGTTGCTGTTCCATAGGCAAGACATTTGCTCTGCTGGCTGTGGGCATTTTCTCTGGCTGTCCCTCATTCCTAAAATGTTCTCTACCCTCCTCATTTTTGCCCATTGTCTCCCCAGCTTCTTTAAGTTTTCTAATCTTCTATAGGAAGTTTTTCCCAACCCATTTTAATTCTAGTACCCCCTCTCTTAATTATTTCCTTTTTATCCTGCATATAGATTATTTAAATATGTTTGTTGTTTCCTCCTTTAGATTTTAAACTTCTTGAGGGCAGGGACTGTTTTTTGCTTCCTTTTCTATCCCCAGCACAGAGTACCTGGCATATAATAGGTGTTTAAAAATGTTTATTAATCTATATAGAAAAAAAGAGCAGTTAGACATATTCAGAATGTCACAGGAGACAAAAATCTAAGAAAGGAACGAGCAAAAAAACTCGTGGTCTCATAAGTTTAGAAAAATGCACAAAGTAGAGGTAACAAGCAAGACCCTGAACCATTGTCAGTGACCTGTGAAGGACTGGGGAATGGGAGAAGTCAGAAAAGAACAAATATTCCAATTTTCAAAAAAAAGTAAACTATAAACCACAGGCTAATGAGCTTGACTTTGATTCCTCCATTATCAAAGTGGTAATTAGTAAATATCTAAAAGGTAGTGGGTCACAGCCAGTTTCATCCAGAATCATGCCATGTTAGTCTACCCTATTTCTTTTTTATTGCTTTGACAAGGTATGTAGACCAGTAAAATACTGTAGAACAAAGCATGCCTAAATTTAAGCAGAACATTTGAGAAAACTCTCTCAGACTATTCCTGGTTCAAGGTCAACTTGGAAGATCTCCAGTGAACTGCCACAGAAATTTGTGCTTGGCCTTGTACTGTCAAAATAAAGTCAACAAAAGCATTTATTAAGCACCTACCATGGGCCAGGCACAAAAGTGCCTAAGTGCCCAGGACAAAAAAAGGAGGGGGGGGGAATGCAAGCCTTGCCCTGAAAAAAAAATACCATTCTAATGAGGAGACAATACATAAATAATGAAGAACATGCTGAGTTTGAGATGCCAAATGAAACAGCCACTTCTAGAAGTCTAACAGGTAATTGATGATGTGGAATAAGAGCTCAAGAGAGAACCTCAAGTTAGAAAAATAGATCTGGGAATCATCTTCACAGAGATGATAATTCAACTTATGGAAGCAGATGATAAGACAGTATCAAATGAAATGAGATGAAAGACCAAGACAGAGCCTGAGGGCATACAATTAGAGTAAAAGAGAATGAGAAGGAGCTGTTGGCCAGATGGAAGAAGGGAGGGAGGTTAAGGAAAACTACAGAGTATTCAGAATGACATGATCCAGTGTCAAATGCTGCAGAGAAGTCATGAAAGATCAGGAATGAGAAAAGGTTGTTACGTTAGACAATTAAGCAATCACCTGGAACTCTGGAATTTTTAGTTTCACTTGAATGATGGGATCAGTTACCAGACTGTAGGAGGTTTATAAAATAGGAAACTGAGGCTGAAACATTAGGTGAATTGCCTGGGATCATAACAAAAAGCAAGTATGTGAGGCAGGATTTGAATTGATCTTTCTGACTCCAAGTCCAGCTCTTTACCCACCTAATTTAGGAGCAAGGAGTAGACAGATTCTCCCACTCTGACCAGTGAGTCGGGAGATATGAGAGTACACATGCTCTGTAATATTTTCATCAATGACTTGGATAAAGGGATAGATAGCATCTCTATTATATCTGCATCAGGCAGAAAGTTAAAAAAAAAAGTGAGGACTTAAAAAAATTAGTAGGCTAGCATATTAGGTCAAATTTAGTAAGATACAACTTAAAAGGGATAAATATAAACCGATACTTAGAAACAAAAAATTAAACTTCACAAGGAAAGGGAAGAAGCATGGATAAATGACAACCCCTCTGAAAAAGATCTGGGTGAAGTGAATTCAAAACTCTATATGAAATCAGTAGTGTGACATGGAAGCCTAGAGAGCTAATTTGATTTTAGGTTGCATTATGAGAGAGTTAATGTTCAGATAAAGGAGGTGATAGTGATAGACCTGCTAATCTTTGCCCTGATTAGTCTAACCACATCTGGGTTTGGAGTGTTGTGCATCTTGGGAATGACCTTGGCAATCATCTAGAGCAGTGCACCGGGAACAATGAACGATCTTAAGTCCATGCCATAAAAGGACTGAATGAAAAAACTTGGGATATTTAAACCTAGAGAAGAGGTGACTTGGAAGCATTTGAAGGCAGGGTTGTCATACAGAAGAGATATTGACTTGTTCTAAATGGCTCTAAAAGTAGAACTAGGAATTAATGGGTGGCAGTTGCAAAGAGGTATATATGTTGGATGCAAGGAGAAATTTCTTAAAACTTAGAGCTATCCAATAGACTGGGTTTCTTTCAAATAGTATTTTTCAAGCAAAAGCTAGATGACTACTCAGCATATATGATTTGGATAGAAAGACTCAGATTCTGGGGCTACTTTTGCTCTTTGATTTCAATATTCTAGCAACTTTCTGGTTATAAGGATCTCAGGCAGGCAAGTAGCCTTTGCTTTCATGATTGAAAACAACAAATTAACCCCTTTCCCCAATCCCTACCTCTCTTCCATTATCTTTTAGAATTAATACTGTGTATTGGTTCCAAGCAAAAGAGCAGTATGGGCTAAGCAATGTGGGTTAAGTGACTTGCCTGGAACACAAAGCTAGGAAGTACCTGAGGCCAAATTTGAACCCAGGACCTTCCATCTCCAGGCCTGGCTCTCTATCATATTAAGCTACCTCGTGGTCCTCAATAACTGATTTTTCTAACAAATATTTGTTGTCTCACATTTGGAAAGTAACTTTAAAAACAAAATAAAACTTCTTTCTGAGGCAGTGGATTCCTTCTAAACAATGTTTCAAAGCAGCAAGGTATAGAGTCTGCACTGATGGGAGCATGGTTGTCTCTAATCTGTACTTCTATTACAATGGCTGCTACTAAATTAAATCATGTACAAGTCATGAATGAAGTGTCATTCAAGAATTGCCAGAGGGCAGCAATTCTGGAAGAGTAGAGGACAAAAGGAAAAATTATAAGGGATAAGTATAAATTCTAAGGTATAATACAATAACTTTCTAGTTACACTCTCCTTAAAAGAAACAAAGCCATCCCGAAAATGAATAAGAATATACATTATAAAGTGGTCTGTAAGGGGACACTTTCAAGCAGAGTAGGGTCTGAGGATGGTTGGAGTAGGCATCTTCCTAGAGCAGTGACAGCAAACCTTTTAAAGACCTCCCTCACCCCCTGACCAACTGAGTGCTATGCCTGCCCTCCCTATGGTATGTCATGCCCTGCCCTTCCCCATAAGGGGAGGGAGGAAGGACTCTCATTGGGCTGCTGGATGGAGGGGTGAGTGAAGTGAGGAATGTCCTCAGCGAGTGTAAAGAGGAGGAGGTAGAGGAGTGACCTGAGTGCTCTGCTCCCCTCTAGCTCTGCCGCCTGTGAGCTGTCCACCTTATACCCTGTGTGCTCCCACTGAGCTGCTGGGTAGATGGGTGGGGAATGTGAAAAAATGTTATCAGACACATAGGGAGGGGGAGGGAGGCAGCTCCTTTTGAGTCCCTCTGCCTTTCTAATAACAAATTCTGGAGGGGGAGGGGAACAGCTAAGTGCCACACAGAGTGCTCTGTGTGCCATCTTTGGCACCCATGCCATAGGTTCATCATCACTGCACTAGAGTATAACACAGAGGAGCAGGTAATAAAAGTTTTTTTTTTTTAAACCCTTACCTTCTGTTTTAGAACTGATACTAAATATCAATTCCAAGGCAAAAGGGTGGTAAAGTCTTGACAATTGGGGTTAAATAACTTGGCCCAGGGTTGCATAGCTAGGAAGTGTTTGAGGGCAGATTTGAAACCATATCCTCTTGACCCCAGGTCTGATTCTTTATCTAATGAGCCATCTAGTTGTCCCTCAATTAAAGTTTTAAAATATGACTTTTTAATTACTTGATCATATTCTTAATGCCAGAAAATTCTGCTCTCTATGACCTGCATTTCTTTCATAATTTCAATATGCTTTGAAAGCTCAAAGCCTCCAGAAGATAGGAATATACTGGGAGCACAAGTTTGAAATGCTATATCCGTTGCACAATTTCCAACCTTGGACATAATTATGACTAAGATGCTCAGAATTTTTTGTCATTTAATCTATCAGTTGAAGAGTAAAAGCCAAGAGAGCAAACAGCCTTTTGCTCCTCTTGTCAACTTAATGACAATGTTGTTCATGGTTACAAAGTGATCTTAAGAGTTTTTCCAGTTTTAAAGAGAAATGGAGACAGAGCAAGTGCAACTATGGCTAACCCACAACATTGTAGCATTGCCTCAAGAGTTAGCTACATTTATGGAAGATAGGACCCAGGTCCTTTATTCATTCTCCAGCAGCAGCAGGCATGGCCTCATGGAGTTAACCACCACAACCACAAGAGGAAATTGCAGCTACAAACTTCTTAGGGGGAAGGATTAAGTTTTTCCTCCAAGCAACTATTGCAAAGGAAATGGTCAAATGTCATTTTCCATCCATTTTCTTGTTGCCACAAGAGCACAGTTTAAAATCAAATCAGGTTTTAAAGCAAGACTCATTTGGAAAATAAGAATGTGAGACACTGCTTCATTAAAGCTATATAGACAAAAAGTGCAGTAGTGGTTTTATGTGTTTTAGAGGAAAGGGTGTAGTGGTTTTGTATCTGTTAGGAAAATGAAGTTTTGGAGAAAACTGCACAAAGAGAGCAGCCAAAATAAGTTTTATAACAAATATCTGGTCTTTTTCTCTGGTAGGAATGTGAACCTACTTCATTAGACACTTTTACTCTATGGCGACCTAACAAAACTTAAAAAAAAAAAAAAAGAAGAAGAAGAACTTGGGGTAACCAGGTAGCACAGTGGACAGTGTGCCAGGCCTGAAGTCAGGAAGACTTGGGTTCAAATCTGACCTCAGTCACTTCCTAGCTGTGTGACAGGGAGTAAGTTATTTAATACTGTTTGCCCAGTCCTTGCCCTTCCTTCTTAAGAGTTGTTACTAAGAAAGAGTCTTAAAAAATAAGAATTTGGGTCTTCATTGAGTATGCTAATTTCTCCTGCTTTCTCCTACAATTTTCATTAACACATACAAAGATTCAATTCTGGCTGTCATTTTCTAGACTAGAATTAGATGAAAAAGCAGTGCCACTGGCATGAGAGTAAAGATGTTTCTCTTCCTAGGTCAGGAAAAAGAATATGTACCAAAGAAGAAAGGCTAGGGTGGCAAAAGACATTTAGGCTATATCCTACCAAAATTAGGTGAAGGAACTAGAGATGCTGACCCTAAAGAAGAGGAGATTTGGAGCAGGCTAGTAGGAGTGGTGAGAGAATATGCTAGCTGTCTTCAAGTAAGAGAAGGGCTGGCATGTTAAATGGGGGCTAAATCTGTTCTGATTGGCCCAAGCTGGAACTAGAATACTCCTCCCATTAACAACTCTGCCTAAGCAATCCTAAGAACAGTCATCTCAAGTCCAAGAGCTCCATAAGGTAGGACCTACAGTCCTGCTTATGTTGCGTCTTCACTGTTGTTCTTGATAGACATTAAGTGCCACTCTAAAACAGGATGCAAAATCCCTGAAAACAGGATGAGGTAAAGTTGGATTATTTGATTTTATTTTTATTTTTTGTATAAACTTGATGGGATGGGGGATGGGGATGGGGAAGTTGCCTCTGCAAATGCAAAGTGGAAACTGTTGACTTGAGTTTCAGATAAGCCAGGCTGTATCTGAGGCAGGACTGGAACCTGTTTGTCTTCCTTAGGCTGAGGCCATCTCTCCATCTGAACTGCTTACCCAATAACCCTAATTTTGTCCAGGGGAAAAAGAGAAAGTAATTATCAAAGTATTATCTTGCCACAAGATCACCATAACTACATTTTTCTCAACGAAAATGAGTTACAATATGAAAGCTATTTACTACTACATTGCTTAATTCATCTCAACATGTAGCACTCATTTTCCTTTGAAAACGGAGTGCATTAGGCATGGAAATTGAGCCATGTTTCAGGAAGTTTAGAGAGCAGTTCTCTGGTATGTAGATGCTTAGGAGTTGTGTCTCTCAGAAGCAGCCTGCAAGGAAGAGAATTCACATGTGAATCAATGAGTGGGAGTCATGCTGGCATCTCATTTCTGTAGTGTGTGTGGGTGTCCATGGATCCAGTCCTGCTGAAACATGCAGCTTCCCTCATGGCTGCTTAGGTGTAGGTAATGGGGCATGAGTGCGGATCTGTCAGGGATTGAGTTAGTTTTTAGATTTGTTTGTTTTGGAAAGAAAAGTAGAGGTAAAAAAGATTAGAAGTGGCTACTTTTGTGTTTTTTAGGCAGCCGAGAAATGTTAGAAAGGTGTGTCTTCAACCCTCAACTCTCAGAAAGCAAAGGAACAAAACGATCCCTATTGGCTGGTGACAATTATTTACTTACAAAGTCCTAGAAAAAAATAGCAAAGAAAGTACTGGGATATGGAATTTAGCTCAACTACCTATATATTTAGTAAATCTGATAAACCTTCTCTTAGGGAAAACAGGAAAGGAAGAGGTTGTAGTTTTCTAAGGGAAAAAAAAAATCCAACCAGTCAGTCTTTGCTATGAGTTGCTGATTAACATTTTTTCAGAAAACTGTCTTTCCAGGCAGAGAAGTGTCTAAGTGCAACTGAATTTCAAATTACTGACAAGCATTACCATGATGATGAAGCCTGCAGATTTTCATTCTGGTTTTTTTAGGAAAGGGCTTTTGATGGTGAAATCTATTGGACTAACTCATCCAAATAACCTGAATGTGAGCCTCAGTGAACCTTTCTTGTCAAAGGGATCACTGCTGCTTTTTAGGCAATTTCCACAACAAACACTAGTAAAAGAAGGTTTTAAATAAAACAAAATGTTATTTTTTCATGCTGACCAATTGGTCCTTACTGTTTAAGATTAAGACTCTGGTGAAAGTTACAAATCTGAACCATTCCTGAACTATTATGGAAGGACATTTATTTGTAAGGACCCAGAAATCTACAAAACATTTGCACTGAAAAGCTGTTCCCCTTCCATTTGTGACCATCATGTGGTAGAGGCCAAAAGGCACACCAACACTTTTCATTTCTTATTACTTTGAATAAACAACTTTACCTTCAATTTTGGAATCAATAATATATGTTGGTTTTAAGGCAGAAGGGAGAGTTGCAATTTAGTTGCCCCCGTATGAATTACTTTTTTAGAAAAAAGCAACAAATAAGCTACAAGTTCTGAAACATAAGTATCTTAACCAAGTTTTCAGAGTCTAGGAGGTCTTGGAGAGCTGGTCTTCAGCAAATTTGAGGTTGGGCTGCTGCTCTGATTGTAGTATCAAAGAAAACTAGGCCTGGCCCCTTCTCCACTGCATTGGTTTGTTGTGTTAATACACCTACCTGATTTGATCATCTGTCATTCCCTATGTAGGCTGGGACACTGTTCTTAGGTTTTTTTTTTAAATGGATCATGGTTAAATTTGCAGATTTGCATAAAAAATAAATCAATGACCACTTCTTTTCTCCTCACACAATTCAATTAGTAAGGCTGGGCTGATAAAGTATATGACAAAGACCTATGCTAAAGACCACACCATCTTTTAAACATGACTGATTAAATTGAAACTCTGACCTCGGCCACTGTTGTATAATAATAACTTTGTGTCACCCAGAGTCCAATTATAATAATTAATTGCTTGTTCTATCATTTTGTATTGAAAAATACTGTTATCTTAAGATTAGATGCTAACTATAAAGAGTAAGTGAGGAATTTAGAATTAGCTTTGGTTTAAATTGGTATATTAAAACCAGCTCTGATTTAAATTGGTATATGCCAGCATAAAGATTGAAGATGAATATCCAATATTGATTGATGATACTGTCATTATATTAAAACATTTCTTGCACTTGGTTTTTCTCAAAAATGCCAAATCTATAACTTCCTTTTTGACTGGATTTAAAAGATTAGAGAGTAAGTTTAACTCAGTTATGAACCCCAAAGCCAAAGACAGAATATTCAGATATGAGATTTTTAAATTTTCTGAAGTAATGCTTCTTGTGCTGTTAAGAGAAGCTTTGCTCACTGTGATTAGGGCTTTGGGCATTTTTTTAGTGTATGGGCTCATTTTGAGATTGAGTTAAAACCAAATTAATTTTTTCCTGAACCTCGGGCAGTGTAATTCTTGTGGTAATATAGATCTATTGACTCAAATAATTAAGAATGACTTTAGTGATTGAACAGTCATCTTGATTTGTCTTGTGAAAACAGGAGTTCTTCTTAGGTGACTTTAGAGGTTGTACTCTTGAGTCTTTATCAGACCACATCTGTATTTTAATTTCACTAAATTTGCCTTGACAATCTCTGACACACAATAAAACCAAATAAAAGATACTCGCTTAAAACTTTGGGATTTAATTTTGCATCTTTGATATACTGACCAACTGTGTTGGGGAGTGCTTTATTTTTCTTCTGGTTCCAGAAACCAGAAAGTCAAATTTCTCCTTGGAGATACAACAAAAACGAATAACTGTTCTTTTAACCATTTGTTCCAAATAATAATTAACCATTTGTTCCAAATAATAACTTTAGCTTTTTAGGGAATAACCTGGTCCATTATTTATGCCTTGTAAGAAAAGTCACTAAACAACTGTTTCAATCCCTGAGAAAAGGAGGACATCAGCAGAAGGAAGGGTGATATACTTTCTTTGAAATAACTGGAAAAGAACAAATCAGACTTTTTGAAAGATATGGTTCTAAGATATGAACAAAACAAAAAAAATCACTGGCATTTATTTGGTACATATTAGTCAATCTATCAAAGAATTATAATATAGAATTAGAAAAAATAATAAAATTCATCAAGACCAAAAAGAATATCAAGGGAATCATTTTTTTTTGAAAATGTGAGGGAAGGACCAGTACTCAGATTATACTACAAAGCTGTAATCATCAAAAAAATTAATATCAGTTGAAAAATAGAGAGGTTGATCAGTGGATCTGATTAGCACACAGAATATACAGAGACATGGTAACTTAATGTTTGATAAACTCAAAGATCCCAGCTACTGGGGGGTGGCATAAACTCACTATTCAACAAAAACTGTTGGAAAAACCATAGTCTGACAGAAACTATGCATAGACAAACATCTTATACCATATATCTACCTAAGTTTAAAATGGGTATATGATTAAGACAGAAAGGGTAGTATCAGAAATAAATTAATGGAACATGGAAGAAATCATCTGCTGGATCTGTAGAGAAGAGAAAAGCTCATGATTAAACAAAAGAGTGGTTTACTGGAGATAAAATGGATAATTTTGATTACATAAAATTAAAGGATTTGCACAAACAAAACCAATGGAGCTAAAATTAGAAGAAAAGTAGTAAACAGGAAAAAACTTTTAGCAAGTTTCTCTTATAAAGGTCTCATTTCTAAAATATACAGGGAACCGAGTCAGATACTCCCCCTCCATCCAAAAAAAGACATTTTCTAATTGATAAACAGTCAAAGAAGATAACTAGGCAGTTTTCAGAAGACATCTAAATTGCCAAGAGCCATATGCTCCAAATCACTAATAGCTAGAGAAATACAAATTAAAACAACTTTGAGGTACCGCACATATAAAAGATTGGCTAAATTAAAAAAAAAAAGGAAAATGACAAATGCTTTGCTGTTGGAAAACAGGTACTCTAGTGCATTATTGGTTGAGTTGTAAAATAGTCCAATCACTCTGGAAAGCAATTGGAACTATGTTCAAAAAGTTATAAAGTTGTGCCTATAACTTTGAGCTAGCAATACCATTACTATGTATACCTCAATGACATCAAAAAAAGAGAAAAAGGACTTGTATGCTAAAAATTATTTCTATCAGCTCTTTTTCTGGTGGCAAAGAATTGGAAATTGAGAGTATGTCCATCAACTGTGAAACAGCTGGACAATTTGTAGTGTATGATGTGATAAAATACTATTGTTCTATAAGAAATGATTCAGGGGATTGTTTCAGAAAAACCTAAGAAGATTTGTATGAACTAATGCAAAGTGAAGTAAGCAGAATCAGAAGAACAAGTTAGACAATAACACCATTATTGTGAAGATAATAAACTCTGAAAAATTTATATTGACAAAATTATCACAATTCCAAAAAATTCATTATGAAACATTTTATCCAACCTCCAAATAGCAAATGGATGAACTCAGAGTGCCAACTGAAGTATATTTACTTATTTTGTGGCCATGACTAATTGAAGAATTTCATCTGAGTTATATAACTATATATATTTATAGTGGGCTTTGTTTTTCTTACCCTCTCAATAGGAAGGAGAAGGGGAGCAGGAGAGAGAAGGGAGAATAATTGGAACTGAAAATAAAATACTTTTTAAAAAAAAATCACCAGGATGTTTTGTGATAATTACTTCCTAGAAGTTAGAAATGGGCTGCTTGGTTTTCAGTAACTTTATAGTATTAGCTATCAATTTGAAAAGAAATGTGCACAATGGCCCATGTTACAGACTGGAGAGTGGCTATGTTTCAGGGGTATGGTAGAAGAATAGCAGGGACACTATGAAAGGGACAAAAGCATCTGCTTTTCCCAAAGATAGCTTCCTGATTTGGCCATAAAGGAACAACAAGTACAAATAAATTTGAACATATGAGCCAGGATAAGGGCTTCAGGCATGGAGGGCAAGTTCAATAGAAGGAAATTGAGGGGAGGCCGCCTGGGTTTGCAGCAAAGGGCTCCAGGGAAGTAGAACCGAGCAAAAAAAAAAAACAAGGCTGTGAATTCTGTTGATGACAAGGAGAGGCTGAACAGCAGGAGAGGAAACACAAGCACAGAAAAGGGTCTCAGGGGTTTTAAGTGGCTGAAGGAAGCACAAGGAGGAAGAGAAATGAAATCAAAACACAAAAGACTTCCCCTCTCTGTCCCCAGGCTTAGGGTGGGAGAATGAAGCCTAAGCTTTTGCTGCCCCCTCTCCCAATTCTAAATGTACAGTAGTAGTAGTCTCTTTTCCTTTCTTCTCCCTAACAAAGAATTGGCCAATGGTTCAACTCAGTTCCATTCATTTTTGGACCTTGAAATTATGTAAATGGGAGATACACCAGAAGTTATTGAGTAAGTATTGGTCTATATAATTTGGAAAGTTTTGGTTGGAACACGAGGTTTCCCTGTTTTTTTCAGATTGGTTTTGAATTATCAAGTCACTTCCAAATGTATTTAACTTGCTTAAGGTTCTCAGAGAAGGATAAACTGGCTAATAAGGTAGGGTAATTAGCAACAGTTTGTCTTCCATTATTACCTTTGAACTCAACCTATAGACTCCCCTCTTGAAGGAAACCAGACTAAGGAGAGTTAAGGTGCCAATATGAGTACATTTCAATGCGCAACTACCAAAGAATGAGAATCAGAGTAGAACTCAGGGACAGAGAGAACAATTGCCAATCTAGGTCAGACTGATGGTCCAGCCAGGCCAGGATTCAACTGCCAGCAAAAAATCCAAGGAATGTTCCAGGTTGGGAGTGGGGTGTTGCTCCTCACCAATATCAGCCTTGAAGGTTTAGCACAGCCCAGATCTTTTGCACAGCTATTTATGGCAGTTGATCAATCTGTCCAAATTTCAGTTTGAATCTATTTACATTTGTTACCTATTGCTTGGGTTATTTATTATGGCTACAATGCTCTTTCTTCTATACTTCTTCCTTCTTTTGGAAAATCTTTCCTGATCTCTCCAGTTGATAAGTTACTTCCTCCACCCCAATCTGTGGGTCCTTACATCTCTCTCTGACGTACTAAATATGTAATGCTGTGTACTACAGCTATCTGTGTAGGTTTTATACTCTGAACTAAACTGTAAATTCCATGAGGGTAAGGGTCTTGTCTTCTATATCTTCATGCCTTCCCCAGTGCCCTCTATTAACAGCAGCCACCTAAAAATGCTTAATTTGTATTGTTGTCAGCTATACTACCTTTTTAATAACATCTGAGTTAATAACTTACTGAGAGAAGCAGATTCCCCTTTTATTTGGTAACACAGATCTTGATAGAGGACCTTGACCCCAAAAGTGTTGGAATTGGCAATGCTCTCCTACAATTGCCCATCTTTTTCTACAATGTTCCCAGCTCAGGCACCATGGTCAATGCTGACAGAAGCAGTCACCTCGGTCAACTTTCCTCACCACGGATAGTATCTGCTGATCAACTGCCACTGCTGGGAGGGTAAGCCTAAGAACTCTGGGAATAGCAGTGCCTCTCCCCCACCAAGATCAACCCTGTTTCCAGCTAAGTCCTGGCAGCCATCACCCAGGGAATCAACACTTATGGAAATGAAGCCTGGCAACAGCTTCTGTGGGTGGTACAGCCTAGACTTCCTCAACCACAGCTACTGAAGATCCAGAAAAAGTTTTTGTCACCAAAGTCCTTGTCACTGACAAATGATTCAGTGTCAGAAATGGATATGATTTTATTATGTAGAAATGACTTTAAAGAAGAGGTCTGACATTTTAGACTATGGGACCTTTCCATTTGACTTGAAGCTGATACCTTTCATATATACTATTTCTTTCATTAGAATGCTGAGTTCCTTAAAAGTAGAGATTGTCTTGAATTTCTATTTATATTCCCCAGTGCTTAACATAGGGCTTTGTACAAAATAAATGCTCATTTATCTATTTGTCCATGGGACATTATCTGTGCCAATCTCTATAGGGAACAGGGAGGCACTATGGAATGAGTGCTAGCCTTGGAGAGACCTGGGTTCAGATTTAGCCTCTGAATATTATGAGTTATGATCTTTAGCAAATCATTTAATCTGAGTTTCATTTAGAAAATGGGGAATATGCTTACCAGACCCCTCTCAGAGAGGGAGTCCTCTGAAAATCTTAATGCATTATTACATAATTATAAGTTATTTTCACTGCGGGGGGGGGGGGGGAGGGGAGGGGTAGGGATCATCGATTCAAACTAAACAAACAAGAGTTCAGAAACTATAGCTTTCTGGTGACAGTGGAATCAGGTATCTGGATTCCTGCCTGGGATTTGAACAGGAATATTTTAAATACTAAAATTCTCCTCTGATTTATTATCTTGGCATGGTCCTAGGTTTCTGAAGGCTAAACAAAACTTTAGATTGCAAGTTCTAGCAGGTCCTGCTGAAAAGTTTTTAAGCGTATGTCCAACAAATGACTATCACCCAAGAACCACCCCAACAAACTTCAAAGAGTGCTGGCCACCATGGCTGCAGTAGCTCACAAAGACCATGTATTAAGGGTGGAAGGATTGTGATTTGTCTTGGCAGAAGGAATATCCCAGATTAAACCACAGATCTTTGAAGTTTTGAAACAGGTATTCCTAATACAAGTGTAGCTGAAAAATTTAACATTTTTGAATCCTGTGGGGGTAACTACCACATACAGAAATAGGCAAGTGTGCAAAAACATGTATAATAGAGAAAGCACTTAGGTCCTCAGCAAAAAATGAGTTTAGAGCAGAATAAAAGTTCGGCTACATACATTTTTACCTTGACATCTAGGATAGCACAGAAAGGGGAAAAGTAACAAAACATATATTTAGGGCATACTGAAAAATCACATGGCTATTTTCAAAGTACAAATGTACCAAATAACTCCCATATTTTAAAGGAAAGTATACATAGTCTATAAATGTTTCTCTTCTAGCACAGTATTAACTAAAAGCCCCACCTGCCTTTTAGACTCCCTTTCATTATTCAGTTAGTCTCCTGCCAGTAAAGACCCCACAAACACAAAGACAACCGTTCATAGCTCAGGGCTTTTGGACCTACTCCAAATGGGTTGTCAACCCAAAATACTAGCGTTTCTGCTGGTTTGGAAGCCCATGCCCTGCAATTACTTCCCTTTCTGGCAGTAACTCTAAGTCCAGCACTAATTTTAACATTATAAATAACCCCCTTACTGTATTACTTGAACTTTCTAATACAGCTCCCTTTTGTTCTGTATTCTCATAGTAAATAATCCATTTCATAATAAGAGAATTTCAGCTATTAAGGTCCATTTTTACTTTGTGGCATGAAAATCTTTCCTATATAGAATTTTCTCTTTTCTGAAAAATTTCTCTGAAGTTTGAGACTAAAGTACTGTGGATCTCAAGGAAGAAACCTTATAATTATTTTATCCATACAGGACAAGGAAAGGTTTGTCCTAAAGCAAGATGTTTATTGCAAAACAACTATGAGAAAAAAATGTATTAACAAGGGCCTGGATTTCTTATCTACTCCTTTGAGTGTCTTCATACTATTGTAGGTGATAAGAATAATTTAATCCATCCTCTGGCCTCTACAATTAAAGTCATCCTGAATAGGAATCTATTCTAATTCAAAAGACCTTCAGTAAAAAGTATTTCACAATCAATCTCAGGAACCTATTCTAAATATTGTAACTAACCCTAGATATTCTGCCCTAAAAAGACATGCAGGAAAAGAGAGTAAAAAAATTTCTTTTTAAATGTTGTCATGAAAATTGTTAAACCCTCACACGGTATACAAGCTGTGTGAGCTAGTCATTGTCTATTTGTGGATTGGCTTTAAATAGTGAATATGATTACAGCCTTTATTAAAAACATATGCAAAGTAAATGAATGTATGTTTAAACATTATACAATGTAGTTTATGGCTAAGGGAATGTTCTTTTAGCTGTAGACTACTGAATATAAATAGCATGGTGTAGAAGAGAAAGAGTTGGGCTTAGAATCTGGAACACTTGAGTTCAAATACTTCTGATTTATACTAGGTATGTGTGATCCTAGGCAAGTTACTAAAACTCTCATTGCCCTGAGCAACAAAATTAAATTGTAAAGCTATACCTACATTTGTGGAGAGAGTTACTTATTAAGAACAATAATTATCATGGAGGTAAGGGGGAAAGGGAGCAGAATGTACACATATATGTATATCTGTATACATATACACCCAAATGGATATAAGAGCAGCAGAATATAATGATAGAAAACTTGCCTCCAAGACAGGAAAACATGGGTTCCACATTTGCCTTAAATACCAACTTCCTTTGGGATTGTAAGCAAATATTCACACCATCTGAATATTTTAAAGAACTTCAGTTTTATAGTTGACTAGACTTTCCATGTAAACAGAAAGCAGACAAGGCAGAAATAATACAATACAATAGGTTTTCCAAAGACACTCCAAAGGTTTTGGAATGCAGTCAGGAGACTCATCATTAGAATCTACTACACTAAGATAGATACCTGTCCCCAGGTAGGCCTCACCCTTCTCCTAGTTCAAGTCCTAATTAGTATTAGTCACTTAGGACCTAAATGAAGTGAGAGGGGAGGCAAAGCTGAGGTTTAAAAAAGAAAGCAGGAGTCAAGAAAGTAGATCCTTTCAAGTTGAGTTATCAGTTCTAGAGATATATTGACTTCAGTATCTTGAGAAATGAACAAAGTATGGGGGCAGCTAGGTGGCTTAGTGGATTGAGAGCCAGGCCTACAGATGGGAGGTCCCAGACACTTCCTCGATATGTGGCCCTGGGCAAGTCACTTAACCCCCGTTGCCTAGTCTTCTGCCTTGGAACTAATACACAGTATTGATTTTCCAAGATAGAAGGTAAGGATTAAAAAAAAAATTAACAAAGTACACATAAAATGGTGAGAATTGTGACAATAAAAAGATGTTCAAACTCAAGTATTTTTGAACCCATTTATGAAGCCCATCAGAATATGGATTTCCTTAAAAGATTTAAAAATATCTTTATAGATGTGATTTTAACTCAATAACATTAAAAATGTATAAATCTTGCTTGGTATTTTACTCATGATACACTAATTTGGAACATCAATGTTCATAATAAGCAACTATGAAAATATTTTGACTATTTCTCTAAAGACCAAGAAATCACATTTTATGAATTGTTGGTGAAACAATTCAGTTAAAAAAACTCATTCCTCCTAGGATGTGAAATGAGAATAGTTTTTACAAAGTGAGTTTTACTAGCTCCATATGTGAACAATAAACAGCTGGGGAAAAGCTTTTTTTCTTGGCTAGACTCTTGACTCTTTATTTCAACAGCTTCTATGCTGGGATTCACCTTTATACCAACGAAATGCAAGAAAGACGAATGCTCTTTCCTTAAAGTGGCAGTGGGATGATACTGCCAGGTCTGAGAAGCAGCAAAAAGGAGTAAAGTAAGAATCACAAAACTGAGAACTACAGGCACTTCTGGTTATGGAGTGGAGAGAGACAACTGGAATCAGAGACAGCTGGCAAACTCTCCATAGCAAAATCTAACTGGGAAGCTATAACCAGTTATATTCATTAGATAAAGTGGCCCAGGAGCTTATGGAGATCAGCTACCCTGTATTTTAGAACCAAAGGGATGATTCTGGAAATAAGTATGCAGGTGATTTTGAGAGGATAATAATTATAATATAGGGCAACACATCAAGAAAAGACAATCTTTGGAAAGCCTAGGTTTTTGCCACTGTCTGCAATGCCAAAGTATGGTGGTTGGGAAATCATAGAAGTTATCCTCCATGCTGTCAACCTCAAAAAGTTGGAAATGTACTAAAAAACCTGATCTAATAACTTTATCATCTAATTCACTTTAAACTGGATAATGTTCTCCCAAGGTAACACAAGAGCTACTTTACCCAGGCCTCTTCTACTAAGGCATTTCAATAATCATGATAAAAGATAAGGCCCTTGTGACAACTATTAAGAATCCCAAACAAAATTGCATTTTAAAATGATCAGAATTTTGACATATCACAAATTTAAAGAGCTGGATCTTATTGGGTAAGACAGTCCAGATAAATGCCCACAGTGATTTCCAACTTTATTTAGCTTTAATTTACTCTGTGCCAATGATATAATAGCTAACATTTATACAGTAATTTAAAGTTTGCAAAGCAGTATTTATATATGTGTATATTAAAGCATGTGAATGTAAATACACACACATTCCTCCCAATCTGCCAAAGGGACGGACTTCTGTGTGATATAAACAGGTAATTCATTAGGATAGTATATTTACTATGAATATTCAACAATTACTTTCACAAAATAACTTCTGGGGAGAAAAGGAATTCAAAATTAATGTTGTGCCCTATACTACACAACTATAACATGTAGGAAAAGGAGATTTTGATATTGTTAAGAATATTAACAAAGTAAAATAGGTGTCCATTAACTAATGGGGACTAACAAGTTGTGATCTAGATAAACAATTTTATAGTTTTATAGATTTTGTTCTTAGGGTTTAAAACAAATCTCAGTGAGTATAAACTGTTGTTAATCTGCTGGTTGACCTAAAAGGTATACTGTTCTTTTTTCCCCATCCCACCTAATTTGAGAATAATCTATTTAGAAGAAGGCTAAAGAGGTAGCCATTTTGAAAACAAAGCCTGAAAACAATTATTGTGCCATTAAATGGGAAATATGAAGAATATAAAGAAACAAAGAAAACTTTAAAAAATACATATCCCAAAGAACACATTCTAAAACTACAAAAGTAAATACAACTAAATGAGAAGAAAGCAATCTAAATACAATGGATGACATTGGTATTACCTTTGCTAAAGTATAAACAGTTATTTTCTTTTAACAAAGGATACATTATAAAAGGGTAAAATTACATTCTTTTACTTAATAGTCTGGGGGGGATTGTATACTTTTGTATCTGCTAGATGAGTTAAAACAAATTTTATTCATTAAACAAAGAAAAGAAAAAAAGTTTTGATTAGGAACAGTTTCTAACTTAGAATCAATACTGTATATTGGTTCCAAGGAAGAAGAGCAATAAGGGCTAGGCAATGGGGGTTAAGTGACTTGCCCAGGGTCACACAGCTAGGAAGTATCTGAGGCCAGATTTAACCCAGGACCAACTGTCTCTAGGTCTGGTTCAATCCGGTAATAAATTGTTAGTTATCCCTTGTAGAACATGTTTATAAAATCAAGTAGAAATTATGATCACCTACAAAAAGAAAAAGAATCACGTATCTATAGGTAAAGTTGCTCTTAGGTAAAGAGATCCACTCTAGAAAACTAGGAAGCATGAATTTTAATGGATCCCAGCACAAAATTTGCCATCTTGTGAATTACTGAGGACAAATTTAGTCATAGGATCAAAAGGATACAATGAATTCTCATTACCTCGGCACAGAAGAATTGATTTTATAAATACAGAAAGTCAGTGGGTCCCTAAATCCTGAGCACCTTGCTCAGTTCTAACAAAGTTCAAAATACAAAATGAAACTTTCTGTAGTTTTGAAAATAAACTCTCCTTTAGTTCCAAAGGTTTTTCTTGATAAGATGGCAGCTTACTTCTCCTTTCATGACCCTATAAAAGGTATGTGCATCCTTTCTGCTCCACCCACACAAGGCATTATTGGGACATTTCCCCAAGGCCTATAGGCCCTATTTAAGCTCAGAGGACACTGACCTTCACCCTCTGTGCCCTCGGTGCGCTCCAGCTTTGTGTCTTTGTGCTGCCCTTCAGCCACTTTCACAGCCACTGCCCGACAAATGGCACCAAACTTTCTGTCCAGAGAACGAACGCCGGCCTCTCTGGTATACCTGGGACAGGAAGAAAACACTTCCCTTTAGAGGAGCACTACTACCCCAATATCTTTTTGCTTCAGTTGATTTCATTTGCAAAAATGCAAACAGGTTCTCCAGGTCTACTTGTAAAATAACAAAGGATGATGTAAGATATTAGGTTCTCAGGCAGCAAGTGGTACAGTGGACAGAGCAATGGACCTAAAATCGGGAAGACTTGAGTTCAAATCCAGTCTCACCTTTTTTAGTTGTGTGACCCTAAGCAAGTCACAGGCAAGTCTGCTTTTTCTGTAAAATGAGGATAAGAGCACTTCCCCTACCGGACTACTGTGAGAATGAAATCATATTTGTAAAGCACATAGCACAGTGCCTGATACATAGTAGGTGATATATAAATGCTTGTCCTTTTCCCTTATGTTTAATGTGCAATTGATTAGGGCTATTATTACTTCCTGGGTTGAAATTTCTTGTTAAAAATGTTACAAAAATTTTTTTTCAAATATGTTTTGTAGGAACTTTTCCTTCAGTGTACTATAGATTATGATATACAATTACTCTATATTTAATCATTAATTCTTGGTTCTTCAACTATATTATCAAAATAAATAAGACTACATAAAAAGGTTTTTGGTAATTTTTTTGATGTTTAAATTTAAAACTCTACTTTGTCATTTAAGAGGAAAGAAATCAGTGTTTCTAGATACATTTAATGTTTGGGGAATTATTTTCTCCCTAAAAATATTAGGAAAATGAAATTCTCTATTCACCAATGTACGATGGTAGTTGAGGCAAACATTCAAATTTTCACCAGTACCCCAGCATATATTTATGTTGCTCATGCCCATTCCCTAGATTTGTAATGAGACTTGCTGAGGCATGAAGGGTTGCCAAGCATGTTTTTATGAGAAGAGAAGCCAGAGTATTCCAGGCCACCTTTCAAGAGATGCTACATATGCTTCAAATGCTTTTGCCTCAATACAACTATTCCCAGAATCACTGAACTAAAAAAGACTTTAAAGAGCTCCCCTAGTTGATTCTGGCCTCAAATTTAAGGTGAATTTGAGCAGGTACCTAAGAATCAAGTGTAGATTTAGCTGGGGGAAAAAATAACATAGTAAAACAACATAACTTTAGACTTTGGGAAAGCAAACTTTAAAAAAAAGTACAGGGTAAAACAGTCCCAGCCAACAGCTAAAGATTCGAATGGGGAATGTGGTTCAACAAGGAAGGAAATATCCAAAAGTGAAATTGGAACTATAAAATCACAAATGATCCCAATGAAGAATAAAAGAAAAAAGGCATCTCTAATGAAGTTCAGCATTAAAAGGATATACACATTTCCACTTCCAGGAGCTAAGATGGTGGAGTAAGGAACACTCCAAACTTGCCCAAACCCCTCAAAACAAGCACAAACACATAAAGAACATCAAGAAAGACTTGTTTCACTGGAGTTAGAGGGGAGAGCAGTCCATTGCAAAAGGTTCCTGAGGGTAATCCTCAGCAGAAGTAGTGTTCCAGAGCAAGCACAATCAGGGGAACTGGCATCTGGGAAGTAGAATTCAGCTCAATTCAGTTCAAATGGCACTTACAGGAATCAAGGGACAATACTTCCTTTACCCAGGAACAGAGCTAAACTTCCACAATGAGGCAAGATCATAAAAAAGGGGGTTGAAAAAATGAGCAAAAGACAAAGAGATAATCTGATAGTAGAAAGTTACTTTAGTGACAAGGAAGATCAAAATACAAACTAAGAAGAGGTCAACAATGCCAAAATGGAAACATGTGAAACCTCAAAGGAAAGTATGAAAGGATGTCAGGGCCCAAAAGAATTTTTGGAAGGACTTGGAAAAAAGTTAAAAATTAAAGTAATAAGAGAGGTAGAAGAGAAAATGGGAAAAGAAATGAGGGAAAGAGTCTTAGTAAAATACACACAAAAACTTACTGAAGAAAGTAACCTCTCCAAAACTAGAAATGGCTAAGCAGAAAAGGAGTTGCAAAAATCCATTGAAGAAAACAAATTCTTAAAAATAAAACTGGTCAAATGAAAAAGAAAGCACAAAAGCTCAATGATGAAAATAATATCCTAAAAATTGACAATTGGAATCTGATGATTCCATAAGAACAGAAGAAACAATAAAAACAAATCCAAAAAAATGAAAAAGGAGAAGAAAATCTGAAATATCTCACTGAATAGATCCAGGAAGAATAATCTAAAAATCATCTGACTACTTGAAAGTCACAATCCAAAAAAGAGTCTGGACACCATATTGCAAGAAATCAAAAGAGAAAATTGCCCTAATATTCTCAAACTAAGGGAGAAAAATAGAAATTGAAGGAATCCATTGATCACCTTCTGAAAGAGATCCTAAAATGAAAACTCCCAGGAATCTTAAAGCCAAACTCCATAACTCCCAGTTCAAGGAGAAAATACTATAAGCAGCCAGAAAAAGAACAATCTAAGTATCATGGAGTCACAGTCATGGATTACATAGGACCTAGTAGCTTCTACATTAAAGGACCAGAGGATGTGGGCTATGATATTCCATAACAGAAAAGATTAAGGACCAAGAATCACCTACCCAGAAAATCTGAGCATAAATCTCCAGGAGAAGAAATTGACATTTAATGAAATAGAGGACTTTTGAGAATTTCTGACGAAACTATCAGGGCTGAAAAGAAAATGCAATGATCAAATTTAACACTCAAAAGTAACATAAAAGGAGAAACATAAAAGAGAAAACTTATGGGATTTGATGGAGTTAAACTAATTCCATTTCTATATGGGAAGTTGATAACTAGGATACTTAAAATATTTGTGATGTAAGAGATATTCAAGGTATTTAAAGTACCTAACATATTTAAGGTACTTAAGAACATTATAACCAATAGGCCAGGGAGGCAAATTTGATGGGATGATATCCAAAAAATCAAAACTAAGGGTTATACACTGGAAGCAGAGCAAAGGAGAGAAATGGGGGTAAATACACATGAAGAGGTTCATAAGAGTCAATATAGTGGAGAGGAAGACGTGAGTGGCAGGTAATGCTTGAATATTATTTTCATTGGAACTGGCTCAAATTGGGAATAACATCTATACTCAGGAAGCTATAGAAATCTATCTTACCCCTATGGGAAGTAGAAGGGGAAGAGAACTTTGACATTATTAGGTTTTTATCCCAAAGAGGTAAAAAACAAAAAGGGTAAGGACCTATGTGTAAAAAATATTTAAAGCAGCTCTTTTTGTGGGAACAAAGAACTGGAAAGGGGATTCCCATCAATTTTGGAATGGCTGAGTAAGTTATAATTTATAAGATTGTAAAAAATACTATTGTGCTATTAGGAATGATAAGCAGGAGGAGTTCAGAAAAACCTGGAAAGACTTGCACAAACTGAAGCTGAGTGAGATAAGCAGAACCAGGAGAACACCGTTCACAATATGGTTCAATGAACAACTGAGAATAACTTAGCTCTTCTTGCAATACAATGACCTAAAACAATCCCAAAGGACTCATGATAAAAAAAAATTCCATCTGTATCCAGAGAAAGAAATGGTGGAGTCTGAATCCAGATCATAGCAAACTTTTTTCACTTTCTTAAATTTTTTTTGTTTGAGTGTCCTTTCACAAAAAGATTAATATGGAAAAATGTTTTACATGCATGATTGCACATGTAATATCTATATGAGATTGCTTGCCATTGGGGGGGAGGAGAAAGGGAGAGAATTCAAGACTAAAATTTCTTTTTAAAATGTTGGAAACTATTTTTACATGTATTTGGGGGGAAAATTAAATTAGAATTCAAAAACAATTAAAAAAGAATACAAAGTATTCACCAATTAACAAATGGTCAAAGGATATGATCAGGCAGTTCTCAAAGTACACATACACACACACACACACACACACACACACACATTTAGGAGAGATGGGAAGAAGGGATATATCACTAATCATAACTATGAAAGAATGAAACCACAAGAATCATAATAGGAAAGTTAAAGCCAAAAATGACCTCAAGTTCCTAAAGAAAATGCTAAGGAAAACAAAAAACTTTGAAAGCCAGATTTGAAGTGAGAATACAGAAAAGATTGGCCTATTGCTTGGAAAAGAGAAGTATTATTAACAGAAAACAGAAAGAAAGCAAAACTATAAAATTTCTATGTTACTATTATCTTCTCCATTTTGGAGAAGATAGATAAATTGGAATGATTACACTAAACATTACTGAAGGGTAAAGAGATAGCAGAATTATAAATTTAGACCTGGAAGGGACCTCATTTTATAGAAGAGTAATGTGAGACACAGAATAGAGGTGACTTGTTCAGATTTACAAATTTAGTGAGATGGTCTTGGAGTCAAGACTCCCAATCCAAGTCTGGTTCTCTGTCTATTTTTCCTATGTATCTCAGGTACTATTCATATATATTCATTCATTCATTCATTCATTCATTCATTCATTCATTCATTCATTCATTCATCCATTCATTCATTTATTTATTTGTTTATTTATTTTTTCATTCATTCATTTATTTATATCCTTACCTTCTGTCTTAGCATTAATTCTAAAACAGAAAAGCAGCAAGGGCTAAGTAATTGGAGTTAAGTGACTTGCCCTGGGTCACACAATCAGGAAGTGTCTGAGGCCCATGTCCTACTGACTCCAGGCCTGGCATTCTATCCACTGTGCTACCTAGCTGCCCCTATTAATTTTAAATAAAGTACTGTTAGAGGGATCCCCAAAGGAAGGATTATGCAAAGATGTAGACAAAAATCAAGTAGAATGTGAAGGTGTAAAGCTTTTAAAAAAATTTTACTGGAGGTGGTACCAACAGTGGTAAAATGACAAATCCATCTTTAAAAATCTGGAGGAAGGTGTGTGGTAACATATTGCTTCTTACTCAATATTTTTATCTATAACCTCATTGAAAACACAGAAAAGATACTCGGCTTTTTATAACTGACACACATTTGTGAAGGACAACTAATATTTTGGAGGACTGAACTTTTGATTTCATAGATATTGGAAACTCCCAGATGAGAAAACTCCCTCTACCAATGTAGGTCAGCACCACAGATCTGAGACTTTAACCCAGGTTGGCCTATCTCTGAAGCTGCCTTCCTCATATGGGTTAAAAAGGGTTAAATATGTAAATCCAAGATGGAGTAAAGTTATACCAATAAAGCATTTGGAATAAGTGAAGTAATAGTTTGACCATACTCTGCTCTGGTTAGACCACATCTAAAATATCATGTTCACTTTTTGAGTACCATATTTTAAGATGGACAATGACAAACTGGAGTTTGTTTGGGTCACTAGAAAGAACAGTGAGATCTTTACAAACCCTGCTATGTGTCAAACATGCTAAAAGTGCAGGTGATAAACCATGGGTGAGAAAAGTTGGTACCATGATAATCTGTCTTAAAATACCTGAAGGGTCTTTACACAGAAGAACACAGAATATACCATAGACATTATCATTTAAGAAGGTAGAACTAAAGGAAGGCAGATTTTGACTCAACATAAGGAAAAACTTTCTAAAAATTATAGCAATAAAAAAAAGAAATACCTTGTGTTCACACCCACACACATAACCCCCAACACCCCCAACCACAAGTTAAATTTCTGCTACTAGAAGTTCTTAAGCAGGGGCTGGATGACCACTTCCTAGATATGTTCAAGGGAGTTCCAATATTAAGTAGTGATTGAGCTAAATGACCTATGAAGTCATAGCCCTCCAAATTTTGAAAACTCAAATCCTACTATCCTTTATCATTCAATAAGCATTTAATACGTGTTTACTATGTCCAAGATATTGTGTTAATAAATATGGAGGAATGCAAAGAAAGGCAACTCCTCCCCCAATCCCCCCAACCCCAAATCAAAGTCTCAGTCCCTGCCCTCAAGGAGCTTACACTCTAAAAGGAGGAAACAACACGAAAATAACTAGGTATATTCCACATCAGGTCATCGACTGAACATCTCAAATGTGTCCAAGATGCTATACATCTACATTATGGCTTTGCTTTTTTGAAAGAAGTTAACTATTGAGAGAAATTTCCAATAAATACAATATCAAATGACTTATGATTCTGAAGTGGTACCCACAAACAAAAGTGATTACTTAACTTTCCCCAAAGGAAGTAATTAAGAAATGCTTTACAAATAGTGATTATGCTTGCTAGCAAGGAAGGGATATATTCTCTCATCACCCTCATTTTAGAGACAGGGAAGCTTAAAGAATTGTTACATGACTTGCTAAACCAAAGCACCACTGGTATTCTCCATCACCACAGCACTGCACTTAGGAAATATCTAGTTTCTTAGGGATGGCAAGATTCACACAGCACTTTCACAAAACAGGGCATGAAAAAATGAAGCTCCTAGCTCAGGCTGTCTTGCTGCTTCTTAAATGAGTTCAAATATATACTCTCTACACAAACTAGAAAACATTTCCATAACAGGGATGCTTTAGATGAAAAGGCAGACTGACTGGCCAAACTATCTGGAAAGCAAAGGGTTCCAAATGTAGAAGAAACTTTTCACATAATTTGAGACAGCAATTACTGGGAAAAAAGGCTGCATGATGAGTGCCTGGCAGTCTGACAGCTTGTTGGGTGATGCAATAGATCTGTAACAGTGAGCCAGGCAAGCTATAAGAGGCTACTGTCGATATAAACTCTCTTTGGAGAGTTCCATTTTCCATCCAAACAGGCAATGTATAAATCAGGCTAAGGAATTCACTTCTCAGACAATTTAAGTACTGTTTGCCACAGACCTAAGCACCTGGCAACAAACTGAAAACTACCTCCTACCCTGGTCTAATGCAAATTCATAAGAGCAATACTCTTACTTACAAGAGCTTTTTCTGTCCTCTTTTTCCTCTATCCCCAACCTCCTCTGACCATCATCTTTTCAAAGTCTATCAGAGAAGTGATGATGTTGAGTAATCAAAATCTGAGGTCTTAAGATATACATTTCTTAATAGGATCATCTAATTTTCAAGAGAAAAGAGAAGTAAATTAAATCAATGTCCTCATCAGAAGCTCCAAAGAATGATCTACAATAAATGGCTGTGCTTTGGAAAGCATGGAATATAACGATGGCCTTATTCAAGAATTAGAGTCCAAAATTACATTCTGCATGGTTGGTTTTTGTGGTTTGATTTCCTCTACTGCAACTGTAGAATAAATGAAACCCCATTTTGAACTCCAGCCTATTAGCTGTGGAAAGATTCCCCCAAAATTCTTCTTATAAATCTCTGCTTCATATTAAAGCCTATATAAAACAAATAGCTGATGAAATAGCTCTCTAGTTGTTACTCTAAAAATGGAGCAATGGAAGCTATAGGTTTTCACTGAAATCATATCCTTTTCAGGTGCAAAAATAGGAAAGAATATTAGTACAAAGTATGTTTACCTGGTGATGATGTCAAGAGTGGTAACTTGAGGAATCTGAATTTGCTGAGGTGTTAACCCATGCTGTTCCAATTGCTTAGGGATTAGGTGCCTATGGGCAATTTCTATCTTCTCTTCCTGTGTATACCCTGCAAAAGGAATGAGCTTGTTTGGTATCTATCCACATATAGCACCTGTACAGTGTCATGGTTTTCAATGCATTCAACAGGACAGCAAAACTGAAATAGTGCTAAACACAGAAGAAACTATTTCATAGGATCAAACCAACAGAACATTTAGAATTAGAATGGATCTCAGAGCCCATCGACTACATATTTCTCATTTTTATAAATGAAGGCTGATCCCAAAAGATTAAGTGGCTTTGCCAAAAGTTCTATGGGTTATAAGCTGAAGAAACAGAGTATCAACTGAGGTGCCCTGGACTCCAGGTCTAATGTTCTCTCTACATACTATGCTGGAGGGCTTTCAAAATTTTATCAATTACCTTGAGAGTAAAGAAATTTAAGCATCTGAACTACATGTTGTAATTTCCAATCTTTTTTTCCCCCCACATTTACCAACTTTGCCAAATGCTGTATGTCTGCTATTTGGGTGACACATTTCTCAAAGTAGAAGAAAGTCCCAAGGAGAAAATGGGGGAGAATTCATTCTTCTTCTTGTATATTTTTCCTATAATTTATATTAGAATGGTTAACATCATTTATTGCTTATTTAACAAAACTCCATAAAAATAAAACCATGATATCCAAATAAATATTGAATCCTAAATAAAGGAGGTACAAGTATACATGGGTTGCAGATGGGCCTTTGACTCCTTTGAGTTGTTTCAAACTTAGCCACAAAGACAGAGAATGTTATCTATTCCAAGACCCCAACTAGGCAAATGTAAACTGTAGCCAAAACCCAAAACAAAACAACCCACCAACCAAGAAAATCTCACTTAATACTTTAAAATGCTAAATGTTCTTGAAATTAATAATCACAAAAGGGAATTCAGGACAAGTTGTCTTGAAATGAGCTTTACTATTCTGTAGAATGCATACTCCTGAAAGATTACAAAAATTATGTTGAGCACCTGTGAATACAGATTTACACTGCCCTTAAAAGTCCGTAAGACAAAATTCTCCTTGAACCAAAGAACTCCTTTATCTTGTATTTCCTTCTTTTACAAACTAAGATTAAAAATTTGAATTGACAGAGCATCTGTTGAACAGAAAGGGGAGATGCTGAAATGGCAGAAAGGCTAGAAAACAAGCTGGCCAAACCTGCCAAAAGACAAAGCTGACATCATCTGTCCACCTCTTCAACAGATGTCTTGGGTATTTCACTTCACAATAGTATGTCTTGTGGAGTCTCTGCCTTAATTTGGAGATCCCAGGCAATTTGATCTAGTTTACTTTAAATTGTTTTTGTCTTGTAAACACGGACAACTAACCTAACCATCTGTCATCACTGCCATATGTTTTAACTAAATATAGGAACCTATAGGCTATAACAGATGATTAGAAAAACCAATTGTGGTTCATCATGTGTCAAAATAAGAGATTTTAATTTTACATCTCACAATCATTTTTATTGTGACAAATCTTAGGAGATGAGGGGAACAGGAGGTGTTTCTTCAAAGGGTAAATTTTCTTAGGGAATTTCTTCATAGCTCAATGAAAGTAAAGAGGAGAAAGTAACAGTTTACAAATACTTAGGGGGTCTAAATAACAAAAAGCAGAGGCTCTGCAATGAGTCTAAAATTATCAAAGAAAAAATTAAGCTGCCCACTAGGGATAACCCTTCTTAAGAAGAAGAACCAGATTACAGGACACTCTTTCAGAGGAAAGGATAGAAATCCCTTCACTTAATACCTGGTAAACTAAACTGACACTCAGAAAATTTATTTTCAGAAATTCCAAGAACTACCCTAAAGGAATAAAGTCATTCTCTTTCACTTCTAGTGTATGATTTTAGAAATAATAAGAATAAGAATAAGTTGCCTTAACATTTTAATCTTTTAAGTTTTAACTTATAAAATTGATCCTTATCCAAGTGGCCCTTGGGATGTTTCTCAAGGTATATGCTTATAGAAAAGCACCCAACTGATTTGCCATGGATTTTGTCACATACTTAGGAAAAGAGACATTTTTTCCCCTCAGTTAAAAATCCACTTAAGAACAGATTTGAAACCAAATTCAGAACTCTTGAAAGCTTTGGGAAATCAATTTCCTCAATCAGCTACCAATAGCTGACTTTTTAAAAGAAGCATGTGCCAAAAGTTGTAAAACATAAAGAAAATGATGATCTTATTCATGCATCCAGGTTACCTGGCACCTGGATGATCTCCATTCTGTCCAACAAAGCAGGTGGAATAGTAGCTGTAGTGTTTGCAGTAGCTATAAAGAGGACCTGGGAGAGGTCAAAGGCCACATTTAGGTAGTGATCTGTGAAGTTGTGGTTCTGTTCTGGATCCAAGACCTTGAAGAGAACAAACAATAGAACCAATACTTATCTCTTGATAAGATCTATCTATTCAAATCACAAAGACAAATATCATGCAAAATAAGTCTACCACCTAAATATTTGCTTACTTTCTAAGTAACAGGATTAGTGTTTGGAACACAGAAACAGAAGCTAGGACCAGACTTCAATCTCAAGTCTCCTAATGAATCAGCATGTGACTATGAAGTCATTAATCTTGCTGGACCTGTTTTACCCTTCATAAAATGAAGCTAACATCTCTTATGTTAAATGGATCTAACAGGAGGTATAGATTATAATTATAAATATTTTCCTGCTACTCTACTTTGGGGTGCGGGGGGGAAAATAAAAGAACTAATTGAGAATAAACCAGCAATACAAATATGATTATTCTCATTTCACAGACAAGGAAATTGAGGCTTAAGGAGGTTTTGTGACTTGCCCAAACCCCATATAGCTAGCAAGTCCTGGAGGTGAGGTTTAAGTCAAGGTCTCCTCTGACTCCAGACACAATCAGTTCTCCTCTATACCAAAATGCTTTTTAAAAAACCAAGGTTTTAGGGGGCAGCTGGGTAGCTCAGTGGATTGAGAGCCAGGCCTAGAGATGGGAGGTCCTAGGTTCAAATCTGGCCTCAGACACTTCCCAGCTGTGTGACCCTGGGCAAGTCACTTGACCCCCATTGCCTAGCCCTTACCACTCTTCTGCCTTGGAGCCAATACACAGTATTGACTCCAAGATGGAAGGTAAGGGTTTAAAAAAAAAAAAACCAAGGTTTTAAGCTTAAGATCAGGTGACTTTCCATGTGTGTTCCTAAAGGGTAAATGTGACCTGAACAAAATGCCCTGAAACATCAATAATTGGTAGCATCTAACAAAGAGTTTTAAAATGTTTGATAAACATGCTTTTTTAAAAAAGAAAAGCTAAGTCATTTTTCTTTTGGTTTCTGCTCACAGTGGATATTATATAAACACTCTTGGTAAGCTCATGTTGGACTGCAAAGGCTCCACAAACTTCAAGAATTATAAATGCCTTTTAGCTTTTCAACCTTCTCTTGGCAAGCTGGACACTTACTGAACAACGGAACATATCTCTCACTTTTGTTTTTAAAAATCTGGTGGGTGTGAGCAGGCGGTGGCATGTTACCAATAAGCATCTGCATGCTAGAAGTTGTATAAAGCCAAGATTCTCAAGCCAAAGCATTCTGGAGAGGTAAAACCATGAATTCCCCAACAATCGTAGTCAAATCAAATAAAAAAGCATTTACCAAATTAAAAAAAAAATTGGGATAGGAAACGATACCCCCCAAAAGTCCCTATATTCAAAGTGCTCATATTCTAATAAGGGTGACAAATAGGTACATCCAAGAAATAGAAAGAGTAGTTAAATAGATAATCTGAAAGGGGATAATCTGAAAGCTCTGTTAGCAGTTAGGGAGACTGTGTAAGACCTCCTTAAATTGATGGCATTTGAGCTAAATCTTTTTAAATTACTGTTTTTAATTTTAATCTATAATTAAAATTTTAAATCAATTCATCAATTAAATTATTTTCAGTTACATGTAGACGCAATTTTTGTTTTCTGACATTTTAGGATTTAGATTTTTCCCCTTCCTTTCTTCACCCTTCTCCCCAAGGTGGTAAATAATCTGATATAGGTTATACCAGTATTTTCATGAAATACAAATGTCCATATTGCTGAAGTTTTGATAGAAGATACATATCACACATACAATAAAAAAACTCATGAAAGAAATAAAGTGGAAGATGCCATGCTTTGATCTGTAATCAGACTGAAACAGTTCCTTCTTTGGTTGCGGTGGCACTTTCCATCATGAATCCCTTGTGGTTAATTTGGGAACTTGTTTTGCTGCTAATAGTTTAGTCCTTCATAGTTGATCAACATATAATATTTCTGTTACTTATATACATTGTACCCCTGGTTCTGCTCACTTTACTTTGCATCAGTCCATATAAGTCTTTTCAGTTCTTTCCTTAACTCATCCAGTTCATCAATTCTTATGGAAAAATAGTATTTCATTACAACCATATACCACAACTTGTTCAGTCATTTCTCAAGTGATGGGCAACCCCTCAATTTCAATTCTTTGCCACTATAAAGAGATCTGCTAAAAATATTTTGGTACAGGTAAGTTCTATTCCCTTACCTCTGATCTTTTTGGGATATAGATCCAGTAGTGGTATTTCTAGGTCAAAGGGTATATATAGTTTCATACTGCTCTCTAAAAAGGCTGTCTTAAGTTCCATCGACAGTTTTGTATCTCCTCCAAGCACTTTAGCTAAATCTTCAAGGAAGTCAGGTAAAAGAGGCAGAAATGAATGAGCAGAGCATTCCAAGCATGGGGGGCAGCTGGTCCAAAGACATGGAGATGAGAGATGAGAGATAGAGTATCATGTCTGAGGAACTCCAAGTAGGCCAGTAGCTGACTTGGAGAGCACATGAAGGAGGGTAAAGTATAAGCAAACTGTAAAGAAAAAAGGGACCAGTTTATACAGAACCTTAAATGCCAAAGAACTTTATATTTGGTATTAGAGATAAGAGGGAGTCAGTGGAATTTACTGAAATGGTCAGACCTTGTGCTTTAGGAAAACCATTTTGGCTATTATGTGGAAAACAAATTGGAGTAGAGAGATGTGGAAAGCAGCTAAAGGGTTACTGCAATAGTCCAGAAAAGAGATGAGGGCCTGAACTAGTGTTGTAGTTGCATGAGTGGAGAGGAAGGGATGAATATGAGAGATGTTGTGAAAAGAGAAACAGTAAGATTTGTCTACAGCAATAGACTGGCTATGTGGGGTGAATGAGGAGTCAAGTATGATACTGAGATTGTGGGCTTGGGTAAGTAGGATGGTGATGCTTGTGGAAAGGAAAACTGAATCAAGCTCTGGACTTTCTGCCACTGAGGTGGAGCACATAGCAGTTGGAAGGTTAGAGTGAAACTGATGACCAGCAATGACAGTTGGTGGGGGGAGGGGTGACTGGAAGAGTGACAGCTGGTCTAGAGGCTCTCTTTCTGGAAGGAGCGCGCTCTCCCTGTCTGAGGATAGAAGTACCTCTATTCCTGGATATTTCCCAACTGTGTGCTCTACCTGGATTCCTGTGATCGTGTCATTGAACAAAAGGATTTAAGGGAGGCGGTTTGAACTCTAAGGCCAGTCTTTAGGGGCTTCAGCCTGAAGAGACAGGCCCAACCAGCACTGAAGGTCAGAACCTTTTCTTCCTCTTGCTGTCTACTGCTAAAGACTTTGAACTTAAGAAAGCTAGCATAGATTAGCATAGGCAGGAATAAAAGAAACCGTCCACCAGCTTGCAAAGCCTGGCCTCAGCTCAAAAGCTGAGAGAAACTCAAACCCAATATAGGGAAATCCTGATTCTCTCTTCCCTGATACCCTCCCAATCCAAACTTGTTATTAAATTCATCTTTATTTAAATAACCTCAGTCAGATAAGAGGACTATGATTTCAGGGGGACATAGAGGGAGCTGAACCTAAGGACAGCCATTCAACCATAAACAGTCCTTATTGGACCCCTGCTGGGCGACCTTAGCCCAGGGAGAGGCTTGTCCTTTGGGGGGGGGGGGTCCGTGCTTACCTGCTTTGGGGAATTTTCAACATCAATCAATAGAAAAGACATCCCCTCAGGCTATCATAGTTCACCCATTTCTCAGGAACCCCATTTTTCAAAGATAGTCTCTTAGCAGGGGGTATCTCTCTCCTTTTACCTCACCAGAATCCATATCCCTCCAACCCTTCAACTCCTTCATTCCCTATTACAAAACCTTCCTTATCCCCTGTACCTCTTCAATCCTCTACAATCCCTTTAATTATAGTTTCTTTCCAGAGACCAGCAAAGAGCACTCCTTCCAGTCCAAGGGCCAGAAAAGAGAGCCTCTAGATCAACTGTCACTCTCCCAGTTGCCCCTCCCCCCACCAGTTTCACTCTAACCTTCCAACTGCTGTTTGCTCCACCTCAGTGGCAGAAAGTCCAGAGCTTGATTCAGTTTTCCTTTCCACATGCTCTTGACAGTAATAGGGAAGTTACTAAGGTAAGGATAGTTTGGGGGAAAAGAAAGGGAATCTTGTTTTGAACTTGTTGAGTTTGAGATGTCTATGGGATATTAAGTTTGAGTTATCCAAGAGAAAGTTTGTATGACAGTAGTTCAGGAGATAGAATAGGGCTGAATTTACAGATTTGGGAATTATTTCCATAGTGATTATCAGAACAGGGGTTTAATGGGAGCAGTAAGTGAATGGCAACATCACTAGCATTTATATGGTTCTTAAGGTTTGCAAAATGCTTCATAAATATTATTTGATTTGATCCTCATAGCAACTCTAGGAGATAGGAATTATTATTATCATTCCCATTTTATAGATGAGGAAACTGAGGGAGATGGAGATGAAGTGATTGCCCTGGGTCACATAGCTAAGGCAATGTCTGAGGATACATTTGCTGGATTTGAACTCAGGTTTTTTTGACTCTGGGTCTTGCTCTCTAAGCAGAAAGAAAAGAGGACCCCAAGAGAGAGCTATGAAAAGATCCTCATGATTAATTGGTGTCATATGGATAAAAATCAGCAAAGGAGATTGAAAAGAAATAGTTGGACAGAATGGAGAAACAGGAGAGAACAGTGTTGCAAAAACTTAAAGGCAGAGAATCCAGAAGAAGGTAAATAACAATGTCAAACACTGCAAAGGAGTCAAGAAGGATTAGAATTAAGAAAAGGATATTAGATTTGGCCATTCAGAGGCCACTCTGGAGAGGGAAGTTTTAGCTGAATAAGATCACAGGTTGCAGAAGGTTCAGGAAGAAGTGAGGAAGTGGAAGCACTGATTGTAGACTATTCTTTCAAGGAGTTTAGTCATAAAGGGGAGGAGAGATATGGAAAGACAGTCACCAAGCAAGGAGATGAGATCCTTCTTCATCTGAGACCAGAGTGAAGGAGGTGATAGTGGAAGGAGATGTCTAAATGATGTGAGATGAGGAGGAGAGGAGAAGGGAGAACTCTCAGTAAATGGTCTCACATTTTTTCAGTGAAGTATAAGTTGGGGTCACTGGCTGATGGGATAATAAAGGGGTTCTATGGAAGGTTTGAGGAGAGATGAGAAGGTATGGAATAACTACTGTGAAGAGTGGGAATCCATTAGAATGGAAAAGAATGTTTGCTTTTCAGCAGTGTGGGTCCAGTTGAGATCAGCTAACATCAATTTATAGTGTAGTCCAATCAACACAGTTCTGTGAATTCATCCAGTTCTCATCTTCACCAGCATATAAGGCAGTTGGAAAAGGTCTTGGCAAGGTATGATAGGATAAAGGAGCAAGGGAATTGAAAGAGGAAGGTGTCAAACTAAACTGTTTCACCAATAGGCTGAGGTTGGGTAGGAATAAGGGTATAACCAAGGAAGGCAGCCTGGAAAAGGACTGGGGCAGAATGGAGGCAATGGGGGTCATAATAAGGATGAAGAACAGGATATGACATTGTAAGACATGAGGAAAGATGAAATTATAGAAGGCTGTGAATTTTAGAGTTGATAAACATGATCAGAACCAAATGTAAACTAGTGACTTCAATAGTCAGAGATCTAACAGTTCAGAGGCATAAAGCGATAATATAAAAGATCTGACAAATACTATTAATACCTATTTAGGCATCAAAATATCTGTGCTTTAGGAAAGAAAAGGCAAAGAATAGAGAATAGCAATCTAATTTTACAAAGCCTAAATGAAAATGGATGGAACTTTGCTAGGACTATCCATAGCTCTTGATTTAATCTCTTGTGGGTGGAATATCAGCAATTCAAAAGAACCATTTTTACTCTAGTAGACTTGCTGTTGGCAGGGATTTCCTCTGAACAGACACCAGAGAAATGAACAAAACTGGCAATTTTTAGGACATGTTATAGCTCTCTGATATCTATTCTACATCTGGGCTTATCCAGGCAAACATTAACCTTAGCAAATATGTAAACTACCTTTAAGCCAATATTAGATGTATATTGGGCAAAGCTTTAAGTACTGCCCCTCAAGAAGCTCATAGCCACTGTGAAAATTGTTATTTCAAATTAATATTGAAAACGTATTTCGAGACAATCATATGCAATTGGTGCCACTTAGTCACTTCCAGTACTGGTACTCTTAGGCATTCCCACTACTATGTGCTCACATGACAGAATTATTGAAGAAATGAGCCACAGAAAACTCTTTTACCTATATCTTTTCACAGTCAACTTTCACAATAACTCACTTTTTAAATCACAATTTAAAGTTTGCAAATCACTTTCCTCTCAACTACTCCATAAATCAAACATTTAAAATATTAATATTCTTATATAGATGAGGAAACAGAAAGTCTAAGAGGTGAAGTGACTAGTCTTTAATTACCAGGTCAGTAAGTGAGGTAGATTTTAAACCCAAGTCTCCAGGCTTTCTAAAACTAACACTAATGCTTTCTCCATTATACTATGTAGCCTCTTAGCTAGAAGGGATACAATAGGGATAACATTAAAAACAAATGAAAACCACTAATAAAATAATTAATTTTCCTTCTTTTGAAAATACTGTCTTATAGAGAAGAATTATACTGAAACAAAAGTCTTTAATAGATTAGATCTCCCAAAGAGAAGCAAGGAAGAACTGTTCCTTGGAACAATTTGTGTGTTGAAGCTTTGCTTATTCAAACCACACAGTGCCAGGGTTCATCATCACTACCCAAAGCAGTTTGTTAAAAGGCAAAATCTTTTTTGTTTATGATTTAAAAACAGTCTTCTAGCAATCCCATAAAAGTTGGTTCCAGAGTTAGGAAGCACAATTTCAATATTTCTTACTACTTAAAGTCCAGTTACTCTAGTGTTATCAAATAGATGGCCCCATTTTATCTTTACAATATCCTTGTGGGTTAAGCAGGATAGATATTACTATATTACATTTTATTCATGCAGAGACTCAAAGTTGACTGATATCCCTAGGATCCCCAGTGGCATGAATACAAGGCTGTTCCAAAACACAGGCAAAAGAATCATAAAGTGAAATCTTTGAAAGGAAAACACAACATGGATATACACCAAAAAAGTAATACCGATTACAAACACTGATTTAATATAAGATGGTGAGGAAAAAAGTATTGCCATTATTTGAATCAATATGGTACATAGGCAGCACCAGGACTCAAATACAGATTTAATACAGTCTCTGAGTACAATCCTCTTTCCACTGACACACATTACTAATAGCTGAATAAAAACATTGTCAACCTAAGTGACCCCAAAGTACCATTACTTTTCAGTTGTCATAGTCCCACAATCAAATACACTGACTAAAGGCTAAAACTTATTTGTTATGATGTAGTAGAAAGGGCATCCCACTCAGAATCAAGAGGCACCTATGTTTGAATTCAGTCTTCAGTGTTTACCAGCTGTATAATCATTACCAAGTAACTTCATCACTAAGCCTCAATTTCCTCATCTGTAAAATAGGGATATTAATATTTCTAGTGTTTATTTAATAGGGTTGTTATTAAGACCAAATAAGACTTTATATACATATATGAATATAAAATATAATAAAATCTAGCCTTTCATGTTGCACAAATTTCCTACCTTTTAACCTTTCTCACCTGATAAACTCCTGTTTTTCTAATCTAACACCTTCCTATGCTTTTTATTTCCAAATATATGATCAGGGTTACATTGCTATGGTCATATTTCATGTTACTTATTATAGAATCTAAACAAGACTTGAATAACTGCATTGCTTTCAAAATTATTTATTCTTTCCATTAAGATGTGAATATATTCCTTGTCCTAAGTAATATAAACTGTGCTCATTAAGAATGCTCATAATGAATTACTTTCTCTCTCCCAATTTAAACATACTTTAGAGAATTAGCTAAAGAGAAAGCAAATAGTAATGTTCAATTTTCATCATTATAAATCTCACCCCAAAACAGAAACATTTTGGTTCAGAACTATGATTACAACATATTAAAGGCAAATCTTTCATCAGAACTGGACAGTAAATCTCCCAAGATTTATTTTTGCGTAGTCTGGCCCCCTAATGAGAAATTATAGTTTTCAATTATATGATTAGGTTGGACAGGTACCCCAAAATCAAATTTAGAGCTGACTTTATGCTTGTGTAATGCAATGTAATTCACATACTGTTATTAAAGCCAACATTAGCTGTGAAAGATATTTTATTACTGAAAAGTATTCTTGCACTCTAGGAGTAAGGTCAGATTACAGCCATTGAGTCCTACTAATGGCATTTCTCAATCTCCTGGAGTCTTTTTCTTAGTTTTCCTAGAGGACTAGGTGCAGTGCAGCCCCCAGAATAGGAACACAGCATTTATTAATGGCATTCCCATTTGGAAGACAATTGGTAGGCCTAATTCTAAAGTTTCCTTTAAAGAAGTAAAATGAAAGATTAAAATCTAAGTGAAAATCTGGGCATTTAAAAATATACAATAAGACTCTGTTTATCCAGCACTAAGGGCAATAAGGTATGACCCTTAAGTAAAATTTCTGAAAAATAGACTAGGAACACAAGCTCACTTCCAATTAAGAGATTAATGTGCATTAAATACCTTCACTTTTTTTTTTTTAAACCCTTACCTTCCATCTTGGAGTCAATACTGTGTATTGGCTCCAAGGCAGAAGAGTGGTAAGAGCTAGGCAATGGGGGTCAAGTGACTTGCCCAGGGTCACATAGCTGGGAAGTGTCTGAGACCAGATTTGAACCTAGGACCTCCCATCTCTAGGCCTGGCTCTCAATCCACTGAGCTACCCAGCTGCCCCCAAATACCTTCACTTTTAACAACAGACCCACCTCCTATAGAACAGGGAGCAAAGAGCCAAGTTTGCCTATAAGCTAGTACTTACTTAGTTCAACAGTTTCAGATTAATCTATGAAATAAGGAGAATAGTAACTTCTCTGCCTACCTCACCAGGCTGTTATGAAGAGCAAATAAGGTAGTTTATGAATATGTTTTGTAAATGATAAAGTCCATACAAAGAAGATAGAGGTGGGCTATGACCCAGAAGAAGAGATCCTCTAGAATCCAAGCGTATAAAATAAAGGGCAGTGGTGCCAGGTTTGAATTTAGACAAGCATCCAGCTGAAAAAAAATTTAAGGGAAAAGAAATTTTGACAAGGGTAATATTAAAAATATATATAGGTCAGCCCAGTAAGAGAGGGTTCCAGATCAAGGGATTTTAGTATAGAAAAGGCCTTTGAGATCATCTAGTTCCCCTCATTTTCTCAGATTAGGGAACTAAGGATATGTCTCTTGTCCCATACACCTGGACCATAAATAAACCTATGATTGAAAATCATATTCAGTGAACTTAAAAGTCTATTGTTCTTTCCATTATATCATTACTATCTTTAAAGCTTATAAAATGTTTTACCTTCAAAGCAACTTCTGTGAATATAATTAACATAGTTAATTCTTACTTCCCAGACAGGTAATGGAAACTGAGAGGCAAAGGGACTAGGTCAGGGTCATGAAGTTACCAAGTACTTCAGCCAGGACCCATGGAGGCCTCATGACTAAGTCTATCCTTTGTAGGGTCAGAGGAGAGAAGCCAGAAAGCAGGGGAGGGTTTTAGAAAGGGAATTAGGGCACCAAAAGTAGCTTGCCCTGGAAGATAATTGAATTAAAAAGCTGGGGGCATTCTAGATTGCCTCCTTTATAGAGTATTTATGGAGTCAAAACTGTATTTTACTAATTTATCTAAATTTAACAGTAAAGTCTGAATGTTGTACAGATTATAAAGATAGAAAAATCAAATATATCTAAGGACTAGGTTGGATGAATTAAAATTTTAACTTTCTCTGGTTTAGCCCTCTGCTGCTAATTCAGGTTAGACTATCCTAGGTGAGAAAAACAAAATGTTAAGCACCTGCTGTACATAGATGGCAGGTACTAATATATTTACTAATACAATTAAAGTTACGGTCTATATTTTATTTTTTCAGAAAAGGAAATTTTAAGCAAACTAAAGATGAATTTGTTGTTTGAGGGGCTCCATATTATGTAGATTTGAAAAAGAGTTTTCTCAAAGTAATTAGCAGTACTTGCCTCCTTTATAGAGTAGTATTTATGGAGTCAAAACTGTATTTTACTAATTTACCTAAATTTCACAGCAAAGTTTGAATTTTGCACAGATTATAAAGCTGGAAAAATCGAATATATCTAATGCAAAATGAACACTTTAGGGCAAAATAATAGCTCTGTAATTTCCTGCTGAGTGCTCAAATGCAGACAAAGACAACTCTGTCTCCAATATTTTATTTCTATGAAACTGATTTGAGCCCCAGGAAAATATAATTGCCTGCCTATAGACTTGTTCTGATTTCTCTGCTCACAAACACTTACTTTCAAGTAGTTGGAGCCATTTCTATCTCCTCTCAACTAACTTTCAGAGGTCATCTAAATTTAGAATGAATATTCCCTTGTTGATGACAGTAACTGGAAATAGGAAGACGTCCTGTTTTACTTAAACAGTAACTCCACAGAAACACAAGAACCAAACAACTCCTGCATGTCTAAACACTGAGGTTCAGTGAAGCCTGCAGGCAGGCAGGCGAGATGAGTTTATTTAGAAATTCCCTCAGCTTGAATGATGGGGATCCTCACCTCCATGACATGTTCCTCTCTCCCTGATCACATTAATTAGTTAAGGCATATTAAGAGGAAGAAGGCCAGAGGTCGTGGGGCTGCCCAAATGTTATGGCTAAAGATATGGTAGCTTTTTAACATATATAATCCTGAATCTAACCTCTAGAAAATTCTAGATTATTAAACTACTTAATCTGAACTTTTAGGTGTAGAGCACTTGGTGACAATAACTTTCACACGGTTCCTTGTGATTACAGGTGCTGGATAAATAATGCTTGTTAGGTTGGATCTGATAAAAGAATTGTGTCTGTATGTGCTCCCTTGCCCAAAAACTCTCAATGGCTCCTCAGAGCCTCTTGAATATTCAAAGTGAAAACCAGGTCTAGCATTTTGGGTCCTCTACAAGTTCCCCGAAACCAACTTTTCCAACCTTATTTTATACTAATCCTCTTCCCCCAAGCTGTTTCAAAACTATTCTTCTCTTGCCCTCTCCTTTATTTCCCTTCAAGACATCACTCATGTCATCTCTACCACATCTGGGATGGATTCTTATTAAGATCCTTCCCTTCCTCTAAGATTCTGATGCTCTGCCACTATTTCCTCCAGAAAGTCTCCCCCATTGCCTCCAGTTACCCTTCCACATCCCCATTTTCAGAGGATGGAAACAACCACTACCATATTTTCTCTTAGCATTTTGTAAGGACATCTCCTTTGTATATACTCATGGTCTAATTTGCCTAATTTATTTCAAGACCATAAGTTTTCATGACACACTGCTCTCTTGTTCTCCTTTTACCTGTCTCGACTACTCCTTCTTGGACACTTTCCTCTCCCACATTATGGGCATTCTCCAAGGCTCTCTCATGGGCCCTCTTTTATTTCTATACCCTAGTGATCTCATTAGCTCCTCTACAGGGATTATCATTTCTATGCAGATAATTCCCAGATCGATCTATCCAGCCCTGGTATCTTTCCTGAGCTCTGAATGTTGGACATTTCAAATTAGATGTGCCCTTCAAATCTCAAACTCGACAAGTCCAAAGAGAACACTTTCCAAGCCTTCCCAATTTCTTTCATTGTCCAGGGAACCATTTTGTCCTCCCAGTCTTCCAGGTCTACGACCATGGCAATCTCAAACCCCTTCTCCTTTACCCCACTGCCTCCCACATACAATAAGTTGACATTTTTATCTTTACAATATCCCTTTTGTGATCCCTTCTTTCCATTTTCATGGTTCGCCCTCCCGCGGTCAATCTCAACCCCAAGCTTAGGCATTTATTTCCTCTTACCTAGCATATTGCATCCTCTGTGTTGTGTCTCATCTCTCCTCACTCCCATCCATCCATGGCACAGTTGTTAAGGTGATTTTCCTAAAGCCTAAGTCTATGTTATCTCCCTATACAATATACCCCTGTGGCTCCCTATTACCTCCAGGACAAAATATAAATCTCTCTTTTTAGTATTTAAGGCTCTTCCAATCTGGTCCCTTCATACCTTTATACACTCCAGCAATGCCATTCAATATCTCCCTCAGTACTCCAGGAGCTGTCAGTTGCATGGGCTATTCCCCATTCTTGAAATGCTGCCCAATCCTTGCCTCCACCTCTTGAAATACCTCCCTTTTTTCAAGCTTCTTTCAAATGTACCTTCTACAAAAGTTCTTGCTACATCCCTGACATACTTCATGTCCTTTCCTCTCTTAGATTATTTTCTTTATATTCTGTATTATTCTGCATGTATCTATTTATTTACACACTGTCTACCCCATTATATATAAACTCTTTAAAAGCAAGGAGGCATCTGTGTTATGCCTTTTCTTTTTTTTTTTTTTTTGCATTTCTAGTGCCCTTGGATTTGGTCTCACCTTTCTTTTCCCAGCATCTATCACAACATTCTGACACTGAATGTTTGTCAAATTTTAATTTTAATTCTGACAGCTCTTGGTTATCAGAATCAGGTAGTAATTAAAGTGGATATGGTAACAAATTTCAATTCTACTACAAAGACATCTACATGGAAGAAAGTTTCAAATGTGATGAATGATGAAATGATGAAATGTGTGACATCCCATAAGGAATTCAGCTTTAACTTGACACTTTGAGGCTGAGTTATTTTATCTCCTGATTCCATATCCTGTGTCCTGCAAGATGACTTGGCACAAAATAGCAGTTACTTCTATATCAGAGTGAGAGATAACTGGTCATGCTGGATACTTTGGGGGCTCAGCTCATAATTTGAGGGCTACTGCTTATAAATTCTCACTGTGCTGGCTTTAGGACTGCCAAAAACAATGTTTTTTTTAAAGATGTTGGATATATGTTGGGGATATTGGAATATCCCCCCTCCAATTCTACATAGCATTGCAGATTAACAAAAATACCTACCAGACCTAGAAAATATTCCAATATGAGTGAGGCTGTAGGTAAGAGTTTTCTAAGTCCTTAATAAGCTACTAAGTGATTTTTAAAATAAGTCATATAAAGATTGGGATCACAGATCTACTGACAGAAGGAACCTCAGGGGTCACCTATTCCAACTCCCTACCTTTACATATGAAGAAATGGGGATGAGAGAAGTCAACAGACTTGTTTAAGGCCGCACATCTCAGTTGGTGACAAAACAGGAATATGAACCCAGGTCTGACTCCAAGTTCAGCATTCTTTCGACTGCACTATACCCTACCTCCCTGGGCCATGATGTGCATTCTTCACTGAGCCAGAGAGGAAATTAGTCCTTGAGTCAGAGACCTAGATAACCTAACTGCTGCCTCATAGTGGTTAAAAAAAAAAAAGGCCCAAGCTGGGGTTTATAGGACATAGATTAAAAAGTCCATCCTCATCTAGCCTGACTACATAATTATAACACAAAAGACAAATAGGAGAGACAGAGACAAACTCTTGACCCACACAAACACTATCATTTTACATACTGAATTTGAGTACCAGGCATATTCTATATTGTGGTTGATAAGCTTCTTTTAAAAATCTTCATAACAGGGGGCAGCTGGGTGGTTCAGTGGATTGAGAGCCAGGCCCAGAAACAGCAGATCCTGGGTTCAAATCTGACCTCAGATACTTCCTGGCTGTGTGACCCTGGGTAAGTCACTTAATCCCCATTGCCTAGCCCTTACCACTCTTCTGCCTTGGAACCAATACACAGTATTGATTCTAAGGTGGAAGGTAAGGGTTTTAATTAAAAAAAAAAATCTTCATAATGTTCTAAGGCCAGAATGTTTAGTAAAGAGTATACCTTTCTGATCATTTATCAAATAAGTATTTACTATAAGTCGGATACTGTTCTGGGCTATGGGTGAGAGGTAAAAAGAAACAGTACTTGGGGCAGCTAGGTAGCACATCACCAGGCCTGGAGTGAGGACCTGGTTTCAAATTTACCTTAAGACTTCCTAGCTGTGAGACCCTGGGCAACTCACTTAACTCTGACTGCCTAGCCCTGTACTAGCAAACTTATGGCATGCAAGCTGGAGGGGGCTGCTCCCCTCCCCATCTCTACATGCACCTGAAGATATTTCTCACATGATTTGCCCCTCTGCCCAGCAGTCCAATGGGAAAGCTTCCTCCCTCATCTGGGCTAAGGGGGAAGCTCACATGTAGTGTGAGGGTTGTAGTTTGGACACTCAGTCTCTAAAAGGTTTGCTATCACTGGCCTAGCCCTTGCCATAATTCTGTCTAAGAAAAAAACACTAAGACTGAAAGTTAGGGTTTAAAAGAAAAAAGATATGGTTCGTGCACATTAACTAGTGGAAAAATAACAATGCCCACAAAGAGTTGCTAGAGAGCAAGTAAGAGCTTAGCAGTTGTCTTAGCCCAATGCTACCCCAATCCATGTTGTGACTCAAATTCTCTGTGATTACCATAATACCTCAAATTCTTTGAGATCACCAGATTAATGACAGTTCTTGGGGAAAACTGTTTTTAAGATTGCTATTTAAGGAATGATCCAAATCAGATAAGGAAAAGAGATTTTCCCACAATGCAAATGGAACAGATAATAAGCTATTTAGAACTTGGCAAAAGAACTGAGTGAAAGAAAAGGTCAAACTCATTTAGGTGCCCAGTGGTTTTAGGCTTCACTGTGAATCAAGCTGTGGAGACTCTAAATGTCATCAAGGTCAAATGTACTAACAATATAAATCTGGGAAAAACAGAAGCATCTTTTTCAGTTATGTAAAATTGTCCTTTGTACCCATACCAAAGCCTATATGATTCCTTTATTAGAAAAATGATCGTACCCCAAAGAGATAATAAGGAAAAAGACTTGTACAAGAATATTCATAGCTGCGCTCTTTGTGGTGGCCAAAAACTGGAAAACGAGGGGATGCCCATCAATCGGGGAATGGCTGAGCAAATTGTGGTATATGTTGGTGATGGAATACTATTGTGCTCAAAGGAATAACAAAGTGGAGGAATTCCATGGAGTCTGGAACAACCTCCAGGAAGTGATGCAGAGCGAAAGGAGCAGAACCAAGAAATCGTTATACACAGAGACTGATACACTGTGGTACAAGTGAAGGTAATAAACTTCTCCATTAGTGGCAATGCAGTGTCCCTGAACAATCTGAAGGGATTTAAAAAACACTATTCACAAGCAGAGGATAAACTGTGGGAGTAAAAACACTAAGGAAAAGCAACTGCTTGACTACAGGGGTGGAGGGGATGTGACTGAGGAGAGACTCTAAATGAACACTCTAATGCAAATACCAACAACACGGAAATGGGTTCGAATCAAGAACATATGTGATACCCAGTGGAATTGTGCGTCGGCTATGGGAGAGGTGGGGGAGGAGGAAAAGAAAATGATCTTTGTTTGGATGAATAATGTTTGGAAATGACCAAATAAAATAATGTTAAAAAAATAGAAAAATGATCATTTGTATTCTATGAACATGAACCATTATTATCCACATTCCATGGCTGGGATTTGTAGACTGAATCCTGCTTGTGAATTCTCACTGTGCTGGTTTCTAAGTCTTACCTCGAGCAGGGCAGCAGCAGGGTCTCCCTGAAGACTTTTCCCTAGTTTATCCACCTCATCTAACAGGAACACTGGGTTGTTCACCCCAACAGTCTTCAAGCCATTGATTATACGACCAGGCATGCTGCCAACATAGGTGCGCCTATTGGGAATGAAAAGCAAATCCCAAATAATGAGATGTTAGAAGGTAAGAACAGAGCTTTTAGAAATCATACATTTAGGACTAGGAAAAAAAAACACCCAGCTGTCAGAGTACTATATTAAGACAGCAAAAGTACAATGTTCAATTCCTCCTGACCACTTATTTATTGTATACAAATATTAGATTTGATAGAGTCAATCAACCACCAAGCATTTATTAAGAACCTACTATGTGACTTAAACCTGCACTTAAATCCAATTGCCTACCAACCCAACCTTAGAGTTGTTACTAAGTAACTAAGACAGAAATGAATGGTGTAAAAGAAAAATGAAGTACTTAAAAAAAATAAAGCAAAGGAAAAACTTGAGAGAAATATGGACAGTTAATAGTGGGATCATGTTCAAGTCCTGGCTCTGCCATATACTTGCTGTGTGACCCGCTATGATCAAGTCAAAGAGTCTCTCATTGCCAAAGATAACTCTAAAACTCTAGGTAGGAGATGAGTTGCTAATGCACGGCAGTAGAAGGAGCTCCTTATACTTAAGAAATCAGATATGCGCCCCCACCCCCTGGACAAACTTTGTGATAAATTGCTAACTTTAATTACATTCTTGAAGCTCAAAGCCACATTCCAACCAAATAGTGTGCTACAAAAGCAGAAAATGCTGACTACTCAGGAGAAACTGATACCCAATGTAGTGAACTGTATATGTCATCTCTAGAGCGACATAAATAAACCAGACCCAAAGTGTCACATGATCAGTGAAAAGCAGGCCAGAGTAAACAAGGATACTTGTGAGAGGACTCTGTAGGAATGCTCCCGTATCTAGTGTCAAATATACCAAATCAAATTTTGTCAATATTGTCCACTCTAGGTGAGGCATAAGCAAATATGTGGTTACTGTAGTAATGTGGGAAGGACAGAAGATGCATAAAAAAGCAATGTCTTCATAATCATTTTCCTTAAAAGTTTATTCTCTGGAGGTGGCGATATAGTGCTGGGCTTCAAGTCAGAAAGACCTAAGTTCAACTATGGCCGCAGACATTTACTAGCTGTATGTGACCCTGGGCAAGTCACTACACCTTGTTGGCTTCAATTTCCTCATCTGTAACATTAGCTGGATAAGGAAATGGCAAACCATTCCAGTATCTTTTTTCTTTTAAAACCTTACTTTCTAACTTAGGATCAATACTGTATATTGGTTCCAAGGCAGAAGAGCAGTAAGGGTTAGGCAAAGGGGGTTAAGTATCTTGTTCAGGTCACACCACACAGTAAATAAGTGTCTAAAGCCATATTTGAATCTAGGACCTCCCTTTTCTAGGCCTGACTCTCAATCCACTGAGCTACCCAGCTGCTCCATACTCTAGTATAAGAAAACCCCAAATGGATATGATTGGGGATGCAGACTCTAAACAATTACCCTAATGCAAATATCAATAATATGGAAATGGGTCTTGATCAATGACACATGTAAAACCCAGTGGAATTGCTCATTGGCTACAGGAGGGGAATGGGAGGAGGAGAGGGAAAGAATATGAATCAAGTAACCATGGGAAATTTTTCTTTATTAATCAATAAAATTAAATAAAAAAAGGAAACCCCAAATGAAGCCACAACTGAAATGACTAGACAACAGCAACAAAGTGGACAAATTATGGAAAAAATTTCTGATTTTGGTGTTGGATGACCTGAATTCAATTCCCATTCTGACTTACTAGTTGCATGGAACATGCAAGTTACTTGAACAAGAATTTGTTTCCTCATTTATAAAATGTTAATGCTACTACTGACAGTACCTACACCCCATTATATTACAATGAAATCACTTTATAAATCTTAAAAGTTTTATGTGAATAGGGGTTATGGTTATGAGAATTATGGTTTGAAAACTGTAGAGAAGTAAAAAGTATTTATATTTTACTTCCTTTAAAGGTCACTTACTGGTGTAGAAGTATTAATGTCGTCAAGTGTTAATATTTTCTTTTTTGAAGTTTTTGACAGGGAACCTCCTCAAACTGTTTTGTGCAAGTTTAAGTTTAAAGTCTATGTGGAGAAATGTAACCACCTTCTTTGCAGAAATAATTATTAAACATTATATATATAGGGGCAACTAAGTGGCTCAGTGGATTGAGAGCCAGGCCTAGAGACAGGAGGTCCTGGGTTCATGAACCTGGTTTCAGACATTTCCTAGCTGTGTGACCCTGGGCAGGTCCCTTAACCCCAACTGCCTCGCACTTACCACTCTTCTGTCTTGGAACTGATATAAAATATCAATTCTGAAATGAAAGGTAAGGGTTTAAAAAAATCCAACAATATTATATATAATGTGTGTGTACATTAGTAATTATGTATTTTTAGGCACACAGACATACCATAGTACATTATATACACACAAAAGATACAGTATATACACTATAGTATGCATACAGTACAATGAGATGTCACATACACACACTCTCACACACACACACACACACACACACACACACACACACACACACACCTTCACTATAATGGTAATCTACCCAATCCCAATCTTTTAGCTACTCTCTATCGCCTACAGCAGCTTTGGTGAACCTTTTAGAGACCATGTGCCCAAACTGCACCTTTAAGCCACCTGTAAGACCCTACCCTCACCACATTATTCCAGAGAGTGGAGGGAAGAAGTGCTCCCTTTGGGCTGCTGGGTGGAGGGGTGGGGCATGTGATCACTGTCCTTAGGGGCTGTAGAGAGGAATGGAGCAGTCCCTTCCAGCATGTGTGGTACACCTTCGTCAACATGGGCCTATAGGATATAATACAAGCTCAGCTAGCAATCAAGACTCTTTATAATCTAGTCCCAAATTACCAAGCAAATTTTAATATGTAGTTTCCTTCTATGGAGATTCAACACACTTTTCAACTAGGCCTTGTGCTTTCCCTCTTCTGCACCTTTATGCACACACCCATAAGATGGTGTAATGAGTAGAACTTGCTGTCAGGAAGACCCAAGTTTAAATTCTGTCTCAGATGCTTACTAAAGTTATTTGATTGCAGGCAAGTCACTTGATTCTTAGGCCTCTATTTTCTTATCTGTAAAATGAAGGAGAAAGGCTCAATGACCTTCAAGGTCCTTTCTCTTAATCTTTGATCTTAAGACCTTTCCTGGAATATTGTCCTTACATATAGCTTCTATCTATCTGTTTTAGAACAAGTTTTGGAGCAAATCTCAGCTCCTTCATGGAGTTGTCTCTGATTATTTTGGCTGGAAGTATTCTTTTCTTTCACTAAAACACCATGGCACATATTGCCTCAACCACTTCTTTAAAATTTAGTACATTCTGCCCTGCATTGCTCATATGGATGTCTGATCTTCTCAAAAGCAAAGACTATACCTTTAACTTTTCTCAGCACACAAATACAGTGCCAGGCACATAACAGAGATGGAATAATTATTTGCTGATTGACTGATGCACCAAACACTGTTTATACATACATGCATACACACATATGCACACACAAACACTGTTTATGTATATATGCACACACAAAACAGTTTACATACATACATACATACACACACACACAAACCACAATTGCAACAGATCAAATATATTCAATGCCCAGCACAATTCAACCACTTTTGCTAGGGGGCACAAAAGAATGCTTTATAGGGGAGTATGTTAGTATAAATTCATTAATGCTGCCTTTAAAGGTCCTAGAACATATCTATCTAATGACCACTTCAAGGAGGATTTGTGGTTTCTGGAATAAAGCTCAGAAATGAGTACTAATCGTAGCATTATTCAAACTGGGCAAGTGCCTATAAATATTTTAGGACTCCAACAAGCACTCAATGTTCTATAGTCATCAAATGTTCTCCTAATTCCAGTTTGTCACTTTCACAAATATATACCACAAATATTGAAAGTACAGAAAACTATCAATCCATCCTGAGAAAAATTGCTGCTGAAAATCTGCTGAAGATAAGCTTATAGTCTTATACAAGCCTAAAGTCTTAGGTACAGTATACCAAAAGCACTGAGAAGTAGGTAATATGGTATATATAAAACTACATGTATTTCAATAAAAACCTCTGTCTTGGTGTGTGACCCTGAAAAATGAACAGCAGGACATAGCAAGTACAGCTAGTGACAAACTTTGTTCACATTGATCTATGTAGCATAGCAAGGTGGCCTTTCCAGCCAGATCAACTATTAGAACCAAGTAATTAAATTAACTGAACTTTGAACCAGACTTCTGGATTGTTTTATCATAGTGTTAAATGCTATATTTTTTAAAATAGTGAAGCATATTCAATCATATTATTCTCAGTAAAGATATTACTAACAATATTTTTAGTGAAATGAAAAAAAGTTTTGGTACCATTAATAATTTTCAGAAGAAATATTATTCATTTTATATTTATATTTATATTCTTTTTTATTTCTATTTTTTGCTTTGTAATGTATATATTAATACATTTATACATGCAAATAATTTATAAGTAATTATGCATACATTGAAAGTCTTTGCTTAAAAAGCTCCACGCTGCTTCTCCTTCTCATCTTGAGTTCTTATGACTATCAAAAGAGACAGCATACAGAAAGCATTATGTGAACTGTTACACCTTCATTTTTAGCAAGTGAAGATTATTCCATATATTCTACTGATAGTTTTAAAGTTCACATTCAATGAAAAGGCTTTGGCTAATCAATTCAAGTCTACAAAAATTTATCAAAAGTCTTCAAGGGAGGGGGCAGCTGGGTGGTTCAGTGAATTGAAAGCCAGGTCCAGAAACAGGAGGTACTAGGTTCAAACCTGGCCTCTAACACATCCTACCTGTGTGATTCTGGACAAGACACTTACCCCATTGCCTAGCCCTTATCACTCTTCTGCCTTAGAAAATATACACAGTATTGATTCCAAGAAGGAAGGTTTTAAAGGTTTTAAGGGTTTAAAAAAAAAAAAGGTTTTTAAAGGTTTTAAGGGTTCAAAAAAAAAAGAGCCTACTAGGGACAACTAGGTGGCTCATGGATAGAATGCCAGGTTTGGAGACAGAAGGTCTGAGTTCAAGCCTCAGACACTTCCTAGCTGTGTGATCTTGGGAAAGTTACTTAATCCCTATTGCATATCCCTTACCACTCTTCTGCAAAAGAGTGGTAAGGGATTTTTTTTAAAAGCCTACTATGGGAAAGGAGTTAAGCCCCTGTAAAGGTTAAATTAGTACCTAAAAAGGTCAAGTAACTTACAAAAAGCAAGCTTAACAAAGGTACTCAGAAGATTTAATCTAACCAGAGAAGGTGAAAACCAAAGAAGGTGAAAACTAAGAATGGGCAGTCCTGGAAAAAAGCGTCTACTGTGATTGGTAGACATGAAAATTTAGGGGAGGTGACATAAGAGAAAAAACTCTTTAAAAGGAGGTGAAGGAACTGTTCAGGGACAATTGAATTCAGTTTGGAGAGCAATTCAGTTCCGAGTGGAGGGAGATTCTGAATTGGAGTTCAGGAGATTCAGTGGAGGACTGGAGCTTACTTGGAGACAGTCTTGTGGTAAGTAATGTAAAGATTAAAATTTAGGAATATGGGGAGACTGAGGCAGGTAGAAATTAGTTGCTCTCTGCAAGGAGTATTATATTTTTTAGAGGTTTATTAAGGATTAAGGATTAAAGAATATACAAGTAAGAAACATGTGCCTAGGCCAGAGGCCTAGACAAAATAACCTCACATCATGGAAGAGACGCCTCTGCTCCAAAATGGAAGGCCAAAAGAGCCCCAAAAACCTTTGCCACCAGTTTAAATCCTTCCTCGATCTCGGCCCACCTCAGAATTCCCGTGAGATTACAAAGCATTTTGGGGAAGTGGAGCAAAGGCTTGTGGGGATTGTAGTCCTGTATTCGAGTCTATTTTTTACAGCAATAAGACTGACTCGCTCCCCCTTAGGCTCAGGCCTTTTTCTACTGCTTGGTTCAGCCTGAGCCAGAGCAGTTTAAATTAATTTTCTCTCTCTCTCTCTCTCTCTCTCTCTCTCTCTCTCTCTCTCTCTCTCTCTCTCTCTCTCTCTCTCTCTCTCTCTCTCTCTCTCTCTCTCTCTCTCTCTCTCTCTCTCTCTCTCCTTTCTTCCTTTAATTCCTTCTCTCTTTATTAATTAAAATCTCCATAAATCCCTAGCTGATTTGGGTATTTTCATATTTGGGAATTTCCCATGGCGACCACTTATTTTAGTTTTAAGTCAAAACACTAAAATTATCCTTACAGTTTTTGGCGTTTACAATAGTTTGCTGGAAAAAAAAAAAGGAAACCATTCATGATCTAGTGACATTGGCCTCCTTGCTGTTCCTTGAACATGAAACTAAACTTTCAAAAGCTGGGCATTTTTCTTTCTTTCTAACCCTTTCCTTGTGTCTTAGAATTGATACTAAGTATAGGTTCCAAGGAAAGGGAAGTAAAGGCTGGGCACTAGGGGTTAAATGACTTGCCCAGGGTCACACAGCTAAGAAGTATCTGAGGCTAGATGAACATAGGCCCTTCCTTCAGGCTTGGTCCTCTATACACTGAGTCACCTAGCTACCCTGTGAGCCATGCATTTTTCACTGGCTATTCTCCATGTCTGAAATATTCATCCTCACCATCTCACCTTACCTCATGGCTTTCCTCAAGACCCAGTGAAAATCTGGTCTTCTACAAGAAGCCTTTCCTAATCCTCCAGAATGTTAGTGCTTTCCCTTTGTGGTTGATCATTTCCAGCTGGTCCTGTATATATTTGGTTTGTAAGTAGCTGTTTGCATGCCATATCCCTTAGTACCCTAAAAGACGGTGAGTTCCTGGAGAATGTCTTTGTATACTTTATACCTAGGCAACTGGGTAGAGCAGTGGATTAGAATGCTAGGCCTGGAGTCTCGAAGACCCAAGTTCAAATCTGGCTGTAGACATTTTTTAGTTGTGTGATGCTGGGCAAGTTAACTTCTGATCATCAACCCAGTTTTCTCATCTGGAAAATGAGGATAATAAAATACCAGTACTGTTGTGAGGATCAAATGAGATAACTGTAATAGCTTAGCACAGTGCCTGGCACACAGTAAGTACTACTTAAATATTAGCTGCTATTATTTCTTCTTTGGTTCCATTACCCTCTACTGTGTGGTGTAGTGAATAGAATTCTGGACTTAGAATCAGAAGAACTGGATTCAAATCTCATCTCAGGTACTCAATTAAATTTGAGTCTCTGGGCAAGACCTATATTATCCTTAATTTTCTCATCTGTAAAATTGGCATTATATTTGTGAGGATCAAATAATGTATGAACAAAGATTTGCAAATATTAAAGTTCTATATAAATGTGAACTATTATTTACCTGGGCACATGTTCTTCCCACATAAAATCATGCAATTTCATAATTAAAAAAATTGAAGAAAAAACAATTCAGGTTGTATTTGGAAATATACTGGAGCATAGACACTTCTAATCTGATATACAAATATGTATGTATATATACATATAATATATATACACACATATTTTGCAGTCAAGAACTCTGTACAATAATTCAATTGTTTTTCCTATCATTTAAGAAAGATAACAAGGTTAGAAGTGGTAAAGCACTATGGAGAGAGCACAGGATGGGGATTAGGAGACTCGGGCTTTAGACCTAGCTCTGCCCCCACCTAGCTACAATATCTTAGTCACAGCCTCTTTTAGCCTACAGGAGCAAAATGAGAGCATTGGTACAGATGATCTCTAAGGCCCCTTCTAATGCCAGCATTCTGCATCCATGTAAGCATCTTATTGTTGTTCATTTGTTTCGGTTGTTTCCGACTCTTCATGACCCCATTTGGGGTTTTCTTGGCAAGATACCAGAATGATTTGTTGCTTCCTTCTCCAACTCATTTTACAGATGAGGAAACTGAGGCAAACAGGCTAAGTGACTTGCCTGAGATCACATAGCTAGTAAGGAGTCTGGGGCTAGATTTGAATTTACAAAGATAAGTCTTTCTAGACTCCAGGCCATCACTCCAGCCACTGCGCCACCTAGTTGCCATGAAGATAAAAGCAAATATTTTCTTAAGGAAATCTCAATGATCCACCATTTTAAAGAATGATCTATTTTCTGAACTTATTTCCAATGAACTTCAACATTCCTTAACAAAAGTGAAATGAGGATCATATTTATTTCAAATGGAGAAGCAAGCTAAATTAGATATGTGATTTAAACAATTAACCCCTTCATTAGAAGGTAAAAGGAACAGATAATAATGTGTTAAAAGCAAATAAAAAGCATCACAAAGAAACTATATAGATATTTTGGGAAATTTTAAAAATTCTACTGGTCACTTTGGAACAAAAATCAATCTCTTTCCTTTCTGTACTCCTATTAGTAATCAAATACCTAAAACAGATGGGCTCGAAAATATGAAGTTAAAAACACTCTCAATGTAGGACAACTGCAAAATAAGAAAAAAATGCCTTCTTCCCACCCCCTGCAACCCCTAATCATGAAACATTGATTGATTTAAAAAACTGTTCCTAACTGGCTATCCAATCCTCCAACAGATATCTCTGGGCTAAATGGATGGAGATGAAATTTGCATTTGAAAAAGGTAAGTGATGAAAGCCAACCTGATACTTTTTAGAGAGCTGGGAGACCTGATAAAGCAGCTCTGTTTTCCTCTGGCTATTTTAAGACAGTAGAACAGTAGTAGCTACACACAGGCTAAGGAAAAACAAGAATTCGCATGAATGCCAATAATAAGCATGTGACCCCAGTGTTCAACTAGCAAGATATGGGAGTTTCCAAAATGCATTTTTGGGACTGTTATGTGAAGTCAAATATGTTCCCAAAACCCACCCCATGTCCAAGCTGCAATCTCCCAGATATATAACTTTTCTCTTTCGAAAGTACAGTGACAAAACAGGGCTAACTATTGTAGTGTAGAAAGGAAAGAGAGAGAAATGGGTTGAAGTATTAAGTGAGAGGTTGATTTTGTAAAAGTTGGTTTGGCCACATCCTAGGAACCTGAGGACAATAGATTATGGAATCCAGAGAGAGGATTTGAAGGGACACAAACCAACTGAATGGGCTTTTTGTTTCCTGTCCTAGAGCTGAGTGGAGGGAAGGTAGTTGATCTTTGTAGTCCCTGCTGTGACAAAATCTACAGTAAGGTTGAATGGAATATATCTGCTGGGAAGTACCTTTCCTCACTAAGAAGATTAAATCAATCAAAGAATAGCCTTATAACAACTAGCCTGATCTGATCAAGAGACAGTGTTGGTTTGAGGGCTGGAGGGCAAGCTCAGGACCTGGCCCAAGGCCCATCAAGAAGAAAAACAAAAACAAAAAAAGCCCAAAAAACATGAAGGGGGAGGTTAGTGAGACTTCTTAGAGTTAGGGAAACCCAGTTCCTTAATCCTCCTTCCTAATCCTTCCATTTTATTATCAATAAACCCTTTTATCTGTTTACCAACACTGCTTATAGGCCTGATCCCTCACTGGTCCCAGTAAGTGAGGCCATGGGCCTTACTTTACTGAGGGACACTGAGGGTTCACATATACCTCAGTGTAGTAACTATTTCACTATATGTGTGAATACACACATATAGGTAGACATGTATAGGTTTACATATGCACACATGTATGTATGCACATACAGGTATAAACTTTCTTTGAAGACAAGTATATATGCATATATATTTTTTTCAAACAAAAAGTTTTAAAGTCAAACTTCATAAAAATTTTTAGTACTTTAGGAAGTAAATGGGCAATATACTCCAGTGGCATTCTAATAGGTAACACTGCTGAGCACCAATCAGCTAGGAGATAACTATAATATAGTCATTAAAAAATGAAGAGCTGGTGGAAGCTAATTCAAAGAGCATTTTTAGTATTACATTTTTCAACTTTTTTATTTCTTAAAGATAAGAGGCATGGTGTTTTAAACAAATATTTTAGTCCCCATATATAAAAAAATACTTATTTACAATAGCTCTTTTGTGTGTGTATGGTGACAAAGAACTGGAAACTCAGGGGAATATCTATCAGTTGGAGAACACTGAACAAATTATGACACATGAATGTAATGGAATAGTGCTGTTGAAAGAAATGATGAAGACAGTTTTAGAGAAGGCTATAAACTGATAGAATGAAGAAAGTAGATTTGGAATAATTTATTCAAAAACAACATTATAATGACAAACAACTCTGAAAGATGTTAAGAACACTGATCAATGCAGTGAATTTACTATGACTCTAGATGACATGATGAAACAAGCTACCCACTTCCTGACAGAGGGGTGACACTTATTGGACATGGTCTATAAGGGTATTTGTCTTGTCTACTCTCATATTTATTTTAAGGGTTTTACTTTTCTTTTTTTCAGACTGGGGGGAAGAGAGAGAAAATAAGATTTTCTTCCATTGAAAAAATAAAATAAAAAAATTGAGCATATATTTTAGTCCAATGATACATTCTTTCCGACATAAACGTTGCTCCCCCTATCTCCCATTCTCTTCAAATACAAGTCTTGGGGAAAAGGAAAGTCATTTTATGATCTTATTTAAGTCTTTGTCTTGGGCAGTGAAGTCACTCAAAAGAAAAGAAATATATTAAAAAATGGAAAAGCATGTAGATTTCTTATCTCTTACAAAATAATTTTTAAAAGGGGAAGGAGATAAGTAGAGGAATCATATGAAAGAATTTCAGAGGGCACAGGGGAAGGAGTAGGCAATGCTGAAGATGGAGATGAGTACATCAGTGGTGAGATTGGGGCTGGTTTGCTCCTTTGTGACTTCTGATAAAGGAACAGGAAAAGATATAGGTGGTGGGAGATGATTAGCCACAGAGGTATTAGTGGGTGGCATATGATAATAAAGTTCACAGTGTTCAAGAGACTAGGTGAGGAAGGTGAGGCCCAGTGAGGCCTAATGATTTGCTCAAGGTTATATAATTGGTTAAGTAGCAGTGACTGAGCTAGATACCTCTGACACCAAGTCCAGGGGACTTGGCAATTCACTACACACACAGTCTCTACAACCTAGATATGTGGCTGTGGCTTCAGGTTTGATTTTAGGAAGTGCATGACATCATCTTTATTTGGATAAAAGCAAGAATTAAGCACAGTAAATTAAAATTCAAATTGGTGGGGAGAGGGAGAGGTGGTTATACAGCTAGATAGCTCACTGGATTGAGAGTCAGGCTCAGAGACTGGGAGCTCCTGTTCAGCTGTGTGACTCCCAGACAAGTCATTTAACCTCCACTGCCTAACCCTTAACTTCCCACTCTTCTGCCTTGGAACCAAGGTAAGGGTTTAACAACAATAACAAAATCAGATGGTAATTTTGTCTTATTTTCCATCTGAACCAACATATGGTTAGTCTCTTTTCAAAGATTTCATTTTGAGGGGTTTATATCTGAAGGTGTCATAATGGAGAGATATTTTTCATAGCCTTTCCACAAAAAAAATCTATATTTTTCATGGTCTTTGTACTCAAAAGAAAGAATGTTGTGTGAAATGCTTTAGAGATTTCAAATGCTAAAAAAAACTTACAAAAGAAAAAAAGATACTTTCTGATTTTTAGCTTGTATTCCTTGGGATTTGAACTGACAAATACTCAACATTTTTACCACTCATTTTGAAAGGAACTGAGGAAAAAAGAGTGCAGGAGCTGGTGAAATGTGATACTATGTGGCTGTCATCTTCCCCAACTTCATTCATATTCAGGTATCTCACTACCACTGCTACCACGGTAACCTCACCAGGAAAAGGGAAAAAAAAGAAGCCTAAGTTGCTTTCACTCCAGATCTTTACTCTGTGGGTTCAGAAACTATTTCTCTACTTTGGATAACTTACTATCTATGGAGAAGGAAGTGTGATTCAAATCCTGGAATTAGGTTAATTCTGCAAAAAGAGCTTTCTTTGCCTTTTTTGCTTCCTTGTGGAAGCAAACAACAGCCTCTAGTGGTTTGTGTGGGAATTAAAATGAAACAAAAATACACTAAAAACAAACCTTGGAATGAAGTAAAAAGCATCTGAAAGATCTAAAGAGAATGAACTTAATTAGCAATCTATTAGGAGTCCTTGTTTGCTGAAAAAATTCTCTCATTTTTTTCACATGTGGAAAGTTTTGCCTGAACAACCAATGGACAAGCATTTATTAAGAGCCTACTTGTTATATATTTCATGAAAGCATTGGTATGACCAATATCAGACTATTAACCACCTTGGGGAAGGCATAAGAGGAGGGAGAAAATATGAATTACAAAATGCCAGAAAACAACTGTCAAAAATTGTTTCTATGTGTAATATATTTTAAAAAGCCCTAGTTGTGTAACCCTGGGCAAGTCGCTTAACCCTTACTGTTCTTCTGCCTTGGAATTAATACACAGTATTAATGAAATTGATAAAAATAATGAAATAAATGAAATTACTACTGTGAATTAATTACAAGACAGAAGATAAGGGTTTAAAAAAAACAAAACAAAACAACAACCTACCATCTATCAGGTACTGTGCTAGGCAATGGGGATCTAAAGATGAAAGTGAAATGATCTTTGCCTTCAAGGAACATACATACTACCAGGGCAATAAATCTATACACCTGTAAGTATGTACACAACAATTAGAAAATAAATACCAGAGGAGAGCCCTAGCAATGTGTCTGTTTGAAGAATGAGGAAAGAGTCAAGAAAAAACTTCCTGTAGAAAATTATGCCTAACATGTAATTTGAATGAAGAGTTCTTTGTCCTTTCTTATTCAAACTGGTAAAGTAAAAAATTCCCTCCATTATCTACTTGGATAAGGCAACTTCTAGTATGTGGAAAATGAAATGTACACAAAATACGGCATTCTAAATCAGGGACTACTTTTCATTTTTCAGATATTTTGTTCCAGTTCACTGCTAACATAATCTACACTTTTGACAATCAGCAACTGTGATGGATACCTCTTAAACTTATGGTATAGATGTACCTTGTCATATTTTTTTTCTTAATCTAAAGAAACTCATAATGATAATATACATGTATAACCCAAAAGAACTGCTTATCAGCTTTGGGAGGAGGGAGGGAGACAACATGAATCATGTAACCATGGAAAAAATTTTAAAATAAAATTAAAAAAGAAAGAAATTCATAATGAGTAATGCAGAGATCAGTATTATAGCAAAGGGGACTCATAGATAGCAATAAAGTGCTACATCAGTGTAAGCTATTATTGGAAAAAAGTTCTTGTGAACAAAATGAATTATTTGTTTGCTTTTAATTTAAGCTAAGGTGTCAAAGAAGTTCATAGATAAGCTTTTTTATTATTTACATTTTATGTACCAAACCAACTCTTCTTTATCCTGGAGTTTAAACAAACAAGAAATCCCAAAGCAAAAGACACTTAAATTAAACCCAAAAGACACCTATAGTTTTCCTTCCTTTTTAACTCTAATAATTATCAATTCAATGGGATTTTCTAAGTACAGGAGAAGATATTACTCTTGATAAATAAAAAATACCAAAGCTCCCTTTTCAATTGTCATGGTACTAAGGCACTTAAGTCATAGGAGCTAGGGAACTCAGACCTAGAATTCTCTAGCTCAATAAGCAGTCACTCTAGTCATCTGGCTCCTTCTTTCTCTTCCTTCCATGAATGAAGTAGTATAGACTACTATGACCATAAGGTATGGGATGAATTAGAAGCATAAGATAAGTATGAGTTAAAAGGGAAGAGTGTGTGAGAAGAAATAAAGGCAAAATTAGAGAAAAAGAAGAGGTTGAAAGGGTCAAATCACAGAGACTGAGGAAAAATGAGGCAGATTTTTTTTTTTGATCTGGCTCATGACTACATTTGTGTGGGGGCATTCCTGGTATAGAAACTTTCTCCTTTGATGCAGATCAAAGTTATAATTTATGTTATAGGTTTGGATTGCTGTTGAGTAGTCAAGGACTTTTTCAAGGCCTCAGTCAGGATGTGAAGGTAGGTAGGATCTGAATTCAGGCTTTGACTTCATGCAGCCCTTTTAGTCATTAAACTACACTGGCACTCCTATGTTATTTTGTTAATCTTTATAAAGGAATATTTATGGAAAGGCTACTTAATTTGAGCATGGCTATGTGGCCCAAATGGGAAATAATGGAAGTATAAAGTTTATTTGTTGTTTAACATTAGAATGCTATTACATATGCAATAAATGTCCATAATTGTTAAGAAGTAATCTGTAAAAGGTGGCTTGGGAGAAAGGCTTTTGGTTGGTTAGTTTTGTGCTATCATAAAAAACCAAAATTTTAAAAGCAGAGAAATTAATCTGATTTGTAAATTTCAAGAAGTACCTCAACCCAAAGCAGAATCTGTTGGTCCCTGGTCTTATGAATTATAAAGAGAATTCTGCCTGAGGAATTTGCTTTTTCCCTCAAATGGAACATGAGGATGACTAGCTGAGACCTTATGGAAACCATCTTTCAAGAGTAATTTGGCTGTAAGGTTGTGAAAGTAGTGGGCTAAAAAAAATTGCATATTAACAAAACGAGGCAGTGTCCCTTTCCTGCCTCAAGTAAAATAATTAAAAAAATTAAGTTGAAAGCTAAAGAGTGAACTAAAAGAAATAAATACCTGTGTCCTCGAATGTCCGACTGATCACATACACCTCCCAGTGCAATCCTGTGAAATTCTCGACCCAGGGTCTTTGCTACTGATCTGCCCACACTTGTTTTACCAACTCCAGGGGGGCCAACAAAGCACAGGATTGGGCCCTTCAGGTTGTTCTTCAGCTGCCTGACAGCTAAGTATTCCAGAACCCTTTTCTTTAGCTTGTCCATTGCATAATGGTCATTGTCCAGAAGAATTCGGGCTGCCCGGATATCAAGGCGGTCTGTCAAGTAATAAAATTGAAAAAAAATCTGAATAAAATCAAGTGTCTCTTTTTATATTAAACTGAGGAAGCCCTTTCAGGCCTGATAGCTAAACTGTTATTAAAAAATGGGATAGGTCAAAAAAAGATTGAATTCCCCCCGCCCCCCCTCAGGTGGAGTTTCAGATGTGACTCATCTACATAAGGAGGGTTTTAGGCTTCCAAAATATCAAGATAATGTCCTATTGTAATTTCTATATTTTGAGAGTATGTTGTCATTTATTTCCTCTTGAGAAATGATATTTAGATCTACAGGTTAGTTTTTTGAGACCCAGAAAATTTCAAGGGGATATCATTTCTACATAATCTACTTGTATTCTTAATTTGTTTCCCAAATTAAACTTTCCAAAATAGATTTATGGTTATACTTTTATATTAACTTTATATTATTTTACTTTAACTTTATATATCCCCTCCCATACTTAGAGATCTATTCCATGTAACATATGCCTTTATAACAAAAGAAAAAAGTAGTTTATCAACTGAGTCTGGTGGTATATGTCATGTTCCACACCAACAATTTTCCACATCTATAAAGAAAGGACGGGTGTACATTTTTTCTCATTCCTTTTAGGACAAAGTTCCAAGATTAAGTTTTCATCAAGGTTACCATTAAGTGACTTAGAACTTTAAATTCTTAAATATTATAAAGTTATTTATTGCAAAAATCAAGATGAGAAGTGAGGGGACCTAAACTACAGAGGCAGTTCTGTGAGTGGAAAAGTGAGTGGATAAGTGAAACTGGGGAGGTATAATCCATAAAAACTAGCAAAATAAAAACACACACACAGAGCATCTTGATGAAGCAGTGAAGGAAAAAAAGTAGATTATAATTTTAATCTGATTGGCCCTCTCCAGCTCTGAGTATTTCACAGAGGTCATTATCATCAGAACATAGGGCTATAGTTTACTGAAAGAAGGGAAGCCCAAATATGCAATTGTATTTGTAAAGATTCCCTCGACTTCGTTAGAAGGTTGTTGTTTTTTTTTTTAAACACTCATAAATCAGGTCTTAAAAAACACAATTACCAGTTTATTATAAACTTGAATCCAAATCTCAGGCTGGTTAACAGCAGTTGAGCCAATAATTGTGAGGCTGTGGGTTTACTGTTTCTTTAGCAAAATATCTCCCTCGCCAAACACATGGATGAGCAACTCACAGCAGATGGAACTGAATCAGTGTGGCAGTTCTTCTGTTCACTATCTGCTTCTTCAGGCTGTGCAAGCTTGTCCCTAAATTGCCAGTGAATGAGGCGGGGCCCCCCAAGGTCTGATGAGACAGAGGCTAGCTTACTAGGCTGAAAGGTGATTCAGAGGGCAATGTGTTCTAGTCACTTGCGTGGAGCTAGATCTACATCAGTACCCTAAAAGTGGGGCCAGATCAAAGGAAAGGACATTTACCAGAAGTCATGCCTTGCCATATTCACAGCATGACTGAAACTCTGAATTTCTTTTCTGCTATCAATTCAGTACCAACATTCTGAATAGGAAAGGTTCCACTGGAGGGCAGTCTTTCTTCACAGCAAGTTCCAAAACACTAGATTTCGCAGAACTTTCTTCTCAAGTTAACTATGGCAATGTACTGTGAATCATACTTCCTGAATCATGAGACCTGTTTTAATCTAGTGAAAATGAGCACCTAGAGACTAAAGTAAAAGTATGAATAAGTCTCTTATATAAGGTATATTTAAATTGGAAGTGGCAAACAAAAACCCAATCTGGAAAATGATAAACTCTCTCACACTGTGTATACTAGTAAGTAACAAAGGAGGAGCTAAAGATAAGCTCCTCAATAGATTTTGCCTCATTCCTTGAACAAAAACAACAATAAGAATCAAGGAAATATAAAAGAAATCAAATAAAGGAATTTTAGTCCATATTCATCTCTATTATGAGGACCTATTCATTACTGTACATTCTACTCACAGAGATTAAATTCGATTTTTTTCCCCCTTTGGTCAGACTGCTCTTTCTTTGCAGTATCTCTTTCCTTCTTTTCCTTTCACTATATAGCCTGCTGAAAACCAGTTTATATAGCTATATGCCTAGATTAGTGGAATGAGCCTTCCAATTGGTTTTTCTGACAGGTTCATCTTAAAAAATGATTTTCATCACTTTATTTCCTGACTTAGAAATCTCTAATGACTCTCAATGACCAGAAGAGAAAGTTCAAACTCTAAGTCTGGTGTTCAAGACCCTTCACAGGCTAGTTTAGTACAGTTCAGGCTTGTTCCTAATATATATTTCCCAATCAGATCTTCCACTTATTTCTTAAAGGGACTCAAAATCTTATCTAATCCAACAAAAGAGTAATCCTTCCTCCGACATTCCATTTACACCCTGCTGTAATTGTTGTTCGTTTTTTCTTACAATAAACCTAAATCTGTATCTCTGTAGCTTTCTGTACCAGGCACTGTTCTTATTGTTGTCCTCTGGTACCATAGAATAAACATCAAGTATAATCCTTCTAGATGACAATTCTTCAAATGCCTGTAGTGATTATTATCTTTCCAACTCTGTCCCAGCTTTCCTTCTCCAAAATAAACACTTCTAGTTCCTTCAGCTGATCTTCTTTTGATGTGATTTTTAGCTCTCACACCATCATCACTGTACTCCTGTGGGCGCAGCTGGGTAGCTCAGTGGATTGAGAGCCAGACCTAGAGATGGGAGGTCCTAGGTTCAAATCTGGCCTCAGACACTTCCCAGTTGTGTGACCCTGGGCAAGTCACTATTGACCCCCACTGCCTAGCCCTTACCACTCTTCTGCCTTGGAACCAATACACGGTATTGATTCCAAGACGGAAGGTAAGGGTTTAAAAAAAATAAAATACAGTGTTTCCAAAACGCAACACAAAATCCCTTCTCATCCAGGGCAATTATTACCCAGGTTTTTCTCTTATAGAGAAAGTCTTCCTTTGGTCCATATCACATGCATGTCAGTGTTGTATTTGGGCTGACTAGCCTGGTCACCTCCTTTTCTAGTCTGTTAAATTATTTCCTATTTGCCCTATATATGTTTGAATATTGTCTCTTCCATTAGATTGTGAGCTCCTCAAAGGAAGGACTATTTTCTACCTTTTTATACCTAGAGCTTGGGAGAGTGCCTGGCACTTAGTAAGGGCTTAAAGTTTACTAACTAACTGATAGTCATGAACATTTGTGATGATGTTTTTACATGACTTCTCCAAGAGAAGCCATCAATGATAAAATGCTATAGACCATAAGTCCATTATGCATGATTTGCAACCAGCTGAAGCCACACAAAGAATACTGCCCCTGCCACCACAAAGGAGTGGGCAGGTAGTGTTATGACTTTAGCTATGCTTGGAGAATATGAGAAGGTAAGTTTAAATTAATAAAACAGAAAATGAGAAATCCTCTGACTTAAAGCCTAGAAGAGCATGCTTTCAGAATATACTTCTGACTTCTACAAATGATCCCAAGATAAGCAGTGGGGCAAACAAATGGCACCACATCATTAACATGCTCTGAGAAAGCTTACTTTCAAACTGATTTCAAACTGATAAAAACATTAAGAAAAAAGTGATCTCATTTTAAAATACTGCATTCAAAAAATGTGTAATACAAGTATAGAGAATATAGTGCTCATTTTCCATGAGCTATTCTTTTAGGAAGTTAGGGACTACTGTTCTAACAATTCAATATCCTAAAATCTGGCAATCTGGCAGGAACAATTTTTATTCTATGCATGAATGATAACCAAATAAGTGTAAGTATAAGAATCTATCATTTTCCTACGTGGAATTAATAATGGAAGCCAAGATAACATACCTGCTCAATAAAAATAAACAACCACAGTTTATCTCATGCCTATGTTTAAGTTAATTAATAACTGAGTGACTTCATTACTATCCTCAGCAAATCTAATAATGAATCAATACAGGGACACACATCATTCAGTGAGGAATGGTGCATGGTTTGATATATGGGTGAGATAAGCTGGTGAGAAAAGAATTTAAGCTCCCAGTTACTAAAAACAACATAAAAATAAAATTATTCTGAAAAATATGAAACACATTTGAATAAATTGTATACCAAGTACTAAACTGGTCCCTAATTCACCAAGCAGGGAGAAAGAATGTTCTTAGGGCAATTAATTAAACAAAGATAAAACAGATTTAAATTCCTAAAAGAAATTTATGCAATGAAGAGGTAAAAAAATTCAATAGAAGTTAAAACAAAACAAAACAAAACAGAAATCAACAGCTCTGTTCTTTATACTGTCTTTATAGGTAGCTTCTTTTTGCAACTGAAAAGGAACTATTTTTAATATTCTCTTTGCCTGTAGAATAGACTGCCTTATGTAGCCAGTTATCTTTTTGCTTTGCATACAGTAGGTGCACAATAAAAAACTGGTTTTGACAAAAGGTTTTTGGAAATATAACTTTTATTGGCATGGTGAGGAGGGTTTGTAAAAGATTTGGGAATTTGGGTCACGGGCATGCATTTTTTCTATTCTCTCTGGTATCTAGAAGAAGTTAGTGTGGTCTCCTAAAAAATGTCTCAATGGTGGAATAAAGGAATTCTTTTAGACTTATTTTATAGTTGTTATAAGGACTACTAAATTATGACTATCACAATTTATTTCATAATGTGTGGTTTGTGGTTCCCTTATGATACACAGAAGATGAGTGTACTTCTTAGAATTTCATAATTGCAAGTGACACATCCTTCCTCTGAGAAATGCAAATGAAATTATATTGCTTGCTAAATATATTTGCATCTATGGATGATGATATTAACAAATAGGTTTTTCTTTCCTCTTCCTCCATATTAGGATCTTTGGCTAGTAGAAGTTTATTTCCTGCTCCTTAGTTAGAATTCATCTGTAGAATCCCAAGGGAAAAACTTACAAAGCATATCCTTACTTCAGATAGCAACCCAATAGTAATGGCCAAGCAAAAGTAAGTTGAGGTTCCTTGGGAAGGTTTATATTCATATTTATTATTATCCTATATACATATGGAATTTCTTCCTTTCTTATGCTTTCATTATTAAAACTTGCAGAAGTCTCTCAATTATAATTTCATAGATAGAATCCATCAATTCCATAGCAGAAGGGATACTAGATACTCCACATTCCCCTTATTAGACAACCTTAAATAGATGGGGGAACATTCTGATACTCTAATTCTTAATTCTTTCAATTTTGATCAATTATAGCCCTCAAACATTCCCACATGCGGATCTGGGAGCTGAGGGAATAGGTAATACCTTGTTTCCTACCAATTGATAGCTCAATACCCTCGTAAAATAGTGAGTATCCTTAATAAGCCAGAAATAGGATTTTTCATGTACAAGAAGGGCAAGCTGGGAAACTATCTTGGGAGCTACCACCTTAATATGGATGCAGACTTAGAGGACTATAGAAACATCTCTGGTCTCCAGCCCTTCGCAGATGATAAGTACTGAGATATGGGTTTGACTAAAAGTTTTCATTAGTATGTTATTATTAGTAGTATATTATTATATATTAGGAACTCCCAAGTAAGGATATTCCCTCTACCAATGCTGCCTGGTGCCTTTCCTGCTAGTGACAGACAGAAGATGGAGAGATTAAATGTCTTGCCCAGGGTCATATAGCTCCTATGGCACAGGCAGTGGGCTTGAACCAAAGGCACCAAAAATGACTCTTTATAAATAATACCATGTTGCTTTGTTGTAAAGAATGTCCTATAATAAATCTCATTTGTACATGTACACAAAAGTCTTGGGTATGCGTATTCTCCTTTTCTCTTCCCTAGAGCAGATACTGAATTATCAGTTGCTTATCTGGAGAGGATTCTATGGCCAAATGCAGGAAGTGAAGTGTGGTAGCAGACAGTGATCAGACCTCTTTTTCATTTAAAAACTCCTAGAAGGAGACAGAGTTAGGATAGCTGACTAGTAAGAAGAGATTCAGATAGCTCCTCCATCAAATCTCTCCCCAAGAAGTGCAGAAAGCACACTAGGACAGATTCTGATTGGGAAATCCAAGGAAAAGTCACAATAAATCATTTTTTCCAGACCAGGTTGGTTTAGGGAGACAGAGAGATCTGACAATGAGGACTGGGTCTGACCAGGAGTGCACCATGTGCAGAGAATTATAGTGTTCAGGGATAGATAGAGAGTAGAGGCTGGGCACTGGGGCAGGAAGAGATCCCTGAACTAGTGCAGAGTACAGGAATAGGTTTCATCTGGTAGCTCTGTCACCCACTATGCAGATCCTGGCCCAATCAAGATGAGAATCTGTACATAGGGGTGATGGAGAATATCAGCTTCTGGTAGGCCCTACCTAGGTTCTAAATAAGAAACAAGTTGGAAAGCAAATAGTAGAGGTATAGCTCTGATTCCAGAAGTAAAGCAGGGACTTATATTTAGCTTCCAGCTGTGGTGAAAGTTTGCATTGGGACAACTAGTGTAGAAGTCCTGGACCAAAGTGGAGCCCAGGAGACTGATTCTGTCATTCTGACCCTGCAGTGTCCCAGTGAGCTAATAGTGGCTTTGTCTGGCAGCTCTCTACCAAAATTGCCAAATAAGGTCAAGATAAAAAACCCAAATCTGGGTCAAGAACTAGCAGAACTCATACCACAAGGGTAGTAAACAGATTTCACCTTGGATCACATTACTTTGGGGGCACTGAAAACATGCAGGCCCTTTATCCTGGGCCTTAAAACCAGCAAAAGGATGTTAAGAGGATAGAACTTCAAGCCATATATTCCCCAGGAAGTGCACAGAATCCCAGCATTAAGCATTATTATAGCTACAGGGAAGTTCAAGACAAACTCAGAAAAAAGAGAATGACTTGTAAACCTCAAAGGAAAATACAGCTTGAGCACAAATCTAAACAAAATTCCCGGAAAAATTAAAGCAAGAGTTTAAAAAATCTGAAAAACTATTTTAAAAGCCAAATGAGAGTGGCAGAGGAAAAAATGGGAAAAGAAATGAGGATTTAGAAGATATTATAAGAGAATGAACAGCTTAGAACAAGAGGTACAGAACCTTATCCAAGAAAATAAGTCCCTGAAAATTATCAAATGGAAACCAATGATGCCATGAGACATCAAAAAAATATTAAAACAGGGGCAGTGGTAGAGAGAGAGCGCAAGGACTAGAGTTGGGAGGATATTGGCTTCAGATACTTCCTAGCTGTGTGACCCTGGGCAAGTCATTTAACTCCCAACTACCTAGCCCTTATGGCTCTTTTGTCTTGGAATGGGTGCTTAGTATTGATTATAAAATGGAAGATAAGGGTTTCAAAAAAATTAGAACAAAGTCAAAGACTGAAAAAAAAATTGGAGAAAATGTGAGGTAGCAAAACAAACTGAGCAAAAACAACTGACCTGGAAAATAGATGGATTAAAGATCATTTAAGAATCACTGGATGCTTGAAAGTCACGACCTAAAAACTCCAAAGATTCACAGAGCCCTTATTCAAACTGTTGCAGTGACTAGCTCTAATTTACTATTCCTCTCCTTAACATATTCTGCAGTCCAGTGCAAATTGGCCTCCAAGTTGTTCCCTGAACTTAGGATTTCATCCTCTCCTGCCCCTGAACCTTTGCATAGACTGGCCTTTATTCATATCTCCCTCACTTCTGCTATTAACTGATTCCCTTTAAATATAAATCTTACAGCAAGGTCTAAACTGGCATCCAATCCAGTTCAGTATCCCATCCAATCCAATCCAATCCAATCCAATCTAAGTAAAGAGATAGAATGCTTGTACTGAAACTATCTAAACAAGAATTAAAAACTAAAGGAGGTTTTAAGTAATAGAGGAGTAAATTATATTTCTCCCTCCTCAAACTACAATGTATACACTTTTCTGATTTGAATGTATATCCTTATCAGTTTACTCTATTTCCAGCATTCTTAGAATACAAGCTATGTGAGGGCAAGAACAGTTTTCTCTTTGTCTTTGAATTCCTGACAGATGTCTTTTACATAGAAAACAATATTTGTTGGATTGGAGTCAAAATAATTAGTGGTCAGTGTTTCAAAAGGAAAACTTTTGGGTCTTTTTCAGGTCAATAATCAGTTTATAAGGAGGGATGTTTCCCTGGGCTTACCAGTGCTCTTGTTCGCTTACCAGTTGTGCTCTTGTTCCAAGGTAATTCCACCATGAGTTCCAAATAATTTCTTGTCAGGGCATATTCTGGCATTGACTGAGGCATTTTTTTCAGTCTGTTCCAAAAAAAAAAATATATATATATATATATATATACACAAAAAACAAGCTCAATGACATAGAAGACTTTACTGCAAAAGCAATATACAGTCCATTTTCCTCTCTTGATTAATGGTAACAGGGCCATTTGTTTAGGAAGACAACCCAACAGGCAGAGCTCAACTATGCCAGGTGGTTTCTGAAAGGAGAGGTGATGTTAATTTGAGGAGAAACAGCTACTTTCTCAATATATATAGGAGGTCACTTAATTTTGAGGCTGCAGTCAATATACAACCGTTCACCTTGAAAACTAGGTGGAAAAAAAGACCCATCAGTGATTACATATTCAAAGTCTGATGAGGAATATCCACCAAAACATCCAAAAGTAGAATATATTCATTTACCTGGCTCCTCTGATTTCCTACATCACCATCAAGATCCAACTACAAATACTACAAAATACAACAGAGAAAAGCCTCCAATAACTAGAACTCAATTAATGAGAACTGTTAACTAGATTTTAAAAACATTATCCTTTTAAGGTTAAGACCAGTTAATATTAGAGATTTATTTTTTTAAAACTGACCTCTAGAATATTCCTAGTGCCTAATATACTTTGGACAAGGTAAATATTCAATGAAATTCATTAACAGATATCATGAGATTAGGACAACATCTTCTATCTCCTCTCTAAACAGTATTGTGTACTCATTATTAACAATCCTTAGGTACTGCCAAATCCTGACAGATTCAATTATTTTCACTAAGCTCTACTAAAGTAAGAAAGGAGATTCAGACTTTTAATAAAAGTTTTTTACAAGGGCTGAAACAAAAATGGTTTTTGATTCAATCCTGAAATGACCATCATATTCTACGAAGTAGAAAAGCCTACTCCCTGAGCATCCCAGTTAACTGAGGTTTTACTGTACTATACTATATCTTACCCTCAAGAGTTTGTAAAAGATGATAATGGCATCTAAAGAACATGCTGACAATGCAACAAATGCTAAATAAATCAAATTACTGTTATGTTGAAGAAAAGCTAAGCACATTCTGTAAGGTTACAAAGCAATAACCTGAACTTGCTGCACTGTTTACATAGGGAGAAATAGAGAAGCGGGTCATCACTTGTACCCTAATGATTTAAGGAAAGTTGATTCAATGAGATGGTTGCACAATGAGAGCTAGGTAATTCTAGAAGAAGGAAACTGTGAAATTGACAGATGTCCAATGATAAATGCAAAAGAAATAATGATTAAGACATTTCCTGGGTGCCAGGGAAGTAGAAAACTGGAGACCTTGGAAGTCTCAAAATTAAGAATGACATGCCCATGTGAACTGGAACAACCTCCAGGAATTGATGCAAAGTGAAGGAGCAGAACCAGGAGAACTTTATACACAATGACAGATACACTGTGGTACAACTGAACATAATGGACTTCTCTACTAGCAGCAATGCAATGATCCAGGACAATTCTGAGGGACTTATGAGAAAGAACACTATCCATATACAGAGAAAGAACTGTGGGAGTAGAAACACAGAAGAAAAACAACTGCTTGAGCACATGACTTGATGGGGATATGATTGGGGATGTAGATTCTAAACGATCACCCTAATGCAAATATTAATAATATGGAAATAGGTCTTGATCAATGATACATGTAAAACCCATTGGAGCTGCTTGTTGGCTATGGGAGGGGGCTGGGAGGGGAGGGAAAGAACATGAATCATGTAACCATGGGAAAAATATTCTAAATTAATTAAATAAAACTTTTCAAATAAAAAAAAAAGGAATGACATATCCAAAAGAATGGAATATTAAATAAATTTGCCTAAAAAGATGAACAAGAGATTAGAAGATGGCAACTGTTGCAATTTTCAATTCAATTAAATTGAAACATTTATGAAGCAACTACAATGTCCTACACCAATCTCTGCCATCAAGGAGTTTATGTTCTTATTAAATTTTTTTAAAATTCATCTGTTTGTTACATTAAAATTCTCAAATATCTCCCTCCTTCTCTCCCTTCTCTATACTAAAGAAGGCATTATTTGACAATAAGATGTATGTGTATATATAAAACCATATCTTGCTTGTTTCTATTTATTAGTTCTTTTTCTGGAGGTGGACATTCATAAATTATTCTTCAGACATGAATTCTGTAGCTATATATAATATTCTCTTGGTTTTGCTCATTTCACTCTTCATAATTTCATGTAGGTCATTTTAGGTTTTTAAAAAATTAACATGCTTGTCATTTCTTATGGCACAGTAGTAATACCATTGCAACAATATGCCACCACTGTTTAACCAATTCCAGTTCTTTGCCACCACAAAGAAAGCTGCTATAAATATTGTAGAACATATAGGTTCTTTTCCTTTTTCCCTGATCACTTTAGGAAATAATCCTAATAGTGGTATTGCTGGGTCAAAAGGTGTACAAAGTTTTAGAACTCTTTGGGCATAATTCTAGATTGCTCTCCAAAATGGTTGAATCAGTTCACAGCTCCATCAATAGTGTATTAGTCTCCATTTTTTGTTATTTTGCCCTTTTATTATTTTAGCCAATCTGATAGATGTGAGATGATCTCTCAGAGCTATTTTGATGTACATTTCTCTAATTAATAATGATTTAAAGCATTTTTTCATATGGTTACATATAGCTTTGACATCTGCATCCAAAAACTGTTTATTCATATCTTTTGACCATTTATCAATTGGGGAGTATTCTCAAATTTGACAGTTCTCTTTATATTTTAGATATGAGAACTTTCTTTGAAAAACTGTATAAGATTCCCCCCTCAATTTTCTGCTTTCCTTCTAAAATGGACAACATTAGTATTAAAAAACTTTTTAATGTAATCAAAATCATTTTATATCTTACAATGCTTTTCTTTCTCTTGTTTATTCATAAATTCTTCTCCTATAATACATGTATAACCCAGTGGAATTGCTTGTCAACTCCCTGAAGGGGTAGGGAAGAGGGGAAGGAGACAAAATGAATCATGTAACTTTGGAAAATTTATTTGTAAACGTGTTATTGGAATAAAATAAAGATAAAATTTAAAAGAATAAATTCTTCTCCTGCAGGGGGCCAACAGACCCCTACCGGCTGACATGGTCACAGTGGGAAAGTGGGAACTGCAAAGCAGCCCCCCTGAAAAGGAGGTGCGCCCCCCCACCAGCCCCCTTTCTGTGACTTCTCTCCCCAGCTTTCCCTACTAATGGATTTGCTATGATTTCTAATCTCTCCCCAATACAGGAGAAATAATATGAGAGCAAATACTTATAAGATCAATAAATATATACCCCACTTTAATTCCCCTGGATTAATACCCCCGAAAGACTGCAATTACAGAATCAAAGCCCAAAGATTATTGCACATAACCCCTTCTTTCTCAAGCACAAGATACATTTCAAGACCTGACAATAAACACTGGCCAAATGCTTGAGCACCATAATAAAAATTTCCCTACAGTTTTCACACTCCAATGAATTTGTTGATGAACAGAAACCAGGCAGCATTGCTAGGCACTTCAAAGTAACACAAGAAAAACAGAACTTGTAAATTGAGGAAAACCCCAAAACTGGTCTGCTTTTAGTCACTTCTTAACCTCATGACTAGATGTGAAGATGTTTTGTTATTCATCTCCCAAGCAATTGTAATTGATAGTGAAAGCTAATCAAATGCACAATGGTCCTCATTATTCATATCTATCACAGAATGTGGTAGAAACGTAGTACATGATCACAGAATTCTTTGTTGATGTTGTAGTAACATCATGAGTGTTGTTTAGTTAATTTGATAATATCCAATCAAAATGTAGAATGGCATATACATTGAGAATTGATTGTGTGTCAAAGAAGCATGTACCTGAAAAACCTATATAATAAACAAACCACGGCACTATGGCGGATCACTGTATATGCATACATGGGTTGAATACACGGTGTTTCTCATCTCCTTTATCCAACTGGGTTGTCACATCTAGACAGAGATAACCCTGGGTCCTCAGAGAGGCTGCTGGATGGACCTCGCTATTTTCTTACTCAAAAATCTGATAGGTAATATGGTCTCTATTTTTCTAATCTGCTTATATCTTTTTGTATGCCTAGGTCACATATCCATTTTGATTTTTCTTGGTAAGATATTTGTCTATATCTAGTTTCTGTCAGACTGCTTTCCAGTTTTCCAGATTACTTTTACCAAACAGTGAATTCTTATACCAAAAGTTTTTTTTTTTTGTCAAACATAAGGTTACTATAATCTTTTATTACTGTCTTGCATGTCTTTTCTGTTCCATTAGTTTACTTTTCTATTTTTTAACCAGTACCAGACTGTTTTGATAATTAATGCTATGATCATATCACAAAGGGCAAGAGTAAGATAAAGGAGAAAACATTAGAGGATGTTCATAATAAGATATAGGAGGACTAAAAAAAAAAAAGAAGAGGGTAAGATGAGGGATAAAGGATCCTTAGATGGGAAATAGATTAATAACTAGAGGGAAAGGGAAAAGACAAGGTAGGAAATCTTTGAAGGATAGACTGTTTTAGAACTTAGTGGACTGAGGAAGAAAATAAATAAAAGACTCTTGGAAGGAGTATGGATTAGGAATGTAGCAGTTAGGAAAAAAAATTAAGTGTCGGAGGAGTAACAGGATAAAAAGAAAAGCAAAAAAGGAAAAACAGTGAGGAAAAATATAATGGAGAGAAATATACAACTAATAATTGTAATTTTGAATGTGAATTATATGAATTCACTCATAAAAAAGAAACAGAGAGCAGAATGGATCAAAAACCAAAACCCAACAATATGTTGCTTACAAGAAATATCCTTAAAAATGGCAGATACACATAAAGTGAAAATAAAATAAAGTAGATTATGCTTCAACTGACAAAATAAAAGCAAAGGTAGAAAAAATCATCTTAAACAAAGTTAAAGCTAAAATAGATCTAATTAAAAGAGATAAACAGAGAAACTACATTGTGTTAAAAAAAGATACTTCAAATAATGAAGCATTATCAATACTAAACCTATATAGACCAAATGTTACAGTATCCACATTTTTAAGGCAACAACTAAAAGAATTACAGATAGAAATAGGCAACAAAACTATGTAGTAGAGGAAGACTTTAATCTTCCCCTCTCAAAACTAGATAAATCTAATTAAAAAATTAATAAGAAAGAAAACAAAGAGATATATAAAATCTTAGATAACCTAGATAGGACAGATAACTCGAGATAATTAAATGAAAATAGAAAGGAATAGACAATTCTCAGTAGTACATGGTACTTTTACAAAAACTGACTGTATGCTAGGATAAAAAAAACTTTATAGGTAAACGCAGAAAAGGAAAAAATATGAAATGCATCCTTTTCAGTTCATAATGTAATAAAAATTATATTTAATATGGGATCATTAAACAGAATAAAAATTGGAGACTAAATAACATAATCTTAACAAATGAACAGGTTAAAGAACAAGTCATAGAAACAATAATTTTATTAAAGAAAATTATAATAATGAGACAATATACCAAGACCTATCGGATATTGCAAAAGCAATTATTAGAGGAAAATTTCTCTCTCAAAAAGAACAGATCAATAAATTGTGTATGCAATTAAAAAGTAACAAAAAAAATTTTTAATCCCCAATTAAATACCAAATTGGAAATCCTAAAAATTAAAGGTGGGATTAAAAAAAATTAAATGTGAGAAAACTAGTGAATTAACAAATAAAACTAAAGGTTGGTTTTATGTAAAAACCAACAAAATGGATAAACTATTGGTTAATGTGATTTAAAAAGAGAGAAGAAAAATTGTTAGCATCAAAAATGAAAAGGGTGAATTTATGATTAATGAAGATGAAATCAAAGTAATTATTAGGAGTTATTTCACCCAATTATAAGCCAACAAATGTAACAATTTAAGTAAAATGGAAGAATATTTACAAAAATATAAATTGCCTGGGCTAATAGAGGAGGAAATAGAATATCTAAAAAAACTTTTTTAGAAAAAGAAATTGAAGAGGCCATAAATGAACTGCCTACAAAAAAAGTATCAGAATCAAATGGATTTCCATGTGAATTCTACCAAACATTTAAAAATCATCTAATTCCAATATTAAATAATTTAGAACAATTGATAAAAGTAGTCCTGCCAAACTCCTTTAATAAAACAATACGGTACTGATACCTAAATGAGGAAGAGGAAAACCAGAAAACGAAAATTCTAGGACAATGTCATTAATGAATATAGGTGCAAAAATCCTAAATAAAATATTAGCCAGGAGATTACAACAATATTTCACAAAAATTATACATTATGACCAAATGGGATTATGAGAGTATTCAGGAATTGTTTAATATAAAGAAAAATATTAATATAACTGGTTACATCAACAACAAAAGAAACAAAGGAAATCATGATTATATCAACAGATGCAGAAAAAACTTTGGACAAAATATATCACTCATTCCTACTAAAAACACTTGAAAGCATAGGCATAAATGGATTTCTCCCCTAGAACGATAAGAAGTATATACCTAAAACCATCAGCAAACATCTGTAATGGAGATAAGTTAGAATCTTGATGAGGATGCCCATTACTACCAATATCATTTAATATTATTTTAGAAATGTTAGTAATAGCAATTAGAGAAGAAAAAGAATAGAAGGAAATTGAATGAGTAAAGGAATAATAAGAATATCTCTTTTTGCAGAAGATATGATAATACATACATATGGAAAATCCTAAAGATTTAAATAAAAAATTAGCTTAAATTATTAATAATTTTAGCAAAGTGGGGTACAGAAATCATTAGCTTTTCTATATGTCACTCACAATAAAATAAATAGGGATATACCTGCCAAAAGCAACTCAGGAAGCACCTGAATATAATTATAAAATACTTTTTATACAAATACAGTCAGATTTAAATAACTGAAGAAATATTAATTATTCATGGGTAGGTAGAGCCAACATAATTCTATCTAAACTAGTCTATTTATTCAATGTCATCTCAATTAAACTTCCAAAAAATTATTTTACTATACTAGGAATATTGGAGGAATTTGTGAAAAAATGTAAAAAGAGTCTATATTCTTTATTTTTAACTCATGACTGAGATAGCAGGGGCAAGATAGCAGAGCTCAGCCTTGGTTTTGGCTGCAGTATAAACATAAAATAAACACTGAAATTATGATTACACAAGTTGAAACCACAAATAACCTTAAGAAAAATCATAAATAATGGATCTACTTTATTTGTACCCAAACCCACCTCTTTATCTCTTTGACACAGACTTTATGAGCTTGCTCTGGCATACTGGATGTTCGGATTTTCTTCTCTAACATGACAATATCATCATTATCTTCTTCCTCATCTTCATCTTCTAAAGTGCCAGGAATATGTGTGATCCTCCTGATGGGGCGTATAGCTATAACCTTAGCAACAAAGCAGAAGCACATTACATGTCCTTTCTCTTCATCACAAGAGTCAATACTTTGTCACATATGGAGCTATGAACAAAAAATTACATGCTTTTTAAATAAAAATATTAAGCCAATATAGAAGAGTAATAATCACAACTCACACTTTACATAGCACTGATTTTCACGATGTTTCCTTCACATTAATCATGTGAGGTAGAAATATATTACCACATTTTATAGTTGAAGAAATAGGCAGAAAGGGCAAAGTAATTTTCCAAAGGGCACAAAACTAGAATCCAGGACAAGGTTTATCTTCTTATTTAAGATAAAAAGCAATTAGCAATTATTATTGTTGTGCATAGAATAGAAACAATATTTGCTAAATTGAGTATTTTAAGGTGCTGGCTAACTAGATATGATGAAAACTTCCTAGGAAAGAAGCCGAACATTGTGGGAATACTTAGTACCTAAAGATGTGAGAGGGTGGGGAGCATTTATTGTATTGCTATTTTATTTTAAAATAATAATTTTCAAATAAGTTGATCAAAGAAAGGTGATCTCTCTCATTTTCTCTCTTTTCCTATTATGAGGTTGATAATATTGACATAAAGAAGGGAAAATATCTTGGGTACACGTAGTGGGACTTAAGTTCCTTGACTAAGCAATGTCAGCTAATGTGAACCTCTGCTTCTTCTATCATTAAACACAATCCAGGAAACAGGAAACCCATTGGGATCTTGGCCCATCTCTTTCTCCCCCATTTGTTTGTCTCCTTTTGTATTTTGTTTCCATTTTTATTAGAGTCTAAGCTCATTAAGGGCAAAGACTGTTTTTATTAATTGAACCACCAACATTCAGTACAGTGTGGTACATCATCAGTGTTTAATAAATGTTTATTGTATTACAGGATAACCTGGTCCCAATCTATGGGCAGCCAGGTGATACAATCATTAAAAAACTCCAGGCCTGGAATCAGGAAGACTCATCAAAACTGGTCTCAGATCCTCACTATTTATGGGACCCAGGGTAAGTCACTTTGTAAAATGAGCTGGAGAAGGAAATGGCAAGGACCTTTGCCAAGAAAATCCCAAATGGGATCACAAAGAGTTGAACACGACTGAAAATGACTGAAGAACAACAAATATACACTGAAGTATTTCTAAAAACTTCTGGAATGATCGAGACCTCATAGTCTTCATCTGTCAAATTAGTGAATTGAAATAAATGATCTCTCAAGACCCTTCAAACAGCAAAATCTTACATATTTCTATAACATTCCTAGATTCAATACCTTCTCCTCCAAATCTTTCCTATATACTTCTGCTTGAAAAATATGACTAGAAAACTTACTGCTTCATGCTATACTCTTCCTTAGACACAACTGGTACCTCAAATATAAAACCCAAATCACTGTCGAGTATTCAAGGTCCTCCAAATTTTCTCCAGACTACGTAAGCCATTCTGCCTCCCCTATCTCCTGAGTACTCTTTTAGGCCCCTTTTCCTGCTGGTGAGTTCTTCCACTTGGGGGAAGGTCCTCAAATCAATTGTCTCTGATTTTCCAGATTATGATACCATACTCCTTGGGAAACTTCCCTCACTTTTCAGCTCCCCTTTATGCACTGTCTTCTCCAAACAGAATGCTCCCAATTTCTTTGCATTCCTAGAACTAAGGAAAGTGTCTAAAAAGAGAATCAGAATGAAAGTGAAAGGATCTGGATTCTGGTTTTAAATTTGTACTGTCAGGTGGTACTATCAGTTGATACAATTTGAGGATGACCCTACAAGATCACAAAGCCCATTTCCTAATTTGTAAAATGAGAAAGCTTAGACTGAATCTCTAAAGTCCCTTTTAGCTCTAAGATTCTGATTTATTAAACATATTAGTAAAATCTGGATTATATGGAACTATTGGAGAACATATTTAGACAACTGAGTTTCCTGAATAAAAGAAAGTTTACCACACTTTATACCAAAATATGTATTTAAAAAAATCTTTTTGGATGGAAATCTTTCTGAAATGTATCACAGAGTTTGCTATTGTCTTAAAAAGGATAATAAACACAATAAAACTTGGTTTTGATGACAAGCGATCCCCATAATGAGCATCAATCATTGCACTGTATATTAATACAGTGATTCCTGATGGACCTATTTTGTTATGTAGGGCTTCTGAACACAGAATAATTTTTTAGAGTTTTTCTGTCTTTTCCTTCACTATCAGGCTGATGCCTATCCCTTCTTGTTACTATAAATATGCCCATCCACAACTCTTCCCCTTGCAATTTTTTGGTGCTTCTCTGTTGTAAGCTTGCAAACCAAAGAGCCAAACTAAATGATGGCCTGAGGGGGGATCTCATACAAGATTTATTGACATTTCCCTCTCATTTCCCATAGCATTTATTTCCTGATTCTTATTTGCATTCTGGAAAGGTGAAGTTACAAATAACTGAGTTCTAGAGGAATGACATTACTATAGAAACATGAAGATTATCAAGACTCATTCCTAATGTAAAGCCACCTGGAATCCTGAAAGAAAAAAAAGATAAAAAATAGGGCATACCCGCTTATCATCATCTTGCTTGTGTTTTCTGGTTTTCTGGAGCAATTTCAGACCTTCGATTTGTCTTACCAGCAAAGGTATGGTCATTTTGAATCTCTCCTCCAGACTCACAGCATCCAAAATCTAAAAAAAGAAACAAGTTAATGAACAATATTTGCTCATGGTATTTTGGCTGGCATACCTTTCAGCAATTATATATGATCCATGGTTAAAAAGATAAAATGGGCTTAAGATATAACATCAGTATAGTTGACACAATAAAAATAAAGACACAATTTTAAACAGCCAATATATAACTGAGACATTCCAGTTAATGTTTCAAAAAGGAAGTCTCAGAGGTCTTGAATAAAAAAGTGTTAAATGTAATAAGAATGTTTTATTTCCTATTCTTTCTTTTATTTATTTATAAGATATTTTTCCATGGTTACATGAGTTATATTCTCTTCCTCTCCTCTACCCTCCCCCTCCCAGAGCTGACAAGCAAATTCCATTGGGTTATACATGTATTATCATTCAGTACCTATATTTCTTCTCTTTTTAGTGATGTCTTTAGCCCAGAATAATGCTATCAAAATAATAATCAAGACTACTGTCAGTGATATTAAAAATATTTATATATATAGCACCTCAAAGTATTCAAAGTGTTTTACCCACATTATAATAGCCTTACAATAACCATATAAGAAAGATACTATAGATATCTCTAATTTACAGAAGAGGAAACTGAAACTCAGAGAGAGAAATAACTCGCCCTTTGCCAGACAGTTTATGAGATAAGAGGATTTGAACTCAGATATTTCTGACTCCAAGCCCAGTCCTCAATCTGCAATGCTATACTACCTTATACCATTTCTCTAAAGCATTTTAGAATAATCAAGTACTGGGCAAAATGATGAAGTATTTTTTAGCTATGAAATATGTAAAATGGTACATTTTTTAAAAGTTACTCAACAAAGATTTCTGGGAAGCATTTCAATCACTAATTCCAGTTACTGTCCAGTCATTTCTAAGAGGAAGGCTATTTAGCCAAAGCATGACCTTGATTCAAATTAAAAATAAGAAGGACCTTGCAATTTATAAAAAAGGCACAATACCTGGAGCTTCTCTTTGTTGCTCGTGCGGATAATTGAAGTGAGGATGTCCGGTAATGCTTCCCTTGGCAGACTGTCTAAAAGACGTCTCAGTTTAGCAACAGCAGGAACAGACATATCTAACATTTCAACCAGCTAAAAAGAGAGGAAAAAAAATATTTTTTGAGTGTTATCTTATGGGGAGTCATCATACCCCCACTGTCTGACAAAGTTGCAATCTGGGGAATGGAGACTGCAAAGCAGCCCCCAGAAAATAAGGCACCCAGGAACCCCCTCTATATTACTTCTCTCTTTAACTTCCCTTACTAATGGAATTGTTATGATTATTGTTCTCTCCCCAATACAGGAGAAATATTGAGAGCAAATACTTATAGGGTTAACATATATAAGTCCCACTTTAACTCCCTTAGAATAGTACCCCAAAAAGATTACATTCACAGAATTAAAACCCAAAGATCACTACCCATTACTCCTCCTTTCTTTCTCTTAGCAGAGGTATATACAGAGGCCCCACACCCATTGCAGACCAAGCATCACAGATACATCAATCATTTCTCTGAAACACAAGTTACAGACACACTTCACTGGTTCGTTATGTTTACCATACCAGGCAACTTTGCCTGGTGCTTGAATCAAACACAAGAAAAATGCAACTTGGAAATTGAGGAAAATTCCAATTCAGGTCTGTTTTAAGTTACCCTCTAACCCCATACTTAGCTATGAAATGTTTTGTTACCCATCTCCTAAATAATTGTGATTGATTGTGAAAGCTGATCAAAAGCAACAATGATTCTCCTAGTTGATCATCCCATAGGTCAGGGGGAACTAACCTCCAGATCACCCTGTTTATGTCATTCATCTATTTCTGTTATAGCAATAATGTTTTGTTGACTATCTCCTTAGGCTTTGCGTCTGTTGTTATGTTCTATGGAAACATGCATGTTGATAAATGATTGTGTGTCAGAAAAGTATGTCCTCACTGAACCTATAAAATAAATGCAAACCCTGTGCATGGCAGAACATTGTGTGATGCCTAAACACAGGATTGAGCATACAGTGTCTCTCACCACTTATTCAACTGACTGCCACACCTAGACAGAGGACCCTGAACCTTGAGTGACCTCAGGCTTGGCTCTAAGTTATCTGGCATCCTTTCTGAGTGACAATAAAACCCACATTTCTAAAGTTAGGTTAAACATCTGGTAATTGGGGAGTCTCCTATTTTTAAAGAAAGATTACTGACCATATAGAAGAAAACAACATCTTTTAGACAAATCTAAGTGACAAAAGAATGTCTTTTAAAATTTGAATCTGAATGAAAAACAGAAAGGAGTTTTGTATTTCCTTCTTGCTTTTATGAATAGCTCCTTGAAAATTCTATCTTTGATTAATACTTATTGATCAGGAGTTCTTAACCTGTGGCACCTGAACTTTTTTTTTTAACTACCTTGATAACTCTTTTTCAGCACTATTAGTTTCCTCTGTAATTCTATGTATTTTACTTTCTGCAACTAAAAACATTCTTCTGAGAAGACGTCCACAGGCTTCACCAGATGGCTCAAGGGATTTGGACAGTGGAGAGCATCTGAAAAGCAGACTCTGAGGGTGATGTGTATCTTTGCCACTATTTTCTCAGGAGCTGTGTCTGTTGGGTGCTAATGGATTCAATAGTACCCTTGTTTCAATCAATGTGTATAGATACACACATCAGCTAGATAGAGCTCTCCAATCTTCCCACTCCCAAAATATGGAGTCAAAGAGCATTTCTGTCTTGCAGGGAAAAAGCCTCTCCTTCTACTCTTAACAAAGTGAAAGTATGTCATTAGCACCAAGATTTATTATAATAATAATGATGATGAAAGCATTTTCTATAGTGTTTATATAGGTTTACAAAGGATTTTAACTCATTTGATGCTCATAATAACTTTTTCCCTGAAGTATTTCTACTTATTGATTTGTTTGGTATAGTAAAGTTTTACTGTGTGTGTGCGTGTACTGAACATTGAGATCTTATTCCAAAAAAGCGTGCATCATAGTACATGGAGAAGAGTTACATAAGCAGTGTAAAAGCAACTCACTTTGCCCCATTAATGTCAATCCAGAGATTAACTAAACCAAAGCCTGTATTTAAGAAAAACCTGATAAATTTTTCTTTATGAAATAAAAATCTGCAAGACTAGTTCATAATATCTTTGTAAAGTTGATGCTCTATTATCATTTTTTTAGATGAGGTCTCTGAGATGATGAGGTTTGAGGACTTGCTCAGGTCACACAATTAGTGTCTGAAGTAGGATCCAAACTCAGATCTTTCTGACTCCAAGTTCTGCACCACTTAGCTGCCCTGGATTTATAACCCTCTCTTTCTTCTGCCCTTAAGAGTTTTGGACTGAAAGGAACAAAGACCCCAACCCTGAAGTAGGCTCAAATCAACAGTAAACCATGATAATTCAGTAATAGCTATATGTTTACACAGGAATGAAAATCCCTGAGAATTAAATACGTTTAAAATGATAAATATTCCCAAAAGAAATATGAAGGCTATAAAAGGAAGCTTCATTAACTCAAACAATATTTATTAGATACCTGTTATTTGCAAAATACATAGCAAGCTCTTAATAAGTATGTGTAGCTGGATGAGATAAAGATCATTTGGCACAACCCTATTGTTTTACAATAGGGAAACCTAGGTCCAGAAAGGCTAAATAATTTGCTTAGTCATATAGAAGCAGATATATGCACATTCAATGAAATACACTGTAGTTTTCTATTCAATACTATGAATTATTCTTTTTGAACCATCTTTTTAAAAAGCAAGTTACTTAAGTCAAATTTATAAGAATCCAAGTCATTCCACAATTGATAAATGGTCAAGAAATGTTTTCAGATGAAGAAACCAAAGCTATCAATAAAACTATATGAAAAAATGTTCTCAGTCCCTCTTGGTTAGAGAAATGAAAATTAAAACAACTCTGAGGTACTACTACCTCATACCTATCAGATTGGCCAATATGATAGTAAAGGAAAATGATAAATGTTGGAAGGGATGTGGCAAAATTGGGACACTAATGCATTGCTGGTGGAGTTATGAACTGACCCACTGATCCAACCATTCTGGAGGGCACTGTGGAATTATGCCCAAACGGCTATAAAAGAATGCAACATTTTGATCTAATAATGCCACTACTAGGTCTGTATCCCAAAGAGATTTTTAAAAAATGGGAAAGGACCTGTTTGTACAAAAATATTTATAGCTGCAGTTTTTGTGGTGGCAAAGAACTGGATACTAAAGGAATGTCCCTAAATTGGGGAATGGTTGAAAAAGGTGTAGTATATGATGGTGATAGAATACTATTGTGGTACTAGGAATGAAGGACAGGATGATTTCAGAAAGAGCTGGAAAGACCTAAGTGAACTGATGCAGAGTGAAATAAGCAGAAGCAGGAAAACATTTTAGATAGTCACTGAAATATTGTGGAACGACCAAATGTGACAGACTTTGCTACTAACAGCAATACAATGATCCAGGATAATTATGAAGGACTTATGAAAAAGAATGTGATCTACCTTCTAAAGAAAGAACTGTTGGAGTAGAAATACAGATAAAAACATATGATTTATCATTCATTTATTTGAGCATATGTTTTGGTTTTTTTTTAAGATTGTTTACTTACAAAAATGAGTAATATGGAAATATATTTTGTGTGGTAATACATGTATAATCCAGACTGAATTTCTTGTCAGCTTTAGGGAGGTGGGGGGGGGGGGGGAGAAGGGAGGGAGCCAATACTGATCATATAACTTTGGAAAACTTTTGTACAAAGGTATTTTTAGCAGCTCTTTTTTGTAGTGGCAAAGAATTGGAAACTGAAGGGTTGTCCATAAAGTTGGAAATGACTGAACAAGTTGTGGTATATGGATGTAACAGAATACCACTGCACCATGAGAAATCTGAACAGGACGATCTCAGAGAAACATAGAAAGACTACTTTGAATTGATGCAAAGTAAAGTGAGCGAAACCATGAGAACTATGTATACAGTTACAGAAATATTGTATGATGATCAAGTGAGGACTAAACTATAATAAGCAATACAGCTGATAGTCACAAGGGACTCATGATAAAAAAAAATGCTATCTAAATAAGAAACTGTTGGAGCCTGATTGCAGATAAAAGCATGCCATCTTTCACTTTATTTCCTTTATGGTTTTTTTATTTTATGTATGATGTGTCTTCTGTCATAACATAGGGAATATGGAAATATATATTGCAAGAAAGCAATGGTATAACCTATTTACTATTTACCTTCTTGGGGAGGGGGGGAAGAGAGAGAATCTGAATTATAAATGTCAGAAAATAACTGTCAAAAATTGTTTCTACATGTAATAAAAAAAAAATTTAAGTTTTTAAAAAAAGCAAGTTAACATGGTCTGGGTTTTTTTTTTTTTTTTGGTATATTCACCCTACATAATTTTGAAATCACTTAAATACTACAAATACTTATTTGCTTTGATCCATGTTCCACAGTTATATACAGACTCTTTAATGGATCTTAAAATTATTACTCAGTCCTGATAAGTGAAACACATTTTCTTTTGCCAGAGGTATTTATATAGTCATAACTTTCTCCTTGAATAGGGATTACCAATTTTAGGACCTTTCAAATATGACTAAGTCCAAATTCCTGTCTTAACTAAGAAGTTGAGTTTTCCTGTAGTAAAATATTAAAAATTTAATACAGCCTTTCTAAGCAAGCTAGGCTATAATATCATCAAATGAAAAGGCATATGATGGGTGTTAAGTACTTTGCCCTTATAATACCATATAGAGATTATTGTGCTCAGTGCTGGGAGCTTGCTACATTTTAGAAAGAACTTTGATTAACAGGAGGGTATTCAAAAGAAGGTGAATAGAATAAGATGGGGCCCAAACATCAGGTTATATGAGCATTAGCTGAAGGAAATGTCAAATGCTTAGCTTGGAGAAGAATGACATGACAACTATATGTGAAAAGCTGAGGAGGAGTAGGATGATAGAGTTATTCTATATGGCCTTAGTGAAAAAAACTTAGAAAAGTAGAAATTAGAAAAATTTAGATTCTATGTAAAGAGGTTTGTTTTTTTACTTAAAAAGATTTATTAGTACCTTTTTAAAAAATACTTGACATTTCCCAATATTCTCCCTTTTCCAACTAAACAACATCTTGTAACAAAAACAAGACAAAAGTGGCTTAGTGGATAGAGTACCAGGCCTAAAGTCAGGAGGGCCTGGGTTCAAATCTTCAGTAGGGGGTGGGGATGAAAGGGAGGCACACATTAAGGGTGGGAATATGAAACTGTTCTTCCCTTCTTTGAAATTTTGTTGTTGTAAAGAATAGCTTTCTCTTGGGGAGATGGGAATGATGCATTAAGAAATGAAGGTGAAATAAAAACAAAGATATCAATAAAATTAAACTAAAAAGTTCTATCCAATAATAGAATAGGCTGTTTTAGGAGATGACATAGAAGCCTTTGATGGGAGTGGATGGGCACTTAATGAAGATTCTGGAGAGGAAATTCCTATTAAGGTGAACTTCAAAGTACCTTCTAATTCAAATTCTGTTTTTCTGGGAATTAGACAGAATTTCAAAAATTCATCTACTCTATTTCCAACCTAAGAATTAGTTCTATTCCATTTAGCACATAGGAGAGCAATTTTTTGCACGATCCTTTAACATTTACTAGCATAAGTCTGTGCTGGGGACTGTACAGTAATAAAGATACAATCCCTAGAATGAAGGAGCTCTTGTACCAAGATAAAATGATAACTATACAACTACTATTCATTTTTTCTGGTTATTAAAAAAGTGGTAAATCTTATGTACTCTATGTGGGAAATGACACAAAATCTTTGTGGGTAAGAATCATCAAACCAATCTATTTAATGTGAACAGGACTCTTGAAGGTGATGAGGTTTGAGAAATATTAATAAGAAAATCATTTGGTGAACCTGGGGAGAGTATATTGCAGTGTAAATTAGCAGGGATGAAATAAAATAAGTTTTTATGTATACAATGAGCCTCAGAAAATTTTACATCTTTAAAAATCTCAATATGGAATGTCTTCCTTTTGCCTCAGTCACTAGTTTTACATGATTTGGCACTGAGTTCCCAAGATTTTAACACATGTTCTCTAATACTTAATCATGAAACCACATTTATTATTCTGGATCTATGTATATGTTTGAGGTGCAGTTCACTTTTTCAAGTCTAGCCTGGATTATAACCCATAGATTTTAATGAGGTTTAAACTGGGCAAGTTCCCAGAACACTGAAGCATTTTTATCTCCATCTCTTGGGTAAGGTCTTAACCTTTTATGATATGAAGCAAGGTGCAAGGTTATGTTGCAAAATTCCATCTCCATACAAATATTTTTGTAATTCCAGAACAATTCTGCTTTTCAGGTAGCAATACATGTATCAGAATTCATCCTTCCTTCAATAGGGAAAAATGTACAAGTCAAATGACAATTTTTAAAAATCTGAAAAAGGTTTATTGGGTAGATATTTTACAGTCTGATGCAAATGCCTAGATTTTGGTAGGCTCAACCTGCATTACTTCTGAAAAGTCTTGGCATAATCTTGAATTCAAAAAGTTTCATCAGTTCTAATGATCTTTTTTTCCAAACTTCAGGACTATATTATGTGCTGTTTTACCTGTGATAAGCATTTTTAATTGAAAGCCAGTATTTTTTTTTTCTGATCTCCAACTTCGAGAAGCACACACTGTACTATGGAGGAATGAGGAACAACTTTTCCAGTAACCAATGCTCTGAAGATCTTGCTTGTTTTCTGAGGATCAATTAAGTTGTTTTGCAGCAACAATTTGGCACTTCCTGACTTTTTTTTTGTTTTCAATCACATTTTCTTTGTGCTTCAGTATAAATCATCTTGCCAACAAATCGGTGAAAAAAATTTTATAACAAAAATTCTTTGACAAAGGTCTAATTTCCCAAATATATAAGGAACCAAGTCAAATATATAAGAAATCAAGCCATCTCCCTATTGACAAATGGTTAAAGGATATGAATAGGCATTTTCAGATGAGAAATCAAAACTATCAATAATCACATGAAAAAGTATTCTAAATCCCTCCTAATTAGAGAAATGCAAATCAAAACAACTCTGAGGTATCACCTCACATCTAGCAGATTGGCCTATATAACAGTAGGAAAAAAAATGTTGGAGGGGACCTGGCAAAATTGGAACACTAATACATTGCTGGTGTAATTGTGAATTGATCCAACCATTCTGGGAAGGCAATTTGGAATTATGCCTAAAAGAATGCTTACCCTTTGAATCAGCAGTCACTACTAGGTTTGTACCCCAAAGAAATAATTTAAAAAAATGTTTGTATAAAAATATTCATAGCTGCATTTTTTGTGGAGGCAAAAAATTAGAAAATGAGGAGGTGTGGTATATGATGGTAATGGAATACTACTATGCAATAAGGGATGATAAAATTGCTTAATTTCCATTCGAGCTAGAACGCCCTCCACAAACTGATGTGGAGTGAAATGAGCAGAACCAAAAGAACATTGTACACAGAAATGGAAATATTGTGGGACAATCATATGTAACTGACTTCACTACTGACAGTAATGCAATGATTCAGGATAATCCCGAGGGATTTACGAGAAAGAATCCTATATCCACATTGAGAGAAAGAATGTGGGAGTAGAAACACAGAAGTAAAACATTGATTTTTCATTTGTTTATATGGGTATTAATATGGGTTTTGGTTTTTAAAAGATGATTACAAAAATTAATAATATGGAAATATGTATTGAGTGATAATACACATATAACCCAGTGGAACTGCTTGTCAGCTCTGGGAGGGAAGGGAAAGAACATGAATTATGTAACCATGGAAAAATACTTAAATTTAAAAGTTTTAAAAAAATCATCTTGCTACAGTGTAGTCTTGAATCATCCTTGAAACATTTGACTTCTCCACACAGCCACCACAAGTACCTCTAACAGTCAAGAAGTATACTGTTTAAGAGCTATAAAAAGTTACATATTTCCATGGAGTGATACTCTTAAAAAAGCACAGAATTAAAAGCACAACACAAGAATGACAAAACATATGCAAAAACAAAAAATCCAGCACTCAATGGACAGACAACTATTAATGGTCAAGAAATTAATTTAAACAGGTTTTATTTAGTCAAAGGTCAGACTTCTGATTGAACCTCTGGTTAGTAGAAGCACACAAACTCTCAGAAAATGGAAATCATTTCAAAATTACTGCTTGTCCCAAATAGTGAGACAGTATAGAATAATAATATAGATATAATATAATAATAAATAAGACAGAATAGTAATAGCTAGCTCGAATAATATAACTAGTATATAGCACATTAAGATCTGTTAACCCAAAGGGCTATAAAACAATGCATACCCTTTGATCTCTGTATCCCAAAGAGATAATTAAAAAAGGACCTACTTGTTAAAAATATCTATAGCTGCTCTTTTTGTGTTGGCAAAGAATTAGAAATTGAGGAGATGTCCATCAAATGGGGAATGGCTGAACAAATTGTGGTACATGTTTGTGATGGAATACTACTGTGAAAGGATAAGCAAGATGATTTCAGAAAAAGCTAGAAAGATCTGCAGGAATTTATGCAGAGTGAAATAAGTAGAACTGGGAGAACATTGTACACAGAAACGGCAATATTGGATGATGATAATCTGTGATAACTTGGCTATTCTCAGCCATGTAATGATCTAGGATAATCCTGAAAGACTTATAAAGGGGAATGCTACCCATCTTCAGAGAAAGAACTGTTGGAATTGTCTTTTACACCAGTGTATCTTTGGTTTTATTTGGGGATTTTGGTTATGTATAAGTGCACTCTCAACAATGATCAATACAGAGATGTGTTTTGCATGTCAATAAAAAAGTGAAAAAAAAAAGATTTATTAAGCATTTTACATATGTTACCTCATTTAATGCTCACAGCAACTTTGTGAAATAGTTGCTATTGTTATCCCTGTTTTACAGATGAAGAAATTGAGGCTGAAAGGATTAAGTGATTTGTCCAGGGTCACACAGTGTAAGTATCTGAAATAGGATCTGAACCCAGGACTTTCTCCCTCCAAGTCTAACACTATGCCACTTAGCAGCCTATGGATGAAGACATGATTAGGATTGATACACACACCACAGGTACTTAAGAAATACTGCTGAAATGAATGAGAGAAAGGAAGGTTCAAAAGAAAGATCAAGGGAAATTAGGAAAAAAGCTAACAAAACTGGAGCAGGCTTTGAGTCTTTGAGTACCCCTCCTTAATGTAAACTTGCTCTGATTTTTATCTTGTGGGAGTTTACATGCTTTGTAGCAAAACTGTATTGGACAGTTCTTTAAATTGGCTGAAAGGAACCTTATCTTGCATTAACAAAAATAACAACTTTCCCTACCCATTCCAAAGATGCACCTTTTCTGTGGATAGGACAGAGATGTAACTAATAATAAAGTACCACAAGTCTTTTTTAAGATTCACAATTTCCAGGGCAATCAAAACTTCAAAGACAAAATTCTCTTATCTGGTGTTTTTGGGGAATATGATGATTTTGATTCACTAGGAATATGAGCATTGAAGTTCATCCTAAAATGTTAACAAACGTGAAATCATGGTTTGGATATCAGCTCACTTCTACTTTTATATCACAGAAGCCATACTTGATAACTCTGCATAAATTTAGTCCTTAATATAGCAAAGAAAGAGTTATTCAATTTTATTTTAGGTATGTCTGTACTTCATGCCCAATCTTTCTAACCTGTCCATCACAAAAGGGAGAGGCAATATCTGTTCACAATTCCAACTAAGGAACATCAGGGTCACCTTTTAATCATTCCTACTCTATTCTCTGAACATTAGACAACTTGCAAAAAACAAACCTAAGAATTTTCAGAGAATAGCTATTATATTTGTCCTTTCTTCCTTTATTTTCATTGCTTTTAATTGATGTCCTTGTTATTGCATGTATTAGCATAATGCTGTTAAATATTTTTCAAAGAAGTTTCAGGTATATTAACTTATTTATGAGTTCACAATGTAGAGAAATTACCTCATAGGGATCCTTATCTCTTGTACCACTTTATCATGGATTATCCATTCTGCTGTCACCAAAATCATCTTCATTGCCTGCTCTTCTGACTGTGCCAACACTGATTATATAACTCTACGATGGCATCTCATTCCCTCAAGGTTCATGAGAAACACAGAGACTTAAAAAAGACTTAAAAGTCAATTGGTGAAATCCTCTCATTTTATATAGAAGCTAAAACCCAAAGACGTGAAGCGACTTGTCCTTGGTAACACAGAACAGAGCCAGGATTCAAAACTAAGATCTCTGACTTCAAATCTAAGTTCATTTTATTGCACCATCCTTCGTTGTCCAAGAAACTAAACTCTTACTTCAAAGTTTCCAACAACAGTATCTTAGACTAGTGTCTACCCAACTTTTCTTCTCATTCTTAGTCTAGTTTATTTCTTTTGGTTATTTCAAGTATAATTGCCCAGAGCAAATGGTTTTCCAAAAGAAGTCCAAGAAGCCATTTATGTAATTATTTACATTAATGATTGAATTCCTGGAATCCTACTTCTTCCATGAAGCCTTCTCCTCACTAATAATTGTGTTTCCCTTACCCTTGGAACTTCTAATGATACAATGTATAAAAGGTACCTATGTCCCTCCCCACCCCCATGTTATAGTCACTCATCCTCTCCCTGGTCCAAGGACTATATGATTTTACAGTGCATTTAGATGGCAGGGGTAAGACCTTCTCTAGTGGTCCTCAATCCCAAAGGGCAGGGGCAGAGAAGCAAATGGATGATAGAGATGACTCAGGGTTGAAGACTGGCAAGATGTACATGGTGGGTAGGACAAGTGGACAAGAAATTCCAGGATTAGAGTAATTTAGGGTAGCAGAGAGTTGAACTGGTGAAATTTAATGTCAAGAATAAAGAAAATAAAGTGAGCTTAAGGCAGTGGTGATAGATTAGTACAGCAGAAAAAGAATGAAGAAATAGAAGAGGCAGAGGAAAAATGAAACAAGAGGAGATTATGATCAGAAAGAGGAAATCCAGTATTTAAGGTAATATAGTTATAGAAGACAGTTTCACTATGTGGTAGGGAGTAACTTATAAGAAATCTGGAAAGACAAGAGAAGGCCAGGTCAAGAATAGTTTTAAAAGCCAAAAAAGAGGATTTCAGATATGATCCTGAAAGTGATAGGGAGCACCCCTAGAGTTTATTAAGTGGTAAGAAGACATAGTTAGACATACTTTAGGAAGATCAATTTGACAATTGAGTAAGACAATGGATTAGAGTGGAGAGGGATCTATTGTAATAGTCCAGATGGGAGGTGATGAAGGTCTATGCAAGGTGGTAGCAGTGTTAGAGAAGTATGGTATAAAGGAAGAAATGACAAATTTTTTTTCTTGAGTGAGCTTTTCTACTTTCTTTTCTATCTGGCCAATTCTACTTTTTAAAGAGTTCTTTTCCTCAGTGAATTTTTGTACCTCTTTTCACATATAGCCAACTCTACCTTTTAATAAATTCATCTTCCAGTACATTTTTGTATAACTTTTCCCATTTGGCTAATTCTGCCTTTTAAGGAGTTCTCTTCATTGGATGTCTGTACCTTTTACCAACTGGCCTATTCTATTTTTTTAAGGTATTAATTTCTTCAGTATTTTTTGTGCCTCCTTTACCAAGCTGTTGACATCTTTTTCATGATTTTCCTGTATCACTCTCATTTCTTTTTCCCTAATTTTTCTTTTACTTCTCTCATTTGATTTTAAAATACTTTTTGAGCTCCTCTATTAATTATTTTTGAGCTTGATAGCAATTCATATATATGTATATGTATATGTGTATATATATATATACATATAAATTTGGAGACTTTGTATACAACAGTTTTAACTGTCATCTTCTGAATTTGTGTTTTGGTCTTCCATGACACCAAAATAACTTTCTATGTTGAGTTTCTTTTTTTTTGTCATTTTCTCATTTCCCAGCTTTTTTCTTTTCATTTAATTAAAAAAAAAAACTATTAAAGTTAGACTCTGTAACTGTGGTGAGGAGAGGAGAGCATTGCTCCAAGCTTCAGGTTCTTTGTGCAGTTGCTTTTATAGCTAGCTCTGGGGATTTATCTGCTTTCAGTTCTTTATGATGTAAAGAGTGGTGTGTTTAAATCTCTCTTGGCCTGTGCTTTGGTTTGTAACAACATACTTTCTTTTCCTCCCTGGAACTGTGAACAGGGTCCCCTGCTCCTCTGTGGTTGCAAGCACTGCTATATGCTAATTAATGCTCTTCCTCACCATCAGATCTTATCTGATTGCTACCTAGATCTGTGTATGGTCAATGCAACAAGAGTCTTGCACTCAGAGCCAACAAAGGGATGCCTGCAATCACTTTCTGACCTTCCCCCCTCCCCCTTACCATGTGTGGCTAAGAACTCAGGGAAGCTCTTATTGCTGATTTAGTAGCCCCCAAGGCTTGTTATTGAGGTGGGGCTTTCCTTGGCATGCTGTTTAGTGCTGTTTTCACCCTAGGGCAACAGATCCTTTGGGTCAGCCTTCTAAGTTGTTTGGAGCTGAAAAATTATTTCATTCCATATTTTTGTGGATTATACTATTCCAAAAATCATTTTGAGGGGTTATATCATAGTTTTTTAGAGGGTAATTTGGTAGCAATGATGTGGGTCTGTGAACCTTCTCCACCATCTTGGTTTTGCCCAGAAATGACAAATTTTAATGATTGAATATAGATAAAGAATGAATAAAGAACTTAAAACTGTGATTGGCAAATTGTGCACAGAAACTCATTTAAAATGGTCCGAAATTCTACCTCTGGCCGTATTTTATCTCAGAAGCTGACCCAGAGGTGATTTACACATTTCACCATTTGAGATGCTATTTGAACATCCACCTATTCAGGCATAATCATTTATCCTTGCCTATACATCATTGTTAAGAGGGGATACAACCATTGCCACAAACATCAGACAATTACAAACAAAATTGTGAGAACTCCAAGACTCTGGAGCTGCTGTTCAGGCAGGTCCCATAGACTTCTCACTTCATTATTTAAACCCAGGTGATAGCATGGACATAAAGAATTTCAAACATATTGGGTTGACTGAACCTGCTTATTGCCAGACCATCCGAAGTCCTATTGATTACACCAACAGCCATTAAAATTGGGGAGAGGGACTTAGATTCATTGTAGCCGTGTAAAACAAGTACCTTCTGTTGATAATGAATAACTGACTATATTGATTGTATTTGACTACTGATTGTGATAAGACTTCCTTATTGCTGGATCTGTACTATTTTGTTGTACTATATTTGGTTGATCCTTATACTTGAACAAATTGCCCTTACAGGACAACACATATTCTACCTCAAAAAAAAAAAGAAAAAGAAAAAAGAAAAAAAATCTGTATTAGTGACCTATATTGACCTGATGTACCTTTTGTAACATTTTGTGTATTTCCTTGAATGTATTATTGCTTTATCTACCTCATTTGCATTCACACTGAGATCATGTCAAATTAGAGAGGAAATGAATCTTATTTTTTCAGAAAGTAACCTCTATACTTTACCTCTATGATTGTGAAATATATACATTTTTAACATTCTTGTTTTTCTTCCTACATGTGCCAAACAGTATTTGTTTTTCTCTCTCATTTTATGTATTTAAAGCATGTCACCTGTATTGAGATTTTCTTTTAACTATTTTTGATTTTTGCAATAGAATAAGCTAAGATGTCCATTTACCTAGCATATAAATGCATACCCCAAAGTTTTAGACTACAGAAACCTGTCATTTATTGATAAATATTATGGGACTGTGATTAATGTTTGTGTCTGATTCTAGGAAATGGGATCAAAAAGGAGCATAGACTTCATCTACACAATGCCATAGAAGCACAGACTTAACCTGAATAGTGCCAAAAAAGAGTACATAGGCCAAAAAAGAAACCAATCTAGGTGGGACTGATGAACTTCTACGCCAATACAAAAGGACTTGAACCTAGTGTGACACTGGAGGTTGCAACGCTTGACATATGTTAAGACACAGAACTCCTTGTATCACATTCCTTGTGAAATACTTTCTATCAAAGTACCTAACAATTGGCTGTTCTGGCTCCCCTATCCCATAGAAATAACTAAAGATCAGACCAGGGAATGACACTTCCCTTTTACACAAAAATCTAGTCCTTTTTTCTCTCTTAGAGTATGGCAACTTCCCATAGTCCTGGCTTATAATGGAAAAGTGCAATATTACTGCATTTTTGTCCTACAGATTTGTGGGACAGAAATTTACTTTAATTGGAATACAAGAGCCTGTTATGAATTTATTCTTGTTTCACTCAGAAATTTTATATACCTAGACTTTGATATTTTGACTCTGATTTTGTTGTTTTTTTTTTTAAATTTCTCCCAAAGTTTAATTTTTTCTTCTGTTTATTCTTCTTTTTATGTTTTTGGTTTTTCTTTTGATAATTGACTTATACATACCATAACTCAACCATGTATTATGAGTTGATCTGGGTATTGGTCAAAACCCTCCTGGGGAGGGGGGGGTTGTATATATTTTTATAAAATACACAGTTTAAAATTTTGTTTGAGAAAAAATTCAGGAAAAGAAGTTTGCTAACTCCTTGAATTCAGAGAATGAACTGTTTGGAGAAGGATGCCTGCAGAAACCTACACTGCGTCAAGAAGATCCAGAATGAACCTTGCAATGCAGTTGGTTGAACTGAAGAGGGTTGAATATTTATTTTTAATGTACACTCTTATGCCAAAGGGGACTACCTTCAATTGGCTTTTTGTCAGTGCGCCTAGCAAACATTGGTTTTGCTTTCTCTCTCTTCTGTTTCCCTCTTATCTCTAACTATTATAGTTTCCTCTTAGAAAGTGCAATATTGTATATACCTATAGTTAGAAAATTTTTAGGGGTACAAGATGATTATGTCAACTGATCAATTGAGGAGATTAGTATCCCAAAATATCATAGGGGAGAATTGTGAAGATGGGATTAACTCTCTCCCCTGCCCATTTTTAGATTTAATCACCAAAAGTATACATACCCCACTTAATCCTTACGTAGCGGAGGTCCGTGACCCACATGTGCAATAGTGGGTGACAAATCAGAACCCACTGACTGCCCCCCTGGGCAGTTCTAAGCAAAGTTTTAGCTGTAATTGTAAACATAGAAGTGGAGGAAGGCACAGGAAGTGACACAAAAGAAGCATCTTTAAAAAGGAGTTACAATTTCCTGTGGACAGTTCTTTGTTCTATGGAGTTCTGAGTTTGAGTTGGAGGCTGGTGAAGAATTTGATTATTGGACCTAAGACCTTGGACTTGGTGTGACAGTTCTTAAAACTCTCCCTTTGAACTACCACATGGGTGATTGAAAAAGGCTGACTCCTTTCCTAGATTTTCTGAAGGGACTAGACTCTGGAGAGGCCTCCCCTCTTGACAGAGGCTTTGTGACCGAAGCTCTTGCTTTTATTCATCCCCAGGCCCTTGGCTCAAGGCTGAAGCCCCTCCATCTGAGGACTAATTAGCCCTGCCTAGGTTGAGCCAGGGGCTGGAGAAAAATACTTGGTGTGTTGATTCCTCTCTCTGATTTTCTTACTTTCACTCTTTCTATATGAATAAATTGTTAAAAAATCATTTGGAATTGATTAAATTCCTGGTGACCATACTCTTAAATAATCAAAACAACCTTTTATATTAATCCCTTACATTGTGGCCTTTACAAGGTGAAATAAGAATGAAGAGTCAAGGATGACATCTAGGTGACTAGACTATGCTACAATAATAGAGTCCCAAAAGAGAGAAGCATTTTGGGGAGGAGATAATAAAGCTCAGTTATGGACATGTTAAGATGCCTATGGGACATCTAGCTCAAGATGTCCAATGGGCAGTTGCAAATTTAAGACAAGAGGTGAGAAGAGAGGTTTGAGCTAGAAAAATGAATCTAAGGAATGTGTCACACTTGTATTTGGTTGAGGAGGTATTAACATATACATTAAAAAGTCCTAATTATGAGGACAGGAATAGAGGTGGTAAGGGAGAATGTTAAGCCAGGTATAAAACTCCTTGAGAAAGGAGGCAATGACAGCAATAAGCATCTGAATGAGATAATATTGAGACCTGAAGTGAACTTCAAAAGGAGCAAAGCATGCACTGACAGCATCAGAGAGAGGGTCTGAAACAGCAGTGGGAGCAGTAGTAGGCAGAATCTTTCTTCTCCAGGCCATGTGTCTCTGAGGTTGTAACTGCAACCTCAACTGTAGAGGGTGTTGAGGAATATAATGTGTTCTTGGGAGTCAGGTTTCCATGAGGACCACAAAATCAAAGGAATGAAAAATGGAGTTTTAGAATGAGGGGTAGTAAAATTGTGTTGCTCACAAGGTACACACTTATAATATAATTAAAATCAAGTTATTCTCTGAAAAACATGGAGTGTTTAAAATTTTCATTTGTATTTTCCTTGATTAGTTAGAACACAAATGTAATTGTCACTAAAGTCAAATCAGATTTAATTCTAGCCCATTAAATAGTTTTTTCCCCTTTTGTGTTCTTTAAAAATTGTGATGGTAAATCTTGGGCAAATATTCTGCAAATGGATGTGATTAGTCTAAAATACAAGAGCTCTATCATTTTTGTAAGGGAAAAATACAGTATTAGTTTTCTTTTGTTTTTAGCAAGTTAGGAATTCAAAAGCACCTTGCTATGACAATAATAGTTTTTTGGGAAACTGTTGGAATTAGACAAGGTTATTACAGTTTTTCTATCCTTCCTCTTACATTTCCAATAGTTTGATAGCATTAGGGAAACTTTTTAAAACCTGCAACTATTCAAATAAACATACATTAATAATTCTCTAAAGCTGTTAAGCAGCTGTCAATACAGCTTAAAAAAAGTTAACTGGTTTTGGTGATAAGGTCTTTTGACCTTTTGAAAGAGCAGTTCTATAAAGATGGTCAATTGTTCATTAAAACCTTAGCTAGATGCTCTTTTGAAGTTCAACTCTACCCTTATTGACTGTCTTTCTATGTCCTCCTACAACTGTTCCAAATTGCCCAGAGTAGAGTGCTAGGTTTGGAGTTAGTAAAAGTCCACTAGACGATCCTGTCTCTAACACTTAGTAGTTGTTTGACCATAGGCAAGTCACTGAAGCTATCTCAACCTCAGTTTTTTCATCTGTAAAATAAGGATAAATAATAACTAGACAATACACCAGAGTTTTACTCAGTGGTTCAAATGAGTTAATATACTTTTGGAAAGGGCCCCGCTGATGTTAAAGTGTTCAGAGAATACCATGTCCTTCCTTCTCCCTTCCTGACCCAAACCATAGCTCTACACTCTAGAATCACAGCTCAGAGCAAAGCTTCCTCCTTTACTAAGACTGAAGTCATCCAAAGCATATGCATTTGACATCCTTCATTGATTTCCTCAAATTTCTCAGTATCACTATTTTCTACTTTCTCTTCCATCTGGTCACAGAATAAGAAACTCCACTACTCTTTATCAAACTTTTTCTATGGGTGCTGTTCCTTCCTACCCCTCCAGGATCTGACGCCTGAAACTAGTCATCCATTCTTTGTCACATGTATATATGCTATCTTTCCCTATTCTCTAGTTCTTTCCCTCCACCCCTTTTAAAAAATTATTTAAAAATTATATTTAATTTTTTCCAGATTAAATGCATATAATTTATTATTATTCATTTTCTGGTATTTTGGCATCCATGTTCTCTCTGTCCCTCTCACTCTATACCCTTCCCTAAGAAAGTTGGTAATATGATATACGTTGTACATATTATCACATAATACATATTTCCGTGTTTGACATGTTGTGAAAGATGACATTGCTTAAGCTAGAGAAAAAGTCATGGAGGAAATAAAGTAAAGAATCACATATGATTTCAATTTGCATTCAAACTTCATCTATCCCTTCTATAATATCCTTTTTTTGTCATGAGTTTTTTGGAGTTGTCTTGGATCCTTGTCTTGTTAATAATAGTTAAAGTCATTCACAGTTGATCATCATACATCATTACTGTTATATGTCTTTTCTTGGTTCTGCACACTTCACTTTGTATCATATAAATCTTCCCAGATTTTTTTGTGATCATCTTGGTTGCTCTTACAGCACAATAAGATTCTATTATAAGTAGATACCACAACTTGTTCAACTATTCCCCAACTGATGAGCATCCTTTCAGTTTCCAGTTCTTTGACACCACAAGAAGAGCTGTTATAAATAGCTTTGTACAGGTAGATTCCTTTTCCCTATATTTAATCTTTGTGGGATACAGACCTTGTAGTGGTATTGCTGCATTAAAGGGTATGAAAAGTTTCATGGCCCTTTTGGCATGGTTCAAGAATGGTTGTATCAGTTTACAGTTCCACTAGCAGTATATGACTGTTCCTATTTTTCCCCATCTCCAACATTTATCATTTTCCTTTTTTGTCACATTAGCCAGTCTGATGGATGTGACGTGGTACCTCAAAGTTGTTTTAATTTGATTTCTCTAATCAACAGTGATTTTAAGCATTTTTTTCATATGACATAAAGATAGATTTAATTTGCTCCTCACTTGAGAATTGCCTGTTCATATCTTTTGACCACTTGTTGCCTGGGAAATGGTTTGTGTTCTATAGATTAGGTTCAGTTTTCAATATATTCAAGAAATAAAACCTTAATCAGAGAGACTTACTACTTTGTATTCTTATGTAATTCTTTCTTATCTGTCTTCACTAGTTCATCCCATATGCCTTGATTCAGGCTCTAATTCCCTAAATCATAAGCTAATAGATAAAAATTCTCCCAAACAAAGTCCTTTCCTTGCTAGCTTCTATCTCTATTCCTCTTTTAGGAGATAAGCTGTCTCTAGCAGTGGGCTCTCTGCTTCCTTGAGGCCCACATTTTTTACTTCTTACCTTTAGGTTTCTGCTGAATCTTGCTCCTATCTCCCCTCCCCTATTAAAATCTCTCTTAAAAGGTCAAAAGTCTCATCAGTTAACTTTTTTAAAGCCTTAATCTTTCTGGGCAACTTCAGACAATGACTACTACCTCTTCCTACATACTCTCTTTCCCCTCTGCTTCAGAAACACCACACTTGAGGGCAGCTGGGTGGCTCAATGGATTGAGCCTCCTAGAGACAGGAGGTCTTAAGTTCAAATCTGGCCTCAGACACTTCCCAGCTCTGTGACCCTGGACAAGTCACTTAACCCCCATTGCCTAGTCTTTACCACTTCTTCCAAGGCAGAAGGTGAGGGTTTAAAAGAAAAAAGAAAAAAAAAACACCACACTCTACATAAGATTTCTTGCTCCCTTAACTGTTAAACATATCTTCCCCAACAGGCTGGCAATCTCTTCTTTGGCAATTTCATTTATTTTTAAACTTCAACTATATGGCTCTCTCTAATTCCCTCTCTAGTACTGAGCTGCTGAATTCCCCTTATCCTTTAAAGCCCAACTCAAACACCACCTTCTGCATAAGTATTCCCTCACCTCCCTATTTAATAATGGCTTCCATTAGAAGGTACCAGATAGCCTTTGAGTTTGCAACTTTCTCAGCCACATAAAATGTAAATACTGAATATCATACTTGTTTATCTTATTATTTTGCTAGGTTGTGATACAGTGAATAGAGGATACAACTGGAAGAAGGCTCATTTTCCTGAGTTCAAATCTGGCCTCAGATACTTACTAGTTGTGCTATCATGGGCAAGTTACTTAAACCTATTTGCCTTGGTTTCCTCATCTGTAAAGTGAGCTGGAGAAGAAATGGCCACCAGTATCTTTGCCAAGAAAATCCCAAATGGGTCACAAAGAGTTGGACATGGCAAGGATCACTTGAACAACAATATAAACACTTCAACAACAAAGACCATCTATCTCTTCCCTAGGATAGTGCTATGGCAATACTCATTAAATGAATAGAATTTAGGAGATAAAGCCCAAACCTCTGGAGATTCACATGCAACAATGACAGCACATTGTATTTCTCAAAAGACTCTTTAAGAACCACACAATTTTCAAATGATACTAAAATATTTCTCAAAAGAGAAATGAGATACATGTATTATAAAAAGTTGTTGTGGTAGCTAGGTGTCTCAATGAAGAGCCAGGCCTTGAGATGGGAGGTCCTGGGTTCAAAACTGGCCCCAGATACTTCCTAGCTATATGACCCTGGGCAAGTCACTTAACCCCATTGCCTATCCCTTACCACTCTAATACCTTGGAACCAATACCTAGCATTGATTCTAAGATGGAAGGTAAAAGTTTAAAAGAAGAGTTGTTGACAGATGCATTTTGAAAGCCATAAATTTTAGCATCTGCTATTTCAAGTGTTTACCGAAAACTAGACAGCAAAATTAGCTAACCAAAGTAAGATTCCTGAACTGTTTAAACTAAAATACTTATGAATGTATGAACATTGGGCTATTATGTTTTACTTTCCAACCTTTCCAATTAATTAAGATTTAATCATATTTTGAAAGGAATTGCATTTATTTCAGTTCTCTCCATTATGATACAGAAAACTTTCACCACTGATAATCTCCCCTTCCTATCACTAGATAAAATTTTCACCTTATGCCTCAAATTTGAATTTAGCATATGCAAAGAGACTAAGTGTGTTGGCCAAACACTTTCTAGTCACTAGAGTTTATTTATGGATCTTTTATTTTTTCCAAATTAATCTTTTAAGGGTAGAATTATGAGGACTGCAAGATACTGATATAGGGGAAGTTGAAGAAATCCATCTGAGAGAAGTTCTTTTTTTAAAAATAATGAATCTGATAAACATTAATAGGCATGAACACTTCAGTCCACATTAAGCATAGTTAAAAAACAAAATCTAGCACAGTAATGACAAAAATGTTCAACCTGTCTATTCTTTCTGAATTCCTGTGTATTTTTAAAGTGTTTCACTGATGCCATATAGGGATTTATAAACTTATATGATGTCATAAAGAGGGAAAAACAGGTCACCAGTAAAGGGTATTTTATGTACCCTATTGGCTAGAAGAGAAATGATCTGAGTCACCATTACCACTCAAAAAAGTCAATTTAATTCGTGCTTTCCTGAAATATCATCAAATGGGCATAAAAGCCATCTCTGATTAAGGAAACAGTTGCCGGCAGTTGCCTGGGAAGGTAGAAGGAAAAGACAATGCAAAATTGTTAAAACAACTTACTTGCACTGCATATTTGTAGAATTGTTCAGAGAGTTCTCCAAGCTCCTCTCGAGCATTAGAAGAGCTTGGAAATTCCTCGAGTCGGTCTAACTGTTCAACTTCTGCAACAGGATATGGTTTCTCCTTTACTACTTGAACAATCTGGAAGCGGCAGAGCCCTGTGATAAGCAAGGTATAGTGGGGCTTGGGCCAGTTACTACCCACCACCTGAACAGCCAGTGCAGCCGTCCCAATCCTGAAAAACATTTTGAAAGTCAGTGTTAAAAGCACACAACAGGAAAGCCAAAATTTCACTTCTAAAATAAAGTACCTTTTCCTCACAAGGCTATCAAAAACTTAGGAGTGCTAAGTCAGAGGGACATCAAAAAATGTACCTAGATTTAACTTTGTATCTGGATGTCCTTTGTGGTAAAAAAAAAAAGCCATACAGAGTTGTTATATACTACTTTGCCACTTGAACAGCATTAGAAAATAGCCAATGACCTGTACGTAGATACTCTTGTATAAAGATGAAAAGCCTCTCTGCACTGGACTATGCTACCTCTTTAAAAGAGAATGAAAAGGTAGGTGACTTCATGGACAGGACTTCATGGACAGTGTGCCAAGCTTGGAGATATGAAGTCCTGAGTTCAAATCTAACCTCAGACATTTCCTAGCTATGTGACCCTGGGCAAGTCACTTAACCCCCACTGATTATCCCTTACAGCATTTCTGCCTTGAAACCAATCCTTAGTATCCACTCTAAGGCAAAGGCTTTAAAAAGGAATGAAAGCAAAATAGTAAGTCATCTACAAATGCAGAAATGAGAAACATTCAAGTATAAGGGGAAAAAAAAACCCAAGAGATTTGTAAAAAGTAATTTAAACATTTTTAAAAGCTCAAAAAGAATGATATTAAAAAATCTGTGAGAAAACTGACTGATAATCTAGGCTATAAATCCTGTTAGGTAACCTTTTAAGATAAGAAGCTGCATAACAATTTCTGACATACAAAGGTAAGGGCAGTTTCTTATGCTAAATAAATGACATAACTTCTTACTCCATAAAAAGCCAACTAATTATTCACAAAATATAAGCTATTCACATTCTGGATTATCTAAAGTAGGCTTTCACCCCAGGATAGCTTCCCCTTATCATTCAGCACATTTTGGAGCTTCATCCCTTATTACTAGTGATGCTAATTTGCATAAAAGGATGAAAACTGATTCCAGTATCAGCTTCTACCAAACACAATTAGGAAGATAAACTTAGGGGGGAGAATGAAATCAAATAATCTATTCCAACAAACCAAAGAAATGATTTGGAGATTATTTGTTTTGAGTCATTTGTGTCAGATGTTTCTTCAAGACAGATAATTAAGTGTTTAATGCTGACAGAGTCAACTTAGAAATGCCAGGAAAATTCTCAGTTTAATCAAGTTGACAAAAGGTCAAAAGAATGGAATCTAAGACTAGGAAATATCCTTAGAAATTATGTCTAGTCCCTTTATTCTAAAGTGAGGAAACTGAAGACCAGTAAGGGGAAGTGATTTGAACATCATCACACAGTTAATTAGTCTATTGTTTTCTTCTATATCATTCAGATGAACTGAAGCCAATGTTTGTTCCAGATTTTTCTCACTAGTGTTTGCACAATTTTCCTTGTGCATATTGCACCATATAACAGGAAATGGTCATAGCTAAGGAACCGGATCCTTGGCCCAAGGGGTTTACAAACTGTAACGTAAGGTGTATATACAGAGGGTAAAACAAATTCAGATATACAGATTCTTCTGTTAAGATACTTCATAAAAAGGTAAATTTGAGGGATGTATATTTTTCTGCCTTTGCCAACACAGAAAATGAGGACAAGACCAAGAGATTAACTTACAACACCCTTCTTCCTAATGAGGTTTTAAAGGTTTAAATTATTCTTTTTTTAGTCAAACAAGAAAACTAATTAGAAGACATACTGCTTCACATAATTTTCTCCAAGACTGGAAGATCACAGATTACTTTGGTAAGTGACATTTTTGGGAGGGAAGCTCCAAGTAAAAATAGATTAGGTCAATTCTTATTTCAAGCAACTCCAACTTTATATTGCCACATTAATCTATGCTTTTTAATATGTAAAAAAGTGACTAAAATGAAGCCTCTATGCATTTAAAGATTTTTTCATTCAATCTGATATATGAAGGATCTGCATTAAAGTCCTCTACCTGTATTTTATCATAGTACAGAGCTCAAGTGTTGTAAAAGCCTATATCAGTAGAACAAACATTCTATAAGATCCAACAAACCAGAAAGGTTTCAACAGATGGTGGATAGTATGTCAGTGAGCTGGGATTAAGTGTAAAGGAGATAATGACCAAAAGGCTAGCCACCTTTTTTTGGTTGCTAAATAAAGATACTCATAAAAAAATCTACTAAGATGTAGAACTGCAACCTGCTAAGGAAAGATCTCCACAATGATGAAACTAGAAATCTTTCAGAGTAAACAAGTATAATATATAAAATGTTCTACAATAAGTATGCTACACCGTGCATTAATGTGTTCTTTGAGATGTCTGACTGCAATGTATCATGTGACTGGGTTTTTAAACAAACACATCAGAATCCATTCAGTCTTTTTTTTTTTAATTCTTATCTTCAATCTTAGAATCAATACTATTATTGGTTCCAAGGCAAAAGAGTGGTAAAGACTAGGCAATGGGGGTTAAGTGATTTGCCCAGGGTCACACAGCTAGGCAATATCTGAGGTCAAATTTGAACCCAGGACCTCCCATCTCTGGACCTGGCTCTCAATCTACTGAGTTACCCAGCTGCCCCCCAGAATCCATCCAGGCTTAGTGAATATCTCTCCTTGAAAGGAGGGTTAACAGGAAGGTTATGTTATTTTGGAAAACTGTATTACACTTATTTCAACAATACTGCCATCTCAAAATGCATATGAAACTCTTCCATGGGAACTGTTTTCTACACATTCTTTCAAAAATTCTCAGACATCTCAAGTTTTGAAGGTGAAAATGACCAAGATTCACTTAGAATCAAGTCTGGTGAATTCAAGCAAGACCACTCCATTTTTGGCAAAAAATAAAAAAATTTTTAAAGAAATGTATCTAAAAAAAAATAGCATTGATATCCTTGTGCCTTGTGTAAACTAGCTCTAAAGGTAACTTAAATGAGAAATTTCAAGAGTGTTGTGCAAATGCTATCCTTGCTAGAGTAAGTATAAAATCTCCTAAGGAGACTGCTTTGAAGAATGATACTTGTCAGTTCTGACAATTGTTCTAAATGTCCTCTCATAAATATGTAGCTTTTTACAGAAAGTGTAATTTTAAAAAATCACTCATGAGGGTGATTTTAATTCTTGTGGTCCCCCAACCTGCCAAATATAAACGTCTATCCATAAGGGCTTAACAAACATTTGTTCAATGAAGATGATCAAGAACAGAAACTTCTCAGATTACAGAGCCCCTTTTACTCAAAGATTCTAACATTCTCAGACCCAAAATTTCTACATTTAAATTGCACGTTTGGGGTGGGAGGAGGAAGTAGTGGTGTCGAAGAGGTGAATATGAACTATCAATTACTCAAAAAAAAAATACAAGACTGGACATCTGTGGATGGAGATGCTCTAAGACCTAATAGAATGTGTCAGAGATGGTAATTTGTAGTCAATGTTCATTCACCTTAAAAGTATTCCACAACAGGAACCAGCTTTGTGACATTGAGGGAACCAGAAAAAAATGTTAATCATTTGTATTTATGAGATAATTTGTCAAGCATATCCCACTGGGTCAGTCTATGTTACTCCCATCTCTAGATTTGGCTCTCTATCCATTGAGCTACCCACCTGTTCCTGTATGTAGTCTTTTGAAAAAAATTTAAAAATTAAAAAGATGATTTATACGTATAGGAAAATAGAGATTCCTCCATTAAATGAATTTCACTATAGTTAAGAATCAAACTCTAATGAAGTTTTTCCAGACCTTCATGTGGCAAAAAAAGTGACCCTAAACATGTTGAAGGCTATGGTGACCAAATTCAAGTACTAGTAGATTCCATCAAGCTGAGGTGGTTTAAAATAATAGACCAATACACTTTTTTGCTAACGAACCAGCCTACTTAATTTTGGCAGTGTTCATAAATCATCAGGTGACCACGGGGGTCTATGGAGAGTCAATCAATCAGCAAGCATTTATTAAGTACCTACTATGTTCCAGGCATAGTGCTAAGCACAAACAAAAGCAAACAATAGTCCTGGCTCTCAAAGAGTTTCCCATTCGAATGCAAGAGACAACAGGCAAGCAAATGACCAACAAAATTTATATACATACACACACATATATATATACAGAAGGAATCGTAGATACTCAACAGAGGGAAGGCATTGACATGATATAACTGGGGATTGAGAAAAGATTCTGATAAAGGTATTTTAGCTGAGAACTGAAGTGAGGGAGCCAAGAGATGGAAATGAGGAGGGAAAATTGTAGGCATACAGGGATAGCCAGTGAAAACACAGAGTCAGTAGATGGAGTGTCTGTGCAGAGATCAGCAAATAAGCTGGTGTCACTGGATTGCAGAGTACGTGGCATAGAGTAAGGTATGAGAAAACTAGAAGGATAAGAGAGGATCAGGTTATAAAGGACTCCGAATTATTGAGGAATTTTTATTCTTGATCCTAGAGATGATAGGGGCCGTTCTGGTCACTTTAGGAAGATCAATTTGACAGATGGAGAAGAATGTGCAAAGACTTGAGGCAGGGAGCCCAAATGGCAGGCTACTGAAGACAGCTAATGGGGTGTTACGAGATATATGGTATAGGATACCAGCATGGTGGCACAGTCAGAGGAGAGAAGGGGACATATGCAAAAGATACTATGAAGGTAGAAATGACAGAAGCTGGCACTGATTGGACATGGGGGACAAGAATGACACTGAGGATATGAGCCTGGTGACTGGCACGATGGTATGGTATGCCACAGGAATAGTAAAGTTAGGAAGATGGGAGGGCTTAAGGGGCTAAGGGGTACAAGTTCGGTTTTGGACATGTTGAGTTTAAGATGTTTATGGCACAGTCAGTTCAAAATGTCTAATAGGCAGCCGGAAATGTGACACTGGAGGTAAGAGAAATTAGGGCTGGATAAGTAGATCTGAGAAATATTAGAATAGAGATAACTGAATCCATGAGAGCTCATAAGATGACCAAGTAAATATGGGAATCTAATAATCTACCTACATTAGCATATTGAGTGCCCTACACTGACAAAATCATGAAGTACTGAGGAGGTAAGTAAAAAGAATAAAATAATTACTTTTTTGGCCATTATAGAATACATTTTCTTACACTCCTTAACCATATGCGTGGCATTCTGGAAGGTACCTTTAGTATGTCTATAGAATAAATGGGGGAAAGAGGCTAAAATCATTCTAAGAGAAGATAGGAATTGATATTTTGTATACAAAGAACTTGCACTTATTAAATTTAGGAATGCCAAGAATCTGGATGACCTAATATGTTGTTTAACAGATGCAAAATTTTCAAAGGTCTAGACAGCCTGGATTTTCTATGGATTGAAATTAAAATTAAAACAATAAAGATTAAAGTTAAAAGCACTTATGTTAAAAAAGTCATGCATGTAAACGGAACATTAGGTAACTGGCTCAACCACAGTTGGGGGTAGGGAGAATCAGGAAGGGAGAAGAAAGATTTCTGCTGAATCCAAGCTGAGAACACTTTGGGAGGAAATGTTCAGATATAAACTGAATGACTACTTTCTATATGGAGGACTTTAGATTAGATGAACTCTAAGGTCCCTTGAAAATTTAATGTTCTATAATATGATTCTAACCCAAAAGGTAAAGTTGAGTAGCAGGATTGGAGGACCACAAAAGAATACTGTAGAACTGAATATTTTCCATTTTCACTACTAAGAAAATAGTAAGTCATGCAGGTGCCACAAAAAGAACAACTTCGTTAGGCAGGCAGGTGCAAGATGTCCCGTGTGCCAAGATGGCCAGTCCTGCAACTGCAGAGATGTTCTGGTGCCTTTCTCAGAAGTTTATGTACTTCTGGCACTATGCCCGAATTACGCATGCAGAGGGGGCCATGCTGTTTACAGCAGCATAGATAGTAGCTCAGGTAAGGCAGTAACATCTATTTCTGCTGTGCTCAGTGTGGGGAGGATTATAGAGAAGAGTGTAACCTTTGATGCTCTCTGAAGTTTGCCAGCGTCACTTAGAAGGTATGGGGGACGTGAGGGAGCAGAAGAAAGCCATTCATTGTGCCTCTGGTGTTCTCTTGTGATCTGAGAAAGCAATTAACTGGGTAAGTGAAACATTTTAGTGTCTGGACTTATATGACCATTGGATGTGACATCTGAGTAAGAATGTTTTTTAACAGCGTTTTGAAGTTTAGATCAGAAAATAGAAAACTGAGATTAATCATTTCAATGCATTATCTGATATCAAAAGACCAGGGTTCAAGTGCTGACTTTGCTAGCTGGGTTACTTTAAACATGTCTTTAACCTCTCTAGACCTCAGTTTCCTCACCAGTAAAATTAGGAGCCCCTGCTAGCTCTAAATTGATCCTATTTACAGATTATTAGAGGAGGCTGCATAATCTTTTTCTGGAAATTTAAGAATAAGCAGGTTTGTTTTTTTTAGGGAGCCTTAAATGAGCAGAGCTAGGCCAGAACAATCAATCAACAAGCACGTATAAACTGCCTACTATATGCCAGGCTCTGACCTAAAGGTCCCTTTCAGTCATATCTATAAAGATATGTCTAATATAGAACCTCTAACAATAATATATATCCAACTAACTAAAGTCATTATTTAGTCATAACTGAAGTCATTTCTGGCTAGGAAACAAGTCAAAATGCAGTTATTAAATTTGTATGCTAAGGTTCCTGGGCTACTTTAATAATTATCAGAATATATTCTATATTTGCCAATATTCTGGGGGAGCAGAATTTGATTTATATATTTCAAAATTTTGCTTCAATTCCATCAATATGTTTTCACAGAATATAAAAATACGGCTACATTTTTATACTTCAGAGTGCTTGTGGACTGCTAAATAGTATATAATTTTATATGTTAAAAGAAAACTTGACCATAAAAGATCTACAAACACAAGCAAAGACATGATGTGCCTGAGCACAGAGGGATGGCATAAGATGAGATAAGCAGAAGATCAGGTACAGTAGAACCAGAGAACTTGTCTATTCTAACCTTTTTTATTTTTTTGGTATAGCCTATTGAGAAGTATTTTATCTCAAGAAATAAAATACACAGATCTAAGAAAAATGGGGATACTAAGAACAATGAGGGAACACTCCATATTTAAGATCACAGGATAGACCTAGAACTAGAAGGGTTTTAAGAGGTCATCTAATTCAAATTCCTCATTTTAGAGATGAAGAACTGAACTTCAGAAAGATTAACTTACCCAAGTCCATGCAAGGAGAAAAATGACAGGCAGAATTTGAATGCAAATTCTCTGACTTCAGAGGCAGTGATTTTTTTCAGTGAAGGAAGGGTGTAACTATAAGGGGAGAAGGTGAGAAGTCAAGTTGTCTGGTGGGAGGCAAAAGGAGGGAGAAGAAAATGGTCAGTTGAGGTTAAGAAAAAAAATCTAGCTGGAAAATTTAAAAAGGAAAAAAATGTTGAAATAAGAGAAGAAAAGGAGAAAAGAAGTTGGGATCCAAAGAGGAGGAAAGAAAATAAGAGGACCATGAAGAATTGGTTAGTGTGGGATTCTAAAAATGAAGGGGAATTCATGTTAATCCATAAGAAGCCTCCTGTTAGTATTTGTTAAATTCCTGGGGACAATTCTCTCAGTTATGAAAATCTGTTATTTTCTCTACTGCTGAAACACCAAAGGCTTGGCCTATTTCTTCAATATCCCCACCAATCTATTCCACCTCAGTCTCTCTACCCTCAGGTTCTCTATGGAAAGGGACAGTTTTCTAGGCAGTCTACCACTGCTGGTTCTGGAATAGTTTATATAAAGTTTCCTTAAGTTTATTAAAGTTGTTTTTTAACCGCTAATTAGGATGGTAGAAGGGGCAGAGGAGTTAAATTAGTTTACAACTAGGGAGGGAGAATGATAGGCCCTCTAGGAAGGGGCAAGGGTAATAAGTAAAATGAAAAAAAAAAAAATATTTTTTTCCTGAGGAAAAGAGAAAGGATTTGCAAGCAAAAGACATGACTAGGCTAACAACTTCTGGTTTCATGAAGTGTTGGCTATGGGAAGGAGGGAATGAAAGGGATTGGAAAAAAGGATGAGTCCCTTCTGCTCTCTGGCCTCAGTTATGCATATAAAATATTCCATGTAAGCCTACACAAACTTCTAGGCACTCTCAAACTAGATTCTAGGAACCCTTGCCCAGTCTCCCTCCAATGGCTGCCAAAAAGTGCTGCAACCTGTAAAACAAGCTAGAGAAGTCACATAAATACTGAATGTCAAAATGGCAACAGAATCTAGAGATTATCTAGGTGAACAAACAACTTCCTTTCAGAGTTGGAAAAACCCCTTAGTGATTAGGCTTCTAAAAAGCCCAACCTATACCAGAAAACATAGCCCCCAGCCCCAAGGGAAAAAAAAAACCCAAAACAAAAAAACTCTTAAGTGGTCATACAGCTTCTGCTTACAAACAGTAAATGACCCATCCAAATGTGCCCGCTAATAAAGTGGCAAAGCCTTATATTTAACCCGAGATTCTGAGGGCTCCAAGTTCATCGCCCTTTTAACCAAACGGTGTCCCATACTGCACTAAATCTTTTGGAAGAGCCCCCTAGATATGCTAGCGGCAGCTCTCTCCCCCCTTTCTAATTATCGATATCTTTGGCTTAAGCTCTTTGGGTCTCGGTCTACTCATACGCAAAAGGAAGAGAAGTGGACGACAAGACCCATAGGGTATCGTCCTGGTCTACTACGCTCCTTCGACACCCAAGTGTTCGGCACTGGCCAGCTGGGGTATCTGAGCTGGTCAATGCTGAGCCTTGGCCTATTGGGTCATTTTCTGTAGCTACAATTACAACCCTACGAAAGTCCCAAGGCAGCCCGCGCCCAAGGTTGAGGGAAGGGGAGCCAGAGGGAAGAGATGGGGGAGGGGGGTGTCTGCCGCGTCACTTCCGCTCCCTGGGCCTCAGTTTCCCCCAGGTAAGCGGTCGCCGTTGCTGCCAGCGGGTGGGCGCTACCTGTGCAGCGGCGGCAGCTCCTGCGCATCGCTTGCGGGGTCAGGGGTGTTGGGGATGACTCCCAGGATGGTACTCTGCAACGACGTGCCCTTGAGTAGGCGGCTGCGTACCAGCTGCAAGTTACGGGCCGAATCCACGCTGGTGCGCATCGTGGAGCCCGGCAGCAGGACGCCCTCGTGGGTCAGCAAGAGCGGCAGCCGGCTCGGGATCTGGATCGCGCTCACGGACGACATGACTGCAGCTAACCGGCCCGCCGAGGCCGCGATCCCGAGTCTGGGCAGCGACTGCGCGGCTGAAGCGAAGGTGGTGGAGGGTGGGGTGAGGTGAGTCCACGGCCAGCAACAGCTGCGGACAGCCGCGGACAGCCGCCGACCGCCGCCGCCGCTTCCGCCCCCGCGCTACGGGCCGGGGCACGGCTCAAGCCCCGAAGCTGCCGCTGCTCCTTCGCGCTGCCTGCCCTCTGCTGGGGGATCGGTGGCGGTGCCATCACAGCCTGCTCAGAGCCCGGAACCGCCGTAATTATCCAAATAGAAGAAACAGAATCTCAGAATGCTTGAGCAAGGAATAATCTTAGAAGACACACCAACCACAGCCGTAATTATCGAAATAGAAGCAGATCCTCAGAATGTGGAGGCCTTCGTCTTAAGGTGAAGAGTGAAACCTAGCAGGGGACTTGCCAAAGATTACACATATATTAATTAAATAATGAAGTTGAACTTTGACCCAAAGTCACTTGTCTACCGTGTTCATGACTTAGTCAATAAACATTAATTAAGAGCCTACTGTGTGCCAGCTTTGTGCTAAGCACTGGACATACCAAGAAAGGCAAAAGGCAACCTCTATTCTCAAGGAGCTCACAGTCAACTGAGGGAAGCACAAGGCTGTGTTGGAGTCAGCTGTATCCCCACTGTTACATTTTCAATGTGGGCATTTACATTCCAGAAATTGGCAATCATCATAAATCAAGATTTGTTGATTGTCCAGATTTAAGAAAGTGCTCATGTGAATTATACTTAAAGATGGATGGACATTCATTTCCCCCCTCCTTTTGTTAAACATTTAAGAGCACACTCCCCTATTGCTCTATAAACATTGTGTGAACTCAGAAGGAATTAGTACTTTACAGGGCTCAGGGAATGAAGTCATCTCCAGAGTAGAGAACTACTGACTACAGGCCAGTAAGAATAATAATAATTGACACATATATTGCTTTTAGGTTTGCAAGTACTTAATATCTATTATCTTTTGAGCCTCACAATATCAGTGGGAAGAGAACATGTAAACAACTACCAGTATACCTCAGAGATTTTGTGGGTTCAGTTCCAGACTACCACAGTAAAGTAACTCTCTCATAATGATATTATAATCTCTCATAATAATAATATTAATAAGGTTGAAAGTTTTGGTTTCCAGTACATATAAAAATTATGCTTATACTAGACTATAGTATGTAAAGTGTGTAATGTCTAAAAAATGTATATGGCAAATTAAAAAAACTTTATTGCTAAAAATGCTTACCATAATTTGACCCTTCACTGAGTTGTAATCTTTTTGCTGGTAGAGGGTCTAAGCCTAGATGTTGCTGGCTGCCAACTGATCAGGGTGATGGTGGCAATTTCTTAAAATAAGACAACAAAGAAATTTGCTATGTTGTATGTGAAGGAATAAGTAGGGTGTAGGGGAGGAATGGCTGTTCTGTGGAATGGTCAAAATACACACATTTATCCATTAAGTTTGCAGTCTTATATGAACACAATTCATGATGGTCTAAAACAGTTATAAAATAACATCAAAGATTGTTGACCAGATAATCATAATATATAGTAATATTGAAAACGTTTGAAATATTGCTAAAATTACCAAAATGCGACACAAAGACGCTGAGCACATGGTGTTGGAAAAATGGCACTAATAGACTTGTGTAATGCAGTCTTCAATTTTTAAAAAGCTATCTGCAAAATACAATAAAATGAATTGCAATGAAATGAAGTCTGCCTGTATGTATGAACAATATATACAGGATAAATTGGTGGTAATCAGTGTAGGGAAGGCATTTACATTAAGGGAAACTAGAAAAGACTTCATATAGGAGATGAAATATTAACTGGAGCTTGAAGGAAGCCAATATATAGAAGGAAAGAATTCCAAGCATGGGAGAATGGATATGATTGGATTTCAGAGCTGAAAGGGACCTTGAATAGGAGAACTTCTAGTTCAGCCCCCCGCCCCCCTTGCTTTACAAAAGGACAAATATGGAGGTCTAGAAATGGGGATATGACTTGTCCCAGGTGATACAAGTGACTTCCTGTGCAGACCTAGGGCTCAAATCTGGATCCTCTGATTTAGAGCCCAGGGCTCTTACCATATATTAGATCTTGCAATATAAAGAACATTGGTGAAGGGGATCAGAGTTTCCTTCTTCCCTTTACTTATTCATTGTGTGATCTTGGACATGCTACCTGACTATCTGGGCTTGTTTCCCTTTCTAGAAGGTAAGGATAGTATTATTTGTACCACCTACTTGTGAGACTGTTGAAAGAAAAATGTTTTATATTGTTGGTAGAGATGTGTACTGATCCAACCATTTTGGAGGGCAATTTGGAACTATGCTTAACGTGCCATAAAACTGCCTTTGATCCTGTAATACCACCACTGGGTCTGCATACTAAAAAGATCACAAAAAAAGGGAAAGGACCTACTTGTACAAAAATATTTATAATAGCTCTTTTTCTGGTGGCAAAGAATTAGAAATTGAGGGTGTCCATCAGCTGAGAATGACTAAACAAATTGTGGTCTCTCTTGGTGATGGAATACTATTGTGCTATAAGAAATGATAAGCAAGATGATTTCAGAAAAATCTAGAAAGATCCTACATGAACTGATGGACAGTGAAATAAGCAGAACCAGGAGACAAGAAAGAAGTTACACAGTAACAGCAATATTGTGGAATGATCAACTGTGAAATACTTGGCTACTCTCAGCAATGCAACAATCTGGGACAATTCTGAAGGATTTGTGACAAAGAATGTTATGCACCTTCACAGAAAGAACTGTTAGAATCAGATGTAGATCAAAGCATACAATCTTTCACATTAGTTGATTTAAGGTCTTATTTTGGGATTTTGGTTTTATATGAGTGTTCTCTTACAACAATGACTAATATGGAAGGATGCTATGATGATGATGATGATATATATATATATATATATATATATATATATATATATAACCCAGGAAAAAAAAAGAAAAATGCTTCATTAATATTAAAGCTCTAGATAGGTGAGATATTATATCAGGTAGCTGATCTTTGATTCCTTCTCCCTCAACCCTCCACCACTGAGAGGCATCACAAATCCAAGCCTTATAAAGGGAAGGAAGCATGGCAATGACAATTAGAAGGGGAGACAGGTACCCTGTGAGGTTTGAGTAGGGAGCTACATGGGCTTGAAAGTGTATAATTAAAAATCTGTTACCCTAAGAAAGAACTACATTTCCCAGGAGCCCACTGACTTCCTGTTGTTATGTATTTCCTGTAGACAGGGGATATTAGGTGGGGACGTGGAGAGTCCTGCCCTCTTTTTGGCCCTGTCTGGGAACATGGCAGTAGTGAGTGGGGATTTTGAAATGGCTGATCAGCCATGGGCATGTGGTCTTTATTTTGTATCCTCTTTATTCCTTGATTTCTAATGATCATTGATAAATCTCCTAAAATATAATATTTTTATTATTGAGATCTAATTTTAATTTTTACATGGATGGCAATCAGTAGTCAGAAAAGAACTTCTCACTTTTTTTTTAAGATAGCCTAGATAAAATTTAAAACCATGTTTCTCCTGCCAAGGCTTTTCACCCATCCCACCCACCCACCTACCTTCGCAAATTCCAAGAGAACTTCAAACTGTCTTTGGAGCTGCTGCCCTTTTCTTTCCCTACCTTTTTCCTGATTGCTCTCCCTACTGGGGCTGGGCTATTTTTAGCTGAGGGACTCTTGACAAAGAGAAGATAAGTTGTTTCTTTCACCCATCTGCTTGAGCCCATGTTTCTCAGTTCCTTGCTGCTGCCTCTGGCGTTGCTGCTGTTGCTACTGCCTGCTCCTCCTCCTGCTCCTGCTCCTACTCCTGAATCCTCCTCCTGATCTCCAGCCCCAACCCCTCCTGCTGTTGTTGGTCCTGCTGGGCTGCTGGTAGCTGTCGATGCCTTTGGAACTCACCAACTTGGAGCAGATCTCCAGGCAACTGATAAAAACTGGGGTGTATTTTCCTTAGGTAACGATTAGCCTCCTAACTCCCTCTCCACATGGCTGAGGAAACTAGTGTTTTACCTCAGGGGGAAAGGGAAGAAGGAAGTTACTTTTCCAAACAGGAAGTAAATTACAAGCATGGTGTACTCTTTGAAAGAGCAGTACCTTGCCTATTTCAAACAGTTTCTACCATTCATAAGTGCACTGATCCTTTCACTTATCTTACCTGAGATTCAGGGGAGAAATTCATCTCCCTATAACCCTTTGCTACTTGGGCCTGCCCAGTCTCCAAGATTCATCCAGTTTGATATTCCTTAAGCCCATGTTCTCCCTTGCTATGGGAAATCCCACAGTTCTGACAAAAGGAATCTGAAGGGATAGAGAAAGGAACTTTAAAGAAACTGGAGGTGAAAATTTTAAGCCTCTTCAGACTCCATTGTTTTGTGAAAGTCTCTGCATTTTATTGTATTTCGCTGATTGTCTGCTTTAAGATTTAATTTTGTTGTTTTAAGTTCATATATTAATGTATTCAAAACTATTCTGTTACACCCAATCAGTTTAATCTACTGTGTTTTAACTATTAGTTATATTCTGTTACCTTTCCCCTATAACTATACTGAACAAATACTATTGAATAAGCCCATAAAAAAAAAAAACAAAGCAAAACAGCTTTTTCTTTCATTTTAGCTTTGTAAATTGTCACATACAGGATGGATGGACTTCGTCAAAACTGGTTGGTTACAATTGTATAACAACCTTTGGAAAATTGAATGAGCTAAATATTTTAAAATGATTTTCAGGGTTCTTTAGACCTGATATTTAGATTTTTTTTCTTTCAACAACTCTGACTGATCTGCCTACCTCTGAGTTATTTGTAACAAGAGGTAAATGGTCCATTTTAGTAGCTGAAGTGAAGCACTTATAATCCCCACCTCCTGCATTTGTAAAAATGTGAATGGATGGACATAACAGTCTCATTCCAAAGGAGCTGGGAAGTTGATCTCAAGGCATGGTACCCTAGATGGTTCCCAAGAGGGAGCATCTCTTATTTGTAACTCTTTGGCTCACTCTACCCTTCCACAAGAATGATCTAGATTCTTTGTGACATTTTTAGACCCAACATCAACAGTACAGAGAGGTTTGGTATTTTCTAGACTCCTCTGCCACATTTTTGTAATGATGGCAGTAATAGATTGTTTTAAAGGAGTATCTCAGCAAAAGTTTAAAGATTTTCTACATCTGTAAAAAATTGTGAAAAATACCCACCTATTCATAGGTTTTTAAAATGTCATACAACAGTCTCATGTGAATCCTAATGATAGCGCATTTATTTGCTATTGCCATTAAATGGACTCTCATAACTTTGGGGATTCTGATACTTCTTGAATGTGCATTACATGTTATACTATTGTTCTTTATAAAAACTGTTACTTTGTAAACAGTGGTTCATGGCCAAGTTTAAAAAAGAAATAGGTCTCATTTTGGGGGTGAGAAACCTTTGTATTCTACCTTTTCTTAACTGATACAGTGTGTCAATGATTGTAAGCTATATATTTTTATTTTTAAAACTTTTTTATTATTGTTTTTGCTTGCATGTACCATATACTATTTCAGTTTTATTTTTTCTCTCCTTTTTGTATTTGAAGCACATGTCACCAGTATTAAGAAGATCTTCTTTAACTTTTTTGATCTTGCAGTAATATAAGTTTAAAACACATCTGCCCTAATATTAATACATACCCAAAAGCTTTAGACTATGGAAACCTGCCATTTATTGATAAATATTATGGGACTGTGATTAATAATTGTGTATGATTCCAGGAGAAGGGAACAAAAGAGCCATTATACAATGCCAGGTAGCACAAGGTCAAGGAGACCAACCAATCCCAATGGGGTTGATGAAAATCTGCACAGAGCCAAGGAGCACAAGGTCAAAAAGGACCAAACCAATCCAGGTAGGACTGATGAACTTTTAAGCCAATACGAAAGGACTTGTACCTAGTGTGAGACTCAAGGTTGGGGTGCTTGACATATGTTAAGATGCAGGATGCCTTATATCCACACTCTTTGTGAAATACTCACAGACAAATACTGAAGTTTCGCTATCATCCTGGCTCCCCCTATCCCTGCGAGTGAAGGTAAAAATCAGACTAGGGAATGACACTTCCCTATCACAAAAAATCTAGTCCTTTTTTCTCTCTTATAGTATGGCAACTTTCTGCTACTGATTGGGTAAATGTATAATTGTTTAAATCAATTTAATTGGTCCCTGATTCAAGGACCTGCTATAGGTTTATGTTCCTTTACTTAGATTTTTTTACACATAAGACTTTGCTACTTTATATTTAATCCAGAAGTTATTTTTTCTCTTTTATTTGGATTTTTTTGATGTTTTTAATTTCTCTTGTCAATTTATTCATATACCTCATAACTCAACCATGCATTCCTAAGTGATCCCTGTCTTTTTCAACACCCTCTTTAGGGGGGAATGTATTATTATTATTATTATTATTATTATTCTAAATTGCAAAGTTTAAATTCTTTTTGGGAGTAATTTTAGCTTAAGAAACATGATATCTCTCTGAATCTAGAAAGTGAACTATTTGAAGAAGGCATCATGAAGATGCCTCAACAGACCACACACTGCATCAGAAGATCCAGAGTGAACTTTGGGATGTGGTGACTTGAACTATGTGGGATTGAATGCATTTGTTTTTGTATGTATACTCTTATGCCAAAGGGGACTGCCCCCTAATTGGCTTTTTGTCAATGCGCCTAGAAATCATTGGTTTTGTTCTTTTCCCTTTTATCCCCAAATTATTGTAATTTAAAAGTTGGTTATGTTTACAATATCCATTGGAGAGACCAGTCTTCCACTGGATCTCAGGGGGGGGAATGTATAATTGAAAATCTGTTACCCTAAAAAAGAACTACATTTCCTGGGAGCCCACTGACTTCTTGTTGTCATGTACTTCCTGTAGACTGGGGATATGAGGCAGGGACGTGGAGGGTCCCACCTTCTTTTTGGCCTTGTTGGGGAGCATAGTAGTGTTGAGTGGGGATTTTGAAATGGCTGATCAGCCATGGGCACATGATCTTTATTTTGTATCCTCTTTATTCATTGATTTCTAATGATCATTAATAAACCTCCTAAAATGTAATATTTTCATTATTTAAGATTTAATTTTAATTTTTGCAAAAGTGAGTTTCAATATATAAATTTGACTCTTCATTTTGGTGGTAGGTACTGATTTAGGAAGAGTAGGTGGTGAAAACTAGGGAAACTAGACATGGTCCAGTATAATTTCCTCATTTTACAGCCAAGGAAAACAAGGCCTAGAGACTGCAAATGACTTGCTGATGCTGGGAATAGATCTCAGATCTTCTAACACCTAGTCCAAGGTGCTTTCCACATCACATTAACCACAAGTTAACATGGTTATTCCCCAAAGCAACACCTGTCTGTACAATTTCCTTAGTCACATAACAAATCCACTCATCTCTACACAAATTTTATATAATGTTTATGATTATTTGTATTTGTGATTCTTCTCTTTTGACTTCCTTCAGCTTTCCATCTACCTAGAAATGTAATGAAGTCTGATCTAACCTTTTTCACTTCTACAGCCTAGAACAATGCCCTACTTGCAACAGGAACTTAATGAATGTTTATCAAATGCATGAAACAAAGAAGGGAGAAAGGGCTGACCCAGTTCCATATTTTCCCATTTCCCTCCCTAGGAAAGGGAGACATTGAGGAATTTCCCTGTCATTTCAGTGTCTTTCATTCTAGGAAAGAAAGAATTGGCAGAACAAACTGAAAATGCCTAGGAGAAGAAAAGACTGGGGTCCCAATCCCATGGTTGGCTCTGTAAACTTTGGAATGGACATGGAAGACAACATGGTTTATGGCCTCACCTATGTAAGAATGCCCTGGTCCCTGTTCCCACATAGCAAAAAGGCCTTATTTTCATGTTTGTTTGTTTGTTTTTTATCTGGTTATCTGGTTACTTTCACCAAGGCTGGTCTGATTCATAGACTTTTTAAGCTAAAAGGGACTTTAAAGACTAGCCCAATCTCTTTATTTTACAGATAGGGAAACTGGTACTCAGAGAGAATAAGGTCACTGAGATCTAAGAGTTGGAAGGGGACTTAACTCTCCTCCCCTTCTTCAATAACTTCCTGAAAACTTATAGTGAAGAGAAACACTCCTGCCTGAAGGAGCCCATTCCACTCTAATTTATTAGGAAAATTTGATCTAAATCAAGCTTAAATCTCTTTTTCTGTAAATTTTACACATTGACCTTGGCTCTGCCCATTAGGTCTAAACAGAGTAAATCTAATCCCTTTAACAGTAAGTGCTAGAGAAGCTGTTCTGTTAAAAAAAAATCTTCATGACTGTTCTGGGTCTCTAAAATTACAACATTTGTAGTTCATTCTTTTGGGTTAACAATTGAGCCCTCTAGGCTCAACTTTTAAAATGCAAATATCCCCAGAAGAAGAAGCTCATTAAAACCCAGGTAACTGAGTATATGAGTTGATTAGATCTTATCCCTGATAGGTAGAAAAAATAAAAATAATAGAATGGTAAAACACTTAATGCTTGTTAAAATGAATTATACTGTTGCATCTCAGAATCTACTCTGGAAGGGTCCTCATATAATAACAATTCATATTTATTTAGTTCTTTGAATTTTACAAAGAACAATCCCCACCAAAAAACTTTCTAATGTTTATTTTTAACTATTCCACAGATGAAAAAATGGAGTCTTGGAGAGGCAAGGTGATTTAACCAGTTACAAAATTAGTAAGAGTTAGGGAGACCTTGCTGAGCAAGACACAGGGATGACAGTTGTGTTTCCCCAGGACAATTCTTAGATATGGGGAGGAGGAAGGGAAGGGCAGATGAGACTCATAAAAATGTACTCATAACTTATACTCTTGTTTTAACCCTAAGAAAAAATTTGCCCTTGGGGATAATTATTGGAGCCCAGGGCCTCATAACAACCTGGAAGGACAAAAGACCTTCTCAGATGGGAAATATAATGCTGCTTGGAGAACAATGATCCCAATTCGTCCCAAATCAAAGTAAGTTGTTCAGTTGCAACAGGCTTGTGTCCACCAGTTTCCAACTTTATTTAATTATATAATTATTTAACTGTAAGGGTCCCTATATTTTGGTAAAGTAAAACACAGTCTAAGGGAGATAAGGGAGGAAATAAACAACCCTTCAAATAAACAATCCTTAAGTTTCTAAGTGTTAGGCACTGTGTCAAATGCTTTAAAACTATCATCTCATTATCTCAGAGTTCAAACTATTTATTAAAAATTTATTCAACTATTGCTTGGTAAAAGCAGTTCTCAAAGAGATTAAAAGCAATTCAGAGAATAGACTTTGAGGTCTTTGAGATCTGGGACTGTTTTTGTCTTTTTTTGTAACCCTTGTGCTTAGCCTAATGCCTGGCACATAGCAGATACAGAATAAATGTTTCTTGTCTTGACTGGACAGAGGACTGAACAAAGGACTTTTAAAATATTGTTTTAATATTGTTTACTTTTTTTTAAATATTGTTTTTCTTGCTCAAAACTGTATTATGTTTAATAGAATTAGGGTATTAGTAAAACTATATCTGTCACTGAATATTTTTGCCTCTTGTGGATGGAACATTGTGGGTGAGGATGATTTCCAAAAGCAAGAGTGCCCAAGTTTTAAATATTTCCTAGGTATACAAATGAATCTGGTCCCTACACTATAAAAGAAAAAAAAATCCTGCTTCCAAAGAGTCTTTCCTAAACTGGCAAAGAGGGGTATTAGTCAACAGTTTTAGGGTTTTAGATCAGGAAAGTCAATCCAGTTTTTTTTTTTAACTACATATCTCTCTGAAGTTCTGTATCAGCCCTAGGCACCAGGACTACGCCAGAACTATGTTCTACAGTCTTCCCTCCTTTACCCCACTCTCTTCCATTATCTCATAACAATACTGGGGCTCCGGTGAATAGGCTCCAGGAACACAAGAAGTCTTCTAGGCTTCTTTATGACAAAGCCTCTCCTATTTTCCCTACAAACAGCACAGATTCTCCATAGTCACCCTATTGAAAGATAATCTAATGCAAACGGTATTGGGAAATGAATTCCCATTGCAGCACTGGTGACAAATCATCCACCCCTGCTCAAGACCCTTAATGATATTACAACTCAGTCTTAGCTTTCATTTTTTTTAACCCTTACCTTATGTTTTAGAATCAATATTTAGTACCAATTCTAAGACAGAATAACTTATAAGAGCTTGGAAATTAGGGTTCATTGACTTGCCCAGGTTCACACAGTTAAGAAACATCTAAATCCATATTTGAACCTAGGTCCTCCTGAATCCAGGCCTAGCACTCTATCCACTGTGCTACCTAGCTGCCCCTTCCTTTATTTTCAAGGGTAGGATGAAAGGGCCTGATTAACAAAGTAATCCTGTTGTTCTGACTTCTTTCACAGATCATCCACTTCAAATCCTTTGGATGGTGCTGGCCTGTTCTCCTACCTCACCAATTCATGGCTAACACCTCTTATGATCCAGGGTTTCTTGAAACGTCTAAATGAGCACACTGTACCTTCTCTATCCATGCATGACTCTTCAGAAAAGAACTCTAAAAGGTAGCAGTGACAATGGAGAACTGACCATGTTGATCAGGGTAGTTCTTGATGCAATGTTGGGCAGAAGAAGTCCAGGGTAGTAGACAGGGCTTATTCCCCAAAGGCAAAAGAAGGAACCCTCCATCCTCTAGTTTAAAATATTTCCTTTAAGTGTCACTCAATAATCATTTTTGGAGCAGGCATTTGACTAAAACTCTGAACTAAGAGTCAGGAGATAAAGCTACTGACATATCACCTTAGCTTTATTATGCCTCAGTTTCCTCATTTGTAAAACAGGAGTAATATTATTCCCTTTCCTACTGTAACTGTGAAAATATGGCTTGCCAAGACTGTGAATTGCCAAAACTATAAAGGTTTTGGCCAAACTGTAAAGATAATTTTTAGTGTCTTGATTTAAAATCTAAAATTAAGTGGTCGCCATGGGAAAATTCCCAAATATGAAAATACCCAAGTCAGCTGGGTTTTATGGAGATTTCAATTAATATAAATGAAGAAATTAAGGGAAGGAAAGAGAGAGAAAGAGAGAGAGAGAGAAGCCAAGCAGTAGGAAAGGGCCTAGGCCAAAATGGCCTAGGCCTGAGCCTAAGGGAGAGTGAGTCAGTCTTTATCACTCACTACAAGATTGTCTTCAAGTTGGGTTCTTCCATTCCGAACTGAAATTAGCCTCCAAACTGAATTCAAATTTTAACTGAATTCAATTGACCTCCTTTTAAAGAGAATTTTCTCTTATGTCACCTCCCCTAAATTTTCACATCTACCAATCATAGCAGACGCTTTCTCACCACTCTTTTGTTCTTACCTTCTCTGGTTAAATTAAATCCTTTGAGTACTTCACACCTCTTTTGCTAAGCTTGCCTTTTGTAAGTTGCTTGACCTTTTAGTGATTAATTTAACCTTTATAGGTATTTAGCACCTTTTTGTATTAGATCTAAAAATAGACCTAGCTTAAGGTTTAGGTTCACTATAAGTATGAGTTAGGGACTTTTCATTGTTCAATCAGGAGTTTACAACTTTATCTTCCCCTAAGGCACTGTCTGAGCAGGGTGGAGTAATTTTAAAAGTTCTCAATACATTCCTGATCAAGTACCTCCATTGTTAAAAATGGGGAATAGCTTAATAAAATCTTCTGAAGTAGAGTATGAGCAGTTTTAAGATTCACACTACCCACCTATTACATGGAAGACTATTATAGAAATGAAATAATTATTGTGAAACTGCTTTGAAAAGTATAGCATGGTAGGCAAATTGAAGGTATTTTATCTACTTTTAAATTTTGATTTAATAAATATAATATGCAGACAGCTTTTGATCAGAAAAATTTGGGGTTATTCTTTTAGGTCAGTGTTTTTCTGACCTGGTACCTTCTATGTCTAGGATCCAAGTTTTCTGAGTGACTCAAACTTGAGTTTTTTTTGGGATGCATATTGTCAAAATAATTATTTATGACTTCAATCATTTAGAGTTGGGAATGTAAGGAGAATTATTATAATGAAGACACAGTTTAACAGTAGACTTCTTGGATAGATCAATCTTTCAGTAGAGTTAAATATTTTTTGTTTTAATGATAACTTCTGATTCTTTGCTTTTCTGAGAGGTAGAGGTAAAACTGTCAGAGAAGGGCAACTTAGAAAATGAATCCTGTTGCTGATTGTGGGGGAGTTTTGCAAATCATTTTATGTCTCTGAAAAATGAGAAAACAACCATAGAACCCAGCTGTATCTCTAATAGAGGCCTAGAAGTTCTCAGCCATATCCTTTGTGGACGTTTAGAACTCTGTAATAAGGAGAAGAATACCCATAACTTGATAAAGCAATGATCTCATTATTGTGAATACTCCATCCTCCAGTGTGGATAGCAACCAATACACTTTCTCATTCTCTGTTCTTTTTGTCTGTATCTATCCCTGTCCTCCATAAAGGATTTGCCCACTGCACTGGAGGCCTTCCTCTGTTTTTTTTCCCCTCCAAAAATAAAGTGATGGTGATGATCATAATGAAGATGATGGTGAAAATGCTCATTTTAATATTACAAATTTATGTACTTTTGTTGCTATAGGCTCCTTTGACCAACTCATTCCAAAATCCCTCTTTGCTATAAGAAATGGTATTCATGAGTTTCATAGGTATTTTATAGAATTTAGATTGGGGGGACTTGAGTCATTTAAATTAACCCTTCCCTTTATAAATTAAGAAACTGAGGTATAGAGAAGTAGAATAATTTATGGTAGCTAAAAAAAATTATCCTTTAGCAGACAAATTTTTTTACTTGAATTTTTCCACCTCTACTAGGCTGGGGTTCAGATGGACACACAGTTGTTAATATCATGTATGTCATCCTTCATTTAAAGAATACTTTAATGTTTGCAAAATTTTTTTACAACCTCTCCTTCTCAGTTTAACCTGCCATACTTTCAGTGCTAGGGTCACCTTCATACTTGAAAGAAGCAGTGGAGTAGGAGTAGGAAGAGATAATAATAGTATTTTACAATTATATTGCCCAATAAACACATTATCCTCTTTGATCCCCACAACATCTTGGTTAGGGAGGAAGACTAGTATTAAAAGATCCTAGATTTTGCAAGTAGGTGGCACAGTAGATAGAGTACCAGACCTAGAGTCAGGAAGACCTGGATTCAAATCTGACCTCAAACATTTCCTAGCTTTGTGACCCTGGGAAAATTGCTTAATTCTCATTATCTAGCCCTTGTCCTTCTGTCTTCGAGTTGTCAATATGACAGCAAATAAGGGTTTACTTAAAAAATCATAGACATAAATCCAGGAGGGATTCCAGAGGTCATTGATTCTAACTCATCACTTTACAGATAAGGAAACTAAGGCCTGAATATGTAAAGTGACTTGCTTAGAGTCACACAACTAGTAGGTGACATGGGGATGAGGGTTTTTGTTTGAACCTAGGTCTTTCTAGACTTCAAGTCCAACACTCTATCCGTTATACCATACTGCCTTCTTTTACATATGAGGACTCTTAAGTTCAGAGAATTTAACTGACTAGCCAAAGGTCATATAGGAAAGAAGGAAACAAGCATTTATTAAGCACCTACTATGTGCAAGGCACTGTGCTAAGGGCTTTACAAATATTATCTCATTTGTTCCTCACAAATATAATTATCCCCATTTTACAATTGAAGAAACTGAAGCAGTCAGAAGTTAAGTGACTTCTTAGGGTCATACAGCTTGTAAGTACCTGAGCTTGGATTCAGACTCATGTTTTATTGACTCTAAGCCCAGCACTCTATCCCTGGGCTTCCTAGTGGCAAGTAATAGGTAGAACTTGAACTTGAATCATTGTGATCTGACTTCACACCCAGTGCTCTTTTTTCCTACTCACCCACTGCCTCTCTAATGGCCAATGCCCCCACCCAATCTAGCAAGCATGCAGTTCCTACAGTGTTTGACTGTCCCTTAAATCCAAAGAATGAATGCATGGTGCATGTTTCTGTTTAAAGGCTTAGAATCCTCTGGGAAGAAGAAGTTGCAAGATATGGTTATGAAAAAGCCTCTACATCTCGTGTCCTCTTCAAGTTCCAGAGAACAAGATTTTGCTTTGATATCTTGGCATGCATATTCTTTAGTATTATGAGTGTCTTGGGACCCGTAAGTAATGGACTTTATCACATCTAAGGGGAAGGCACAATGTAGAAATCAAGTGGGCTTCATTTCAAAAGCAATGACTTGGGTTTTCCCATAGTCTATTTCTGAATCCCAAGGGAATCCATATGGTGTCCTGAAACCAGTACAAGGCACTTGGGATTTTTAACAAAGTCTGGCCAATGAGACAACTTTAGAAATGCTACGTCTTTCAGGTCAGTATTTGTTTCTTTGGGGGGCATATTAATAAGGGCCTTGATGTTGCCCAGAACAACTCCTCAGGGTGCTTCATATTACCTTAGAAGTATTCTCCACTTTAGAAATTGATATTTGGAAGAGTATCTACCAAACTCTCCCACAAACAATTCCTTGATGTTGCCACTACAGACAGAATGGACTAGATATACCATTGTTCTAAACCAAGGATTTTTAACTTGAGGTCCACAGACTGGGGACTAAAAATAACATCTTTATTTCTACTAACCGCTTAACTGAAATTTAGCATTATTTTCTTCATGGATATTTGAAATAAACATAATTTCACAAACTTTCTCAGACTGCTAATGGAGTCTATAATACAACAAAAATGATCTAAAGCAATCTGACATTTTTTGTCATTTTACTTCAAGAAACTCTAATATTTCAAGAATGATGGAACACAAGAGGACAGTGTTGGAAGACCTTTTCTATACAGAATTACTCTTTGTTCACAGGTGCTACTTGTTCCAAAGATTCTTGAAAATAGAATAAATGAATCAAGTAATCTTTCCTATGGCATTGGACTTTGCTTTGCCCTTTTCTTCACTGAATGTATGAAGTCTTTTGGTCTATGTGCATGTTGGATCATCAACCAACGAACAGGGATAAGGTTGAGAACAGCTGCATCTTCATTGGCTTTTGAAAAACTAATGGAATTGCGTTCTTTAAACAATATTTCTATTGGTGAGGTAAGAATTTTTGCCCACATGTCTTAGAATCATGGATCTAGAACTCTAAGGGACTTCAGAGGCCTTTTAGCCCAACCCCCTCATATTTTGAATAAGGAAGATGAGTCTCTCACAGCCTTCCAGAGCAAAATGCCCAAGGCTGCACAAATGCTAGGCATCAGAAGTGAGATTTGAGACCAGGTCCTCCAACTCCAGAGCTCTTTGCCTGTAATCAAAAATCACAGGTAATTGGAAGTCTTCAGAGCTGCTCCATAGAGTTGCTGGGATAGGTGGAGGCAGGATATATTGTTGATGAGCATGGTTATGTATGGTTAAGAAGAGAACCAAAGGGGATGGAGGAAAAGAGGAAAGGAGCAGAGAGGAAAGGAATAAGGGAGAAGGAGGAAAATCAAAGTAATTGTCTTACAGTAAGGAGTGCACCTGGCATTAAACACCTATCTCAGGTGCCATTCAATGTCATCTCTATAATTTGTCTGTCTGCAAGATATTGTTTAGTTTTGTGGATCTTGGATACACTTGATATGAATGTAGTAAGCATCTTTCCTCCTCATCCTTCTTCCTTTTCATCCTTATCTCATTCCCTTTCCCCCATACTTGACAGTCATTCAGTCAGTAAACATTTATTTATTCAATATGTATTATGTTCTGTGTAAGTGCTAGGGATCAACAACAACAACAAACAACAACAACAACCAGAAGACAGACCCTGCACTCAAGGAGCTTATAGTCTAATGGGTAGGGACAGCACATATTCATCTATGTATATACAAGCTATATACAGCATAAATTGGAGAAAAACAATCGAAGAAGTAGAATTAAGAGGGATCAGAAAAATTGTTCCCACTCTAGAAAGAATTCCTCCTTTATCTCAAAGTGCTTTCTATTAATTTCTGGGCATGGTGAATGGACACTTCTGTACTTTACTAAATGTTAGAAGAAGTGGCCTGATAATCTCTTGGTAGAGTCAGCTGAACTCAAATCTGCATTGGTTTTCAAAAATATGGTTGCAAGAAGAGGAATAAGAACTTTCAAAGCTAGAATCCTATTTCAGAATAGATTTCTAAGGGGCATTTACAAACTGTTCAAGCCTGAGTCCATGGCCCATCATAGGAACATGAAAAACAACTAGAGTTGTCCTAAAAGAAATCGTAAGCATGACTTAAAAGGAATCAGGTAGGCGTGGGTAGGTGGTTCAGTGGGTAGAGAGCCAGACTTGGAGATGGGAGTCCTAGGTTCAAATATGGCCTCAGACACTTCCTACCTGTGGGATCCTGGGCAAGTCACTTAACTCCCATTGCCAAGCCTGTACCACTCTTTTGTTTTGGAATCAATACTTAGTATCATCAATTCTAAGACAGAAGGTCAATAATGGCTCTAAAAGAAAACAGTTCATTCCATAAGCATTTATTGAGTATCGGATATATAATGGCATTATATGAAAAAGAGTTGGTAGGAGTAACAGTGGGATTGGGAGGAAATATGAAGAAAATATAAGACATAGTCCTGGCCTATAAAGGATGTATAGTCTATTTGGGGAGACAAAGTACTGTTGCTATGGAAGGAGTACTTGAGGGTTAGAAAACCTGGCTTTAAAAGTCCTGATTGTGCTTTTTGAGGGTAGGGAATGTCTTTTGAATCTTTTTGTATCCCCCGTGCTTAGCATAGTACCTGGTACATAATAGGGGCTTAATAAATGTTTATGGATGGACTGACTGACTACCATTTACCATGTTACTTTGGACAAGTGACTTCTTCTGTAAGCCAGATAGAATAGTATTTATTCTCACTATTTTATAAGGTCATGGAGACCAATGGAAATAATGTATGTAAGATATTTTGTAAATCTTTAGTTCTATCAAAGTTATTGTTAACAGAAATCAAATTCACTGGTCACATAATCTCCCATGATATTTAGCTGATGGGTGCTGGTGAAGGGGGTCATGGTGGTAGTACTGAGGTCACATTTGCAGCAGTTAGCAACAACAAATTCCTAGAATGGGAATATGAACTCTAATTCTCATAAATATAAGGCTGGCAATAATAAAACATAACAAATTTAAAATCCATACATACACACGTATAATCAATATCTGTCACTGTAAAAATGATAACAAATAAAACAAGTATTATTCAAATGAAACAACTGAGGTAAACTTCCAGGTAAACATAGGAGCAAGAAAGATGGTTGGCAGATTTAATATAGATATATCTATGTAATAGCCAAGGGATACAAAATAAGAGAAAAATTATTATGGCTTGGATTGATCAGGAAACGCTTGCATTTTATTTTGTTACTTTTTAAGCCCTTACCTTCCATCTTAGAATTAATACTACGTATTGGTTTCAAAGCAGAAGAGTGGTGAGGGTTAGGCAATGGGGGTTAAATGATTAGTTCAAGGGTCACATAGGGAGTAAGTACCTGAAGCTAGTTTTGAACAGAGAATTTCCTGTCTCTACACTTGGCTTTCAATCCAGTGAGCCACCTAGTTGCCCCTTGGAAATACTTTTAGAGAAGCTATGAGCTTGGCATTGAAGATTGGGCAGGCTAAGGAAAGAGAAAGAGGGAAAGGAAGAGTATTGAAACAGAAATGAGTGGAGGCCTAGAAGAAGGAATGGGAGGAAACAGAAATATGTGCTCCGAAGAGGTTAGCTTGGTTGGAGTAGTAGTGGTGGTTATAAGGTTCAGATTGGAAGATATTTAGAGGAGAAGGAAGCTGGCTGCTAACCCAAGAAGTGTGAGGGAGATTTGATCTGATGAGTAGTTTTAATAGTAGCCAATGCAGATCTTTGAGCTAGAGAATGATATTTTTTAAAAAGTCTTTTCTTTCTGGATTCTACTTTTGTTTGTTACTTATATATGTAGGGAAAGATGAGTTGATCTCCTCTAGGTTTATGCTGGAATTGAAGGAAAGAGACCTTGGGGCAAAAAGAGCTTCATTTCTTCTTCATTCTTAGAAGTTTTAAGAAGGCCTTTCTGACTCCAGCATAGAGAATTGTGTCCCTTGCTTGGTATATGCATGGAATCCAGTACATTCATGTATTCTTATATTGCAGGCCATTAGTTTTTTTGCCAGTGACATCAATCACCTATTTGAAGGGGCTTGCTTTGGTCCTCTGATTGTCATCACATTCTCAACAATTATTAGTGCTTCTGTTTCTACTTACATCATTCTTGGTCCCACAGCATTCCTAGGAATCGCCTGCTACCTCCTGATTTTTCCCCTGCAGGTAATGTGTGTTCTTTTCTCTCTCTCTCTTTTTTTTTAAATGTTTATCTTTTGACTTAGAATCAATACTCAGTATTGGTTCCAAGATAGAAGAGTGGTAGGGGCTAAATTAACCCCTGTGTGACCCTGGGCAGGTCATTTAATCCCTGGCTCTCAATTCATTGAACCATATAGCTGTCCACTGATGCACTTTCTCTTAAACCATTCTATGTTGGTCTGTCTCACTAGGGTAGCTTTTGGGGGCCTTGTGTCTTAGACACAGTTTTTTGGGGCATTTTCTGACTGATGGTTCCATTATTGGTGAGATTTAGTCTTATCCAACAAGTCTATGCATGGAATTTTGCATTGAGTTGGCACTTATTAAGTGCTTGCTAAATTGAATTAATTTCATAAGAAAACAGTGAGCTATAGGGAAACAGTACTTGACCTAGAGTCAGAAGACCCAAATTCACATAACAGCCTTGCCACTAACTTGTGTAAGTTATTTAACCTCTCTAAAATATGGGGATACCATTATTTGTCTTTGCTACTTTACAAGGTTGCTGTAAGTATCAAAAGAGAAGATATATGAAGTATTATGTAATTGTGAAATTGCATACAAATTACACATAACTGTATCTTGAGTTTGACCAGTTTTAGCTAACAAAGGGTGGTAATTCCTCGGCCCTACTTAATTCATTGCCATCTTCACCCTCATCCTCAGTTAATCCAGGAGATGTTTGGTTATTCCTTTATTAATCATTAATACTATCATCTCTTTCTCATTAGTTAAAGAGTTATCTCTGAGTTCTCTGCTCCAGTTTATTAAATATTACTTAATTAATTAACTGGAGAAATCTTGATGCAGTGGATGGGGTACGAGAGTTAGAAGCAAGAAGACCTGGGTTCAGATACTTATTAGCTCTGTAATCCTGGTCAAGTCACTTAGCTTTTCTGGACTTCAATGTCCTCATCTGTAAAATGAGGGAGTTGGACTAGATGGCCTCTAAGGTTTCTTCCTGTTTTAAATTCTATGAACCGCTTTTCCCAAAGCAGTTACTCAGATCTTTTTATATATAAAAATTCCCAATTGCCTATGTTTAAATAAAAGTCAGGTACTAGCTATATGATTTATTAATAGATTAACAAATAACAACACAAAGACAAATAAATATAATCTTTTAGCTGTAAAAAGCTGAGTCTATAGTTCCCTCTCATACTAGCTTCAATTCTTAATTTCTTACTTCTTAAATACAGTCTCATCATTCAGCTTCACTAGATAGCAGCTAAAGTCTCACAAGAAACATAAAATATAAAATTTATTTTAAAATATCAAAGATAAACTCTACTCTTTTAGGGAATAAGATCTTTGTCTTCTCATAATCTCTCTCCAGTCATAAAAAGTAGTCTCTTTACAAATGTCAGTTAAAAATCAATTGCCTTACAAATGATAATTAAAATTCAATCCCTTTACAAATAATTAAAACTCTCCATCTGCTCATTAACTCTTAATAGATCAAAGTTAGAGATTGTACTGCCACTGTTCCTTAAAGAGGGGCAGTTAATCTGTCATTCTTCAAGTTTCTAAAACCTTTTGAAGATATAACAGTTCTATAGTCTCTATGAGAGAAGCTATTGAAGCTAGTATTATATCTCAAAAGGTAAAATTCAGCATATCTTAATAGGTAAGAAATGTGTGGTTAATGAAATTAAAGACATTTCTAAATCATATGTCTGTGTGTAGTCCCATTATTAACTATTTATAACAATGTAAATAACAAATTAGAAGGGCAAAGACAAGTCATTGAATGAAAGTTTAATAACTTTTGCATAACTTATTTATCCAAACTGGTGATGCTGAAGAAGTGGGAAATGGATAAAAGAAAAGATACTGATTCTGATATTATAATTTCCTGTAGAAGTTTTAATTGATGTAAACAATTGCTACAAACAAGATCCCAAAAGACCATAGAAACTACCTCACTCAGTAAGCACTTGATTTTATTTTTACCATGAGCAGTCCAGGACAATACCAGTTAAAAATATAAATGAATTTGCAAAATTGGTATATAGAAAGATGAACGATTATAGACAATAGGGGGCAGCTGGGTAGCTCAGTGGATTGAGAGCTAGGCCTAGAGACGGGAGGTCCTAGGTTCAAATCTGGCCTCAGGCACTTTCCAGCTGTGAGACTCTGGGCAAGTCACTTAACCCCCATTGCCTAGCCTTTACCACTCTTCTGCCTTGGAGTCGACTCCAAGATGGAAGGTAAGAGTTTTTAAAAAAATATTATAGACAATAGCATTTAAAAAGAGAAGTGAAAAACTGAGGTTACAGAAAGCTAGAGGTTGAACCCCAATTAAGTCAGATAATCCTAAATGCTCTTTCCAGCTAAAAGAGAACAAAGAATTTAACAGATTGGTCAGAAGTGATCCACAGAGAACTATTCTCCTTTTTAATGATAGAAGAACATGTACCATAACTCACTATCTAAATGGGGCTTTGGAATTTAAGATTACTAAACTTGATTCTCTCAATGCACTGAGAATAAGGTTCTAAATCATGTTATAGAATTTCTCTTTTTCTTTGACCACTCCTATGCATAGGACAACACTCTCAATCTTGCTTTAAAAATTATCTTTTTAGTGATTTTTGAAAAATATCATTCCATCCCAATTGCAGACACTTTTGACTAGGATTATTGTGAGGTTACACCATCAGATTGCTGAGGTCAGTGATAAGCGAATCCGAACTACAAATGAAGTTCTCACCTGCATTAAGCTGATTAAAATGTACTCTTGGGAAAAACCATTTTCAGCCATTGTCAAAGGTATGAAAAGGTCACGTTTTCAATAGAGCTGCATAATGTAAATCTTGTTTCAATCTTTGATCTTTTGGAATTTTTCAGACTTCTACCTGGAATCCTTTTGGGATTACTATAGATGTGTTATTTTTTTTTTTGTCTTTAAGCTTTAAGAAGCAAGGAGCAGAAACTCTTGGAAAAACATGGATTTCTTCAGAGTCTCAATACTGCTGTCTTGTTCATTGCACCAACTGTGGCTACTGTTGTGATGTTTCTTGCCCACATAGCTTTAAAAGTAGAACTCACTGCATCAGTAGTAAGTGTTCTAAGTGTATTTTTTTTCTTCTTCATAACAACAGTGAAGAGTTGTTTCCTTATGATTTCTTTCCTTAACTTTGACCCTCTGAGATTTTACAGGTAGAAAATGTAGTCTTATGTTGCCTTTATTCTGAACCTTGAGGGTTTTTCTTAGTTTATGTGTATATGAAGAGTGTGTGTGTGTGTGTGTGTGTGTGTGTGTGTGTATGTGTGTGTGTGTGTGTGTGTGTAGGGGAAAAGCATTTCACAACTGTGTTTCCATTAGTATAAGAAATTTTTGTTTTGGAAACTCATTGCCATTGATGGATATTGGCAACTCAGAGTCTCAGAGAGCTGCCTAGTGCACTAAGAGAGAAATCAGTCAATGATCAATTAATAAGCATTTATTATCTGTTAGGTACCAGGCACTATGCTTCACTAGTTACAAAAAAGAAAAAGAAAGATAGTCCCTGCCATTAAGGATTTTATAATCCAATGTGGAAGACAACATGCAAAAGAAAGCTGAATAGGGAGGTAGGTGGGAGAAGGTGGCGTAGTGGAATTTAATCTGAAGTGTGTGACTGGTGGGAAGTGAAGAGTTGATTGATCTAGGAACCCTTCTTTAAACAGAGGCTTTAAGAGGAACACTTCTTCATCCCTCCAGCTCTTCAATCTAAAGGACAGAGGGAATTGAGGGTACTGATAAAGTGTGAATACTACAGCTGATACAATCTCACTGAATGAGTTTCCTTGTGATGAAATGTCCTAGGAGCCATATCATGATGAAGTCCAGGCCACCAATGCAGCTTCTGGAAAATGAGTTAAATGACTTGCCTGTGACCATATAGCTAGTAATGTATAAGAGATAGGACTTGATCCTAGCTCTTTATGATTCCAAGGTTAGCCCTCTCTCCACTCTGACCCTTTTAGTTTCTCTGCCTTCACCTGGATAGCAAGCATATATTCTTAAAGACCAGATCCAACTATGTCACACATCCTTTCAGGATCCCTTTATTGCCTCTGATAAAATATAAACTCTTCTGTTTCTTCCTAACCTCTTCATAATTTGGCTCCAACCTATTCTTCCAGACAAATCCCTTATTACTGCCTCTCGTACATTCTATGTTCCAACTGAATTTCTGTTCCCTGTATGTGCACTGCCTCAGTGCCTTTGCAAAGGCACATGTTGTAGTTCAGGCCCTAAAATCTGAAATATTTTTTAGAAAGAAGTTTATTAGGCCATTTGGAAGAATACAGTATGAGCCAGAAAGGAGGTGTGGCTCCTCCTTCCAGGTTATGGAATGTTTACATTTATACAAGATTTTAAAAAATTTATTTTTATTACCATACAAAACATAAGCCCATAATGGTCATTGTTATAAGAGCACACTCATACAAAACTAAAACCCTAAAATAAAACTGTGCATATACTCATATGAAAGGTAGTATGTTTTGATACCCTTCTTCCTCTGGAAGTGGATGGCTTTCCCTGTCAGAAATCTTTTAGGATTGTCCCAGATCATTGCATTGCTGAGAATAGCCAAGTTTTCACAGTTGATGGTTATACAATATTGCTGTCACTGTGTACAGTTTTATCCCAGTTTTGCTTATTTTCTCCTCCTCATTTCTTGTAGATCTTTCCATCTTCTCTTGAAATCATCTTGCTTTTCATTTCTTAGTAGCACAATAGTATTCCACCACCAACATGTGCCACAATTTGTTCAGCCATTCCCTAATTGATGGACATCTATCTCAATTTCTAATTCTTTGCCTCTACAAAAATTTTTTTTGTAGAAGTAGGTCCTCCCCTCCCCCTTTTTAATATCTTTTTGAGATACAGACCCAGTAGTTACAGTAGATACAGTATATACAGGACCAGCATTAAGCTAGGGTTTCATAACTCTGGGCCTAATCCAGAATTGATCTCCAGAATGGTTGAATCAGTTTACAACTCCACCAACAATGCTTTAGTGTCCTGATTTTGTCATATCTCCTCTATTATTTTTCATTTTCCTTTAGTATCATATTGGCCAATCTGTAGGTGTGAGGTAGTACCTCAGAGTTGTCTTAATTTGCATTTCTCTAATCAAGAGTAATTTAGAACATTTTTTCATATGATTATTGATTTCTTCATCTGAAAATTGTTTGTTCATATCCTTTGACCATTTGTCTTGACTTACATTCTTATAAATTTGACTTAGTTCTCTATAGATTTGAGAAATTAGACCTTTATCAGAGAAATTTGTCATAATCCTCCCCCTCAAATTTTTTATTTCCCTTCTAATCTTGTTTACACTAGTTTTATTTGTACAAACATTTTAAATTTAGTATAATTGGAATTATTCATCTTATGTCTTATGCTCTCTTGTTTGGTCATAAATTCGTCCCTTCTCTAACTATCTGTTAGTTACACTATTCTATACTATATTCTCCTAATTTAGTTATAATTTCACTCTTTATATCTCAATCATCACACCCATTTTGACCTTATCTTGGCACAGGATGTGAGATATTGATCTATACCTATATTGTTTTCCAAATTTTTCAGCAGTTTTTGTTAAATAGTGAGTTCTTATTCCAAAAGGTAAGGTCTTTAGGTTTATCAAACTACGGTCATTTACACTGTACATTATACAAGTTTTTGACAAAGGTTTCTGCCTTAGTGTGGTCTAGGAATTATCCGATAAAGGTATAGCACAGGATCACCTGAATTGAACTAAAAACAGAAGCTTAACTGAATCCTAAACAAGTTCTGGGTGTGAGGATATATTTGCTATAAAAGGGGAATTTCATTGGTATATTTTTCCTATAAATTATAGAAATTTGCTATAAAAGGGAAAAGGACGTACAGAGTTATGCCAATATTAAGATTGTCCCTTCCAAGTCAGCACAGACTGACCTGACATAAGCCCTAACAGAGAAGAAACATCCCTTATATTTATTTGATGCCAGGTAATAGTCATAGTTAATAGCCAATCAAGCAGAAAAATTCCACATCATTCACAGGGTGTCGTAGCCAAGCTCAGAATTAACCACATTGGAAGTTTTTCTGTTCAGAAAGGGGCCAAATCAAGAGAATCTTACGTTTGCCCATGCGAAGCTGTCCCCTTAAGTTTCCCAGGTATAGACATCCATCTGTAGCCATTCTTATATACTTATATATACTTATAATGAAGTACATGGCGCTTCCTTTGAAAGGCTGACTATTGGTTTAATAATAATTCAGGCAATATCTGTAATGTAAACTCATCACAGTATTATATTTTGGTCCCAAGAAATTTTATCTCAACTAGCAAAATTTTACTCATTGCAGCTTAGGACTAGGTTATTACTATTTTTCCTATGTTTTCATTATTTTCCCACACTTAACAATATGCACATAAAAGGACATCTTACTTATCTTTCATTAATAAATTAAGAATAATCACATTCTAGAATTTCACACACACACAGTGAATACTCAGAATTCCCCCCAAAGTCTATCTATTATAAACCCTCCAAACTAACAGATATCTGTTTTGCCTATTAACCTTTAAGGTAAAATAAAACTCTGAATCAAGTTGTAACTGCAAAACATACTATTTGAGTTTCATAATTTTCATAAGTGATGGTCAAATGATATCTATTTAAACTCACTCTTTACTATGAGCAAACTTGTCCTTTCACTTTGACTGAAAGTAGTCCTAGATTCTCAAATTTCATAACTTTAGAACTTTACAACAAACACATTGTCATGAGGGCTGATAATATTTTATGACCCCACTCAAGTGGAAAATTCCCCAAACTTCCTCCATTTTAAAGTAAAATATATCCAATTAAATACTTGACAGTTTTCAAACTCTGTGAAAACATTCTATAACATCTCGATTCATAACCTAACAGCATCCAGATTAGAGGAGAAGTTACTTTTCTAATGCTATAATTGCAACATTCTGAGTATCATTTTTCAAATTAATAACATTTCTCATATAATAGTTTCCCAAAATTCACTGTACAAAAGCCTAACAATAACACAGTTTTAGGGATTTTAGAAACATGATACAAAACTTTTGTCAGTCAAATAATATAAATTCATTTGAATGTATTTCTAAATTCTCCTAGAGAAAAATCACCATCCATCAATTTGGTATTCTATTCCAATCATATAAAACAATAATAGCTAACATTTCCCTCAACTATCTAAGCTCCTTTTCTGTGCTATTTCACCACTTTTACGAATGAGAAGGCATTTCCTTTCAAAGTTCTCTAAGGCAAATGAGACCTCATGCTAGGGAAATTTGGAAGTGGCAGCCTTGTCAAGCCCACCTCACTGCCTGCCAAATACAAGTTTCCCTCCCTAATCTAGGACCCTCCAAAGTGAATGAGTGTAGAATTAATGCCAATGCTCTTTAGGACCATTACTGGCCAATCACAGACAAGGTAACTAGGGAGATGAGGATAGGAAGAGAAAGAAAAATTTAAAAATTTTGCTGATGGACCATCAACCTAATTTTAACCAACTTTTTCATTTTTAGCAGCTGTTTACTAGGTCCTTGAGTGTGCAAGGCAAGGAAATTACTTTGAATCAGAAATAGCTGGGTTAGAATTTCACCTGAATCTTACTGGTTGTGTGACCATGGGCAAAATCATCAATTCTCTGAACCTCAGGAAATAGTCTAAGACTAATCTACTAAATTATAGTTAGTGTAATGTCTGTATTAAGAGTGGATATTTCCATTCTTTATTTTTGTTTATTTTTTTACCAATCACATATAGTAAATTTCTATACAAGTTTCCCCAAGTTGTGTGATTGAATTTATCTCCCTCCCTCCCTTCCCTTCCCCCTCTCATGATGACAGATGATTCTATCTGGATTATACATGCAGAACATATTTCAAAACTGTCCATTTTTGTGAATAACCTTATAAAACCAAAACCCTAAAACATAAACCCAAATAAACAATTGAAAAATCAGGACATTTCCATTCTAATGAAATCACCGGTTCTTAACATACTTGTGTGTTGATATTGTAACTGGATACTTTTTTCATGGTACTAATGCTTGCAATAACTTCAGTACTTAACCACACATCTGTAAAATTGGAAATCATTTTGCTTTATATTTTTATGCAGATATGTTTCTATAGAGTTAATCAAACAAACATTTATCAAGTGTCTACTATGTGAGGGACAGTTAGGTAGCATAAAGGATAGAGCACTAGGATTGGTGTCAGAAAGACTTGGGTTCAAATCTGACTTAGACCCTTCTTAGCCATGTGGTCCTGTGCTAGTCACTTAATCCTGATGCCTTGCCCTTGCTATTCTTTCACCTTAGAACCGATCCTAGACAGAAGGTAAGGTTTTAAAAAAAAAAAGGAAAGTATCTATTCTTATGCTGGGCACTGTGCTAAGTTCTTGTATATACAAAAAAGGCAAAGGACAGTCCCTGATCTCTAGCAGCTTACCATCTAATGGGGAAAACAACATACAAATAAGTATGTGCAAAATAAACTATATACAAGATAAATAGGAGATAATTAGCAGAGACATGGCACTGGAATTAAGAGAGATCGGAGAAGGCTTCATGTAGAAGGTTGGATTTTGGTTGTCTCTTGGGGGGAGAGAGAATGTTCCAAGTGGGAGGGACAACCAGAGAATGCTTGGAGCTGAGAGTCTATTTTCCTGGAACAGCCCCCAAATATATAGAAACTCTCATACAAAACTAGTGTGGTCTGTCTAGCCTTTCCTCAATTCTGGGCTTTTGATTAGTGTGGTCTAAACCAAGAGCTCTAAAGCACTTAAAATATGAGGACTTATTGGGGATCCCTTTTAATAAAAGATGTTTAGACATGGAAACAAACCAAGAAGAATCTTTTCTAGTAGCTAATCTGGGTCCCCTTAGTTGTTTAGGGCTTTCTTCATTTCAAGATTATTTTATTTTTATTTAGCTATATACATGTTCTTGTTTCTCTTTCTCTCTTTGTCCCTCCATCTTTCCCTCCTCATCCCAGGTCTTGGAACAATGACTGGCCACCTATAATAGGCACTTAATAAATGTTTATTAAATTTAATTGGGGATGATGCAGGTGGGCACCTAGGATGACTGAATAACTGACTGTACCCTGAAAAAGTCAGAAGAGCCAAAAGGGCAGAAACTAAGTGGGGTGGGAGAAAAAGTGAAGAAAAAGAGAAGGGCAGATGAATAATATAATTTTGGCCAGGGCCAAGCAAGTTGCGGATTTATAATGGCTGAGTCCATTGTACCAAAAGAGAAACAAGCCAATATCAACAAGCTAAGTCAACATGATGTCATCTACTTAATATGTGCCCATTGCTATGAGAAACAGGAAAGAATTCTAAGGCAGTCTTTTTCCCTTGAAGGGATGACTGTTTGGTTTATAGTTAAGACACACACATGCAAACACACACACACCAACCAATCACCGATTAATATAAGACTAATTATATAATCAAAGGTTAACTTTTATGTTTCAAAGTATCAGTGCTATAAGAGATAGAGTAAAAGTAGACAGGAGCAACAGCTAAGTAGCTCAGGGCCTAGAGAAAAGAGGTCCTGAGTTCAAATTTAGCCTCAGACACTTCCTAGCTGTGTGACCCTGGGCAAGTCACTTAACCCCTTTTTGCCTAACCCTTGCCATTCTGTCTTAAAGATGCTACTATGATAGAAAGTAAGAGTTTATATATAAAAAAAATAACCCATGTCCATAGGTGATGGGACACAAACTACAAAGAGAGACTCCATTAAATAGTAACTGGCATTTATAAAAAAGATTTAAAGCTTACAGAACACTATGCTTGTTAACTCATTTGATCTTCACCACAACTGTGTGAAGTAGGTTGCTATTATTATCCCCAGTCTTATAGCGAGGTAACTGAGGCACAGAGGAGTTGTAGTGGGAGAGCTGATTAGGAAAACCTGGGCCAGAAGGGAAACCTTCATGAATGAAGAATTCATTGCCTAGTCCTTACCACTCTTCTGCCTTGGAACCAATACACAGTATTAATTGTAAGACAGAAGGTAAGGGTTTGAGAAAAAAAAAATTTTTTTCCCCCAATGAAATAATCGAGGTTGGATTAGATAATTTCTATGATCTCTTCCAGCTCTAACATTCTTTGATTCTTAGGTGGGTTGAAGTTGATTAGGGAAGACTTATTGGACAAAGTGGCCTTTGGGATGGCCTTGAAAAGTAGGATTTGGAAAAGCAGAGAAGATGGAGGAAGGCATTAGAAGCAAAGGGGAACTGGCAAGAATAAAGTCAGAGCAGACCGAAGAGTAGTAACTAACAGTTTTGGTGTCCAAGGCAAGCGTCTTAGACTGAGACTGTGGACCGTTGCCCCTCCCCCCAACCCAACATATTCTCTAATATCCCAAGGCAAGGGATATTAGATTAATTGTTATTCCCACCCCTGGGAAAGGAAGTGGGTTAGGCACAAGACAGAGAACAACTCCCCTGGAGTGAAGCACACAGGTTGGGAGCTTTCTATTTTAACTCATTTTTCTTGCTAACGGAGTTAGCTAAGATGAGATGTTTCTGTCTGTCAAAGGAAGAAATGTGGTGCCATGCCAATCTAAATTCCAACGCTCTGGACCAAAGCCCCCAAACTCTATCCTATTTATAGATCTGCAGAAGTGAAAGAAATTGGACAGCTTTACCCCATAGCGGTATTCCCACCCCAGCACTGTGAAGTGACCCAGCACAGCAATGTAGATCAGCAAAGCTGTTTTGCGCCTGCATGACAAAAAATTCTAAAATAAACCATTTTTGTCTTCTCTAGGCATTTACTGCTGTGGCAACATTGAATACACTGAGATTATCTGTGTTCTTTGTACCCTTCTCTATCAAAGGATTAGCAAATTCACAATCAGCTGCAGGGAGACTGAAGGTAAACTTTGGTATTGTTAATCCAGTTGGTAAATCATTTGGCAGTGCTGTTATCATCATTGGTCTCTTTTAGGTGTACCTTGCCCTTAGCACCCGTAGGCAATGCAATCTGAGTTCTTTGGAATATTCAAGAAAGGTAGTCTGTGTAGAGTTGTAGTATCCAAACAAGCATTCCAAATCTTCCATTGGTAAATAAGAGCTAAGTCTCATGAATCCAGACTCCACTATAGCATTATAGTCATTTTTCAGAAAGATTAGCCTTGATACAAAATTCTGGTGGGCCTAGAACCGTGATGGCGAACCTGTGACACGCGTGTCAGTGCTGACACGAATAACCATTTTTGATAACATGTGGCTGCTTGAGATCGCATGCAGAGAAGTATGGGGTCGCATGTCTAGAAGGATGTTTTTTTCTCAAAGTGACACACCACCCGAGTTATGCTTGGTTTTTTTTTTTGGTGAATTTTGACACACCAAACTCAAAAGGTTGCCCATCACTGACCTAGAAGAAGGTTCACTAGTATAGGTATCAGGAGACTGAGATTTCAATCCCAGTGTGACCACCGATTGGCTATTTGACAATGAGCAAGTCATTGCCCCTCTCTGGACCTCCAGGTCATTCTCTGAAAAATGAAGGGGTTAGACTAGATGATCTCTGAGGTTCCTTCCAGTTCTAAAGTGCTTTGGTGTTGCTCTTTGTCAAGGTTTAATCTCAGCATCATATGCAGGAAAAAAAAAAAACAAAAAACAAAAACATTTGCTCAGTATTGAATAATATAAACAGAACTTTATTTTTAAATTGTTTTTGTTGACATTTCATTTCACAAATTACATGTGATAATACATTTTCACATAAGTTTTCTGAAGTTCTATGATCCAAATTGTCTCCTTCTCTCCTTTCCCTCCCATTACCTGGATTTATCATTTACCAATTCTGGAGATTTGCCATCTCCAGGAAAGCAATTTGATCTGGTAAACAGAACTTTAAAGGGAATATTTATAATACTTTTGGAAATTAACTTTTGATCACTTGTAAAGCTACTTTAGTGATTCTCATTTGTTTGGCAAAATGGGTCCTAATTTCAAACTGTTCTTGTAAATTCATAAACTAAATTCAACAGAATCTTTGCTTGACTTTAGGAATCTCTTTTTCTTTCTGCACACACACACACACACACACACACATATAGCGTGTACATATTCATCTATATGTGTATATTTATCTGCTCTCTATAGCTATAGCTACATATATTTTTGATAGGTATAGGAACTGGATTCATTGATTCATTTGTATGATGAATTTTGTGGGAGAAAATTCTCTCTACCACTGCAGGGAAGCACTTTTTCTGCAACAATATAGCCTTAGAGAGTGTCTATATCTAACTTTGAAGGTAATTAAACCATCCTATGATCCACGCTAACCATTCATTGATAGTGACATTTCCTCTCATTTGTTTACATTAGTGAGTTTTTACTTTTTATTTTATTTTTTTAAACTCTTACTTTCTGACTTAGTAACAACTCTAAGGGCAAAGGCTAGGCAAATAAGGTAAAGTGACTTGCCAAAGGTCACACAGCTACATTAATGAGTTTGAAAGTTCACTAAAGTTGTATTAGTGAGGTTCCTATCCATTCTGAAATAAGTTTTTCTTATTTTTTTCCCTTTCAAGAACTTTTTCCTGAGAAAAGCCCCTGCATTTTATGTCCAGGAACTGAAAGGCTCTGCTGCTCTGGTTTTGGACAATGCCACCTTGTCTTGGGAATGGAGTGAGAATGGGATCAGCAATGGAGCTATGGAGATGAATGGGAATGGGGATTACCCTGAGAGACCTGCTGTAGAATCATCTCAAGGGAATAATCAGGCAACTAGGAGGCTCAGTCAACCTGGAGAGAGAAGGATCAATATGGGCTCAGCATTGCACAATATAAATATTGTGTTACCAAAGGTAAAGTTATACTTTGTCTACATGGCAAAATAAATGTCACCTAAGAATCAGAAGTCTTAGAGCAGGAAGGGACCTTAGAGATCATCTAGATTACAGACTAATCTTTTTTTCTTTTTTTTTTTATTACTCAGAGGATGAAACTGAGACAGGATGTATGGAAGGAACTTGCCTAAGGTGACACAGTAGCAAAACCAGAATGACAAGTCAGGTCTTCTGACTCTGAGGCCACCTTGAAGACCAACCAGGGCACAGTTTTAGATGGCAGTAGCAGTTGTGGGGCTCTGTATCTGAAGAGCTAGACCTAGACTCAGAAAGCTTTCAGTTCAAATCTGACCTCAGATACTTACTAGATTTGTAATTCAAGGCAAGTTCATCTAACCTCTATTTGCCTCAATTTCCTCAATTGTAAAATGGGAATAATAGTAGCACCTACTGCTCAGAACTGTTTTGACAAGAAAACGAAATAATATTTGTAAAGTGCTTAGCATATAGTAGTTGCTTAATAAATGCTTGTTAGCTTCTTTCCTTCCTTCTGAGTACTTGCAGAGCACAGACCTGAATGCTAGGTGCTTGGAATAAAAAGAGTAGGCAGAAAAAGAACCCTGCATTTGGAGTTAGAAAGCCTGGAGTGGAGCCCCGGTTCTGTCCTATATAAAGTTATACCAGGGCTCCAGTTTCCTCATCTGTAGAATCCTTCATTGGACTAGATGATATTCAGGATCTTTGCAGTTCTGAATCTTATGACAAATTGAAGGCAAAGACTCTATTTTGACCCCACTTTACAGTAGATACCAACAATTTAGAGGAATTTTAGGGGCTCCAGGAAGGTTCTATTCCCCCAAATATCAAACTCTTTGATCTATTTCTATTACCTGAACTTCCACCACCACTGATTATCTCTTTGGGTTCTTTGCTATTTCCTCTAGTTCCTTAGACTGGCATAAAGGAAAAAAGTGCTAGATTTGGAATTGGAGGACTTCAGTTAAAATTCCAGCTCAGTTATTTATTGTCAGTTAGTTAACATGAATTTATTAAGAGTAAGGCAAAGACAGTCCCTACTTTCAAGGAGTTTACAGTTTGATGGGTGAGATAACATGAAAACAATTATTTATTAATTAGAAACATGTAAGAAAAAAATAGGGGTATTCTGAGAGGGAAGGCATTAAGATTAAGAAGGACTGGGACAGATTCCTTGAAGAAGGTAGGACTTTAACTGAGACTTGAAGGAAGCCAGGGAGACTAGGAGGAGGAGATGAGGAAAAGGAGAGTTCTGGACTTGGACGATGGCCAGTGACAATACTAGGAACCAGGAGTTGAAGAGCAAGTATTCAAGGAAGAGCAAGAGGGCCAGTGAAACTGGATTACAAAATGTACAAAGGGGTATAAAGTATAAAAAGAAGGGAAGGTTATGAAGGACTTTAAAAAGCTAAATAGGGGATTTATATTTGGTTCTAGACTTCACAGGTTACCACTGGATTATATTTAATAGGGGTGCAAAGTGGGGTGGGGAGGAGACATGAGCAGACCTGGATTTTAGGAAGATCAATATAACAGTTGAGTGGAGGACAGTGTAATATGAGGAGAGACTTAAGGGAGAGAGACCAAGTAGCAGGTCATTGCAAACAATCTAGGCAAGAGGTGACCAGAGCCTGTACCAGGGTGGTGGCACTATTAGAGGAGAGGAGTGTGTTCAAGAGATGTTTCAAAAGTAGAGACAATAGGACTTGATCACTTGTTGGATATAAGGGGTTAGAATATAAAGTCAATAGTGGCACTAGGTGGTGAGTTTGGGTGACTGAGCATGGTGGTACCCTCAATAGTATTGGAGAAGTTAGGAAGAGGCAAGGTTTAGGGGGAAAATCAGTAAGTTCAGTTTTGTACATGTTAAGTTTAAGATGTCTCTAGGATTCCATTCCAAGATGTCTCTAAGGCAGAGATCCAAAACTGGAGGTCACCAGAGAGTTTAGAGTTGGACAAACAGATCTGACAATCATTTGCATAGAGATGATCATTACCATGAGAACTGCTGAGCTTCCGAAGTGAAATAATTTTGAGGAAGAAAAAAGAGGGCCAAGGACAGAGCCTTGGGGGATCCCAACTGTGAGTGAGTAGTGTTAGTGTTATGGCCAAAGACCTTGCAAAGGTGTCAGAGAAGGATCAGTCAGACAGATAAGAAGAGAACCAGGAAAAGAATAATGTAATGAAAATCTAGAGTGAAGAGAATATCAAGAAGTAGAAGGTGATTGACAATGTCAAAGGCTGCAGAGAAGTCAAGAAGGATGAGGATTGAGGAAAGGCCACTGGATTTGGCAATTAAGAGATCATTAGAATTTTTTTTTTGGTAGAAAAATTACCCATGGAGGTTTAATTGATATAGAAAACATGGGACAAGACAAGCTGGATTGATTGTCACCACAGCTGTTAAGAACACACAAGCCATTCCATTCCAAAACCACACAGCATCAGTCAAGTAACAAAAGGGACACCTCTGCAAGGGTGGGCTTGTGACTCAGTATAGTGCCTGAGGGAGTGAGCAATCTGGTCCCTAGGTTTCTCCTCCATGAGAAAGAGGATGAGAAGTTGGTTTCCACACTGAGAAGTGCTAAGCACAATTCCACAGCCATAAGACAGAAAAATGTTGACTTCTTATTTATAACAGTGAGATGGACTTCCCAGAAGTCCCCACCAAATTTAGGTTAAATGAGGATAGAAACCAGATTGCAAAGAGTTAAGAGAGTGAGAGGAAAGGCAGCAGAAGCACCTCTAGACAGCTTTCTTACTTTCTTTAGCCACAAAAAGAGGTGAAATTTAAGTTGATAGTGAGCAGGGATGGATGGATCAAGTGAGGGTTTTTTGAGGATGAGAGAGATATTTGTAAGAAGTAGGGAAGGAACTAGTAGACAGGGAATGATGGAAAATTAGTGAGAAAGTAGGAATGATAGAAGGAGCAACCTGCTGGAGAAGAATTACTTGTGCACATAGAAGCATTAATTAACCTAGGCATGAAAAAAAGCAAAACACTTTGAGCAAATCACTGATCCTCCTAAGAACTTAGTTTCTTCGTCTATAAAATAAGGGGGATAGATTAGCTCAGAGGTGTCAAACTCAAATAGGACCAGGTGACTAATCCATACATAAGGATCCCTGACAGTGTTTTTTCATTGTACCAGTCACCCCTTGGAGAAATTCCTGACTATGAGAAACCCAGGCTGTATGCCATAATGAATTCCAGGTTACAAAGATACCCATGGCTCTTCAGACCTAATCTGAATCTCTTTAGCTTTATTTGAACACTTCCAGGCTTTAGTATCCTCATTTATAAATGGACTGGATTGAACTAGATAACTTCTAAGGCTCTTGCCAATGCTAGATTTATGATCCCATATTATCACCCTTTCAAACTCCTTTGAAAGGATTTTTAAAACTTATTGAGTATTATGTAGAAATGATGCAAGAAGGACAATTGTTCCCTCTTCTTGAACTGTGTCTCTGCCAACAAAATGCTTCTCTGGACACATGAATGAGATTTTGAGCTGCAGTGGTGCTGGGAGAATGAGGAATATCACATTCAATATTCATTTTCTTTCATTTGTCTTGCAGGGGAAGATTTTAGGGATTTGTGGAAACACAGGAAGTGGAAAGAGCTGTCTGTTATCAGCCATACTGGGGGAGGTAAGTGAAATGTATCAGTACACAATTACTATTCATATGGATCTAAATACCTTCTGCCCCCTGCCATGCCTGAATCTTCCTTGGCTCAGGATCTTGCCTCCACAGCACAGATAGTCTTTGATTTACATGTGGTCTCTCCCATTACACTGTGAGCTCTGTGGAAGCAGGGACTGTCTTTTACTTTTTTTTTTTGGTACCCCCAGCACTTAGCCCGGTGCTTGGCAAAGAGTGCATTGTTTAATAAATGCTTATCGACCTGACTGATTAGCCATGATCCTGAGAAAGATTCATATGATAATGCTATTATGAATATTTTAACTCAATTGTAGGAGCACTGAGCTGAAGGGTATGTACCACGTTGTAACTTTTCTTGAACAATTCCAAATTGTTGGGCAAATTAAAGTTTCACCAGCAATGAATTGTATGCTTATGTCCCTACAATCTCCTCTAAAAGTGCATCTTTCCCCCTTTAAAACTACTTCTTTGACATTTTAATGAGCATGTAAATATTTATTGTAGCATTACTTGTAATAGTTTTTTTTTTTACTTTATGTCTGAGAATCAATACTGTATATTAGTTCCAAGGCAGAAGAGCAGTAAGGGTTAGGCCAAAGGGGGTTAAGTGACTTGCCCAGGGTCACACAGCTAGGAAGTGTATGAGGCCAGATTTGAAACCAGGATCTCCTGTGTCTAGGTCTGATTCTTAATTGAGCCACCTACTGCCCCTTGAAGTAGTTTAAAAAAAACCCCAACCAACTGGAGAATTACTGACCAAACCATGAGGCATGAATTTAATGGAGTATTACTGTACCTTGAAGAATGATATATATATGAAGAATATAAAACATTATGGGGATATTTGTATGAAGTGAGGCAGAATGAATAAGATAGAACCAAAAAAACAGTATCCATAATTTTTATAACTATGTAAATGAAGAAAATTTAAACAGGAATAAATAAAAGATCAAAAACTTGCATCAAGAATGTACTAATTTATAACACAAATGGAAAATTCCTGAAGTATAAGGTTGACTATATAATCAATTGCAATGACTCTCATGTTGCTTTTACTAAGTGTTGGAGGGTATTTTACAAGAACAAAAATTCAACTAGTATGCCAGAGGTTTATACGATGTGTTGAAAAAATTCATTAATAATTTTTTCTTTAAGAGACTTCCTAGGTTCTTTTCCACTCAAACCATATTATGATGGCTACTGTGTACATTGTCCAGGTTCTTCTACCTCTTTTCTCAACGAGTTCTTTACCTTGTTCACCATCCTTCCCAACTCCTGCCTTTAGACTAGGGGACTTCAACATCTACACTGTTATTGTTGTTGTTCAGTTGTTTTCAACTGTGTCAGACTCACTGTGGCCCCATTTGGAGTTTTCTTGGCAAAGACACTGGAGTAGTTTACCATTTCATTTTCAAGTTCAAACAGAGACAAACAGGATAGAACAACTTTCCCAGCATCACTTAGCTAGTAATTAGAATTAGAATTAGTTCTTGACTCCAGGTCCAGTGCTCTATCCACTGAGCCAACAGCCTGCCCCTACCTAGCCTGATGCTCCTTCTCAAACACCCTGATCTCCCGCTTCCTCAGTACTATGGCCTATTTTGTCTCAGCTGCACGTAGAGATGATTACACCATCACCTACAATTCTTTCACTTTCTTAATCACAAAAATTGGAAGTGGATATCAAATAGAAGTACAGGGGAAGGAGCAGGCCTGAAACATTAGGGACTAAACCTTACAGCACCACGCTTAGTTTTTTGTGGGACTAAGTTGCATATTGGGAGGGAGGGTGCGTAAAAGGGAAGAAGAAAGGAAGGAGATAGAGAGGAATATGTAATGTACTCTAAAAAAAGTCAAAGGTTAATCATGAAAGGAAAATAACTCCTGAAGTTTCTCAGCAAAAGAAGGCTTATAGTAGAAAAGGAAAAGAGGCAAAGGGAGATTGAAATAGGGGAAAATAAAGGGAGAAATGTTGTTTCATTAGAGGGAGGGGGTCCTTGCAATGGGTATAATCTGCAGGGATTTGGTGCTTAGAGAAATTGTTCATACTGCCTCAAAAGGGAAAGAAGAGCTCCTGATGGCAAATGATATCCAGAAGAGTAGGAGAGTATAGACTCAGAGAGAGATTTTATGAGAATGGGGACAAAGATCATGAGGAGGCCAAAGGGTAGGAATGAACTGCACAGTCAGGGACACAGGAAAATTCTTTCCATGGGGCCCTACTTCTATCTTCTTTATCACCTGTAGGATATGGTATTTCTAAGAGTGAGGCACAACAGAAAAGGGGTGAGGAGGGAGTAAAATCTATAAGGCAATTTAAAATACTACCGAAGCTTTAATTCCATGAGGAATATAGAGAATAAAGAAAGAGTAAATAAGTATAAAGATTATGAACCAATGAATAAAAGTCTAGAATAGATGGGAAAGGAAGGAGAGATAATGAAGGGAATGAGGGACAGAAATGCTTTTTAGAAAAAAGTACAGAACATGAAATAAAAAATTAACATTCAAAACAAATTGAAGGGAAGTTGATTAGTTAATAAGCATTTAGTAAAGGCCTACTATGTATCAGGCAATAGGGCAATGAGGTGGTACAGTAGATAAAGCACCAGGTCTGGAATCAGGAAGATCAGAACTTAAATTTGGTCTCAGTTCCATAATACCTGTATGACCCCAGGGCAAGTCATTTAACTTCTATTTACCTTAGTTTATCATCTGTAATATCAGAATATACTGGAAAAGGAAATGGAAAACTACTCTAGTATCTTCACTAAGAAAACTCCATAGATAGATATTATCCCTGAAGCCTCATAGACTTAAATTTCTACATGTTTTTATTGTTCATTTTATAGACCATTCTTTGATAAATATTTCACATTTTCAAAGAACTTTTTTTTAAAACGATGCAGAACTGGACTTGACTGAATAACTGAACAACAACATGTACTAGACACTATGCTAAGTGACAGGAAAGTAAAGACAATCACTGTTCTCAAGGAGTTCACAGTCAAATTGTGAAAGTTTGCTAGTAAGCAAACATATATGAACAAACAAACCTTAAACAGGACAAACAGGAAATGATTAACAGAGGAGAGGCATTAGAATTAGGAGGGGGCAGGAAGGACTTCCTGCAGAAGGAGGTATTTTAGTTAAGAGTTGAAGGGCAGGGAAAATGAGGAGGAAGAACATTCCTGGCATGGGGGACAGCTAGTGAAAATGTCCAGAGGCTAGGGTGGAGGAAAAAAATGATTTTACTTTATGAGTTAAGTGAGATAAAAAGAAATACAGAAGAATCAAACAACTAAATTAAAGAGAAAAAAGAAAAAGGGATTACTAAGTTAAGCAAAACTCTATAATGAGGGAAAGGGATACAGGAAGGATAGGGCTCAAGCATGAGGAAAAGAGAGCCAATGGGAATAAAGTTACCCTACAGTAGATTAAACTACAGCAACTGAAGAGACAGAGTACCATCTTAATGGAGGAAGAAGGGGGGGGCACCCTAAATTTGCAAAAGAGCTAGACTGAAAATTAATAGAGCTTAGGAGAAAAAAATGTCCTAGTTAAGAAAAAGAGCTGTCATTTTTAGGGGGTGGGCTAGGCTGAGGGGTCTAGATCTGTGTTTTCATTGGTGTTGACAAAACTCCTTTTATCAAACCAGATCGACACTGTTATTAAATAATTTGGCCAAGGTCACATAACCAGAATGGATCACAGCCAGTAAGTAATCAGCCCAGGGCTTCTTGACTGAGGTCAGCTGTCTATCCATTAATCTATACTACCTTTTTTTTAACTATTAAAATGAAGGGCAGAAACAGCAGCTAAATAGATATTTTCCTTCTTTTCTTGGAGAAAGTGGGTGACAACTATATGTGGAATGCTGTTGTTTTTTAATTAGGTGAGCCCAAAGTGTTGAAATTTTCTTAAGGGATTTTTATGTGATAAAAAGATTCACTGAGTTGGAGAATAAGGGAGAGTGGCTGATTTAGGAATGATTGTGATGTAAAAATAGAAGACATTAATAAAACTTAGGCAAGTCACTTTACCTATAAAATACAAGCAAAAGCAGCAGGTAGGTGGCTCTGTGGATGAAGAACCAGACCTAGAGATGGGAGGTGCGGTTTCAAATGTGTTCTCAGACACTTCCCGGTTGTGTGACCCTGGGCAAGTCACTTAAACCCCCCATTGCCTAGCCCTTACCACTCTTCTACCTTGGAACCAGATACTTAGTATTAATTCTAAGATAGAAAGTAAGGATTAAAAAAATAATTTGAAAATAAAACATTTACAGTAGGCTCTTGTTTTACCCAAACTCAACATGTATGAATTCAATTGCACACAACTGGCAATTGAAAAAAAATAAAGACAGAAAAATATATAAAGTGAAAAATTTTAATTATTTGATAAATTTGCACCATTTCCCTAAGAAGAGTAAAGTTCACCCAGTTACACTCATTCTTCCTCTGAGAAGACCTAGTAGAAGATATTACATTTTGCCAAACATTAGCTCCTGCATCAGTGAAGTTCTTGCTTATAACAAGATGTGTCAGTGCTTCTCTTCATTTAATTAATACAATTTAGTTATTAATAATGGTCCCAAAGAACAAAAGTAGTGATGTTGGTAGCTCTGATAAGCCTAAGAAAACTTGTAAAGTGCCTAGGCATGTTTGTATAAGAAATACTTATTAAATACTGGTGTTCATTATTGTGTATGATTTTCGACTTATATGCAGGATCTTGGAATGTATCAGCCATGTAAAACATGGTTCTAGTGTATGTTTTAAAGAAAGGGGTTGGATTAGATGGCCTTTAAAATTTTGTTCAGCTCTAAATTTACAATCCTATGAAATATAAAGAGATGGACTGCACAAGAGGAACAAGCCTTTTTGATTTTCTTAATCCATAGTCCATTATAACACATCTCTCCAAAAAAGGACAATTCCCCTATTAAGATATGATCCAACTGGCAGGTCTTCCTATAATAGTACTATAATTAGGGCTAGGGTGTGAGGAGGAAATCAGACACCTTTTCAACATAATATTGTAGTGGCAATATAATGGAAAGAGTCCTGGATTTTGAATCAGGAAATGTGAAGTTTTAAAGAAATAGATTTTAATTGATGCCTTTTTAAAATATTACTTACATTTACCCTTGTATCCCTCCATTTCCATTTATTTAGAAAGTCATTACTTATAACAAATAATTTTTTTTAAAGAAAAGAAAAATTCAGTAAACCAATCCACCCATTAAAAAAAATCTGATATCATAATGCAATGTTTCATACTACCACTGTAGTGAGTGGTGATGGGGGAGACTTTCTTTCCTCTTTCTTCTTTAGGGTCAAAGGCAGCTAGATGGTACAGAGGATAGAGTGTCAAGCCTAAAGTCAAGAACACTCATCTTCCTGAGGTCAAATCTCGCCTTAGATATTTAAAAGCTACCAGATCCTGGACAAGTCACTTAATAATGTTTGCCTCATATTCCTCATCTGTAAAATGAACTTGAAAAGGAATTGGCCACTCTAATATCTTTGCCAAGAAAACACCAAATGGGATTACAAAGAGTCAGACATGACTAAACACCAACAATTGGTCATTATAATTGCACAAACTTCCATTTCAATTATCTTATGGTGGTTTTAAAAAGATTTATATTGTTGAAATCATTGTAAATATTGATATCCTCCTGGCTCTGTTTACTTCATTCTGCATCTATTCATACATGCTTTTTCATGTTTTTATGTTTCACATTATTTATTATAGCATAATAACATTATGGAGGCAGCCTGGTGGCTCAGTGGATTGAGAGCCAGGCCTAGAGATGAGAGGTCCTGGGTTCAAATTTGGTCTCAGGCCCTTCCTAGCTGTGTGACCCTAGGCAAGTCACTTAACCTCTATAGTCTAGTCCTTACTGCTCTTCTGTATTTATTCTAAGACAAAAGGTAATGGTTTTTAAAATTAATAATAATATTAATAACATTGCATTATATTCGTTTACCACACTTTGGGTAGCCATTTCCAATGGGCATCCATTTTGTTTCTAGTTCTTTGATACCTTAGGAAATGTTGCTCTAAGTATTTTAGAGTATATGGAGTCTTGTTTTTTGTCAATGACCTTCTTGGTGTATGTGTATATCATTGAAAGAAAAATATAGACATTTTATTTATTTTGTATGCATAACTTCAGATAGCTTTCTAAAACGCACCAATTCATAGCTCTACCAACAATACATTAGTATTCCTGTCTTTCTACATTTTCTCTAATATTAACTATTTCTATCTCTTGTTATCTTTGCAAATTGTAGTGATGTAAAGTGAAAGTTTAAGGTTATTATTTGCATTTCTCTTATTAGCGACAAAGAGAATTTTATATGGTTGTTAAAAGGATGCAATTTTTCTTTTGAGAGCTGTTTATTCATAACCTTTGACCATCTATTTATTGGAGAATGGCTCTTCATCTTATATATTTGTTACTTGTCTATATATATCTACATATTAAACTGTTATCATAGATATTTGATGCATTGATTTTTTCACAGTTGACCTCTTCCCTTCTTATCCTAGATGCATTAATTTTGTGTGCAAAAGCTTTTCAAAATAATGTAATCACAGTGATTAATTTTCTATTTTATCATTGCCTCTATCTCTTGTTTAAGAATTTTCCCCTATGCGAGCTGTCTGCCTCATATGTTCCTCATGTGATCTTTGTATTTGTTCACTCTCCCTATTCATGATGTTTGAGGAAGAGTATGCCCTAAGGTTAGAGTGGTGGGGGAAGAATGCCTTGTTATCAATCTTAATATTCTATTCCAGTAAATGCCTTTGCTGTGGAAAAGAATCTTTGCCTTGCCCCCTGTCCCAATAACTGTGAAAGACCTACCTTCTTTTCTGTTTTTATATGGTATGATAAGAAATTGGGCACCTAGAAGGTGGAGTGGATAGAGTTCCAGGTCTAAAGTTAGGAAGACTCATCTTCCTGAGTTCAAATCTGGTCTTAGATACATACTAGCTGTGTGATGCTGGGCAAGTCACTTAACATTGTTGGCTTCAGTTTCCTCATGAGCTGGAGAAGGACCTAGCAAACCACTCCAGTATCTTTGCCAAGAAAACCCCAAATGGGATCTTGAAGTCTGGCATGACTGAAATGAATGAATAACAAGAACAATGAAAAGAAATATGAATTTTAATCTTGCCTCTGACCCTTTGAAGCTGTCAAATCAACTCTGAACTTCAGTCAATGTGATACAAAAGAGTGATGGATTTGTTCAAATTGCAGCTCTGGTGCTTATTAACTGTGTAACCTTAGAAGAGTCATGATTTAATATCTCTGGACCATCATTTTCCATCCTCATCTTTCCAAATGAGAGACCTGAATTGGATTTCCTTTAAGTTCCCATTTAGTTTCATATATATGATTCTCTGATTTTGGAAGGTTTAGTAAATCTTAAAGTTCTAGAAGAAAATGAGTTATCATTTATTCATACCTTCACCTAGGAATTTATGACTTTTCTCAAAAAACCACAATCTACTCTTCCAAAGTGCCATTAAAAAAATTTAAAATCATTATTATTTAACCACTGTCAGAAAATACAAAATTATCTTGATGTAAAGGGGTAGAAGATCTTTTAAATTTTAACATCTTTAACAGAAAAAGTAGAATTTATTTAGTGCTCTAACTACATCAAGAATATAATTGTTTTTACATCTTTACAACTATCCATTATGTTCATTAGGGCAAGTATTATTTTCTCCATTTTAGGAACAGAAAGCTTGAGACCCAAGAAGGGGAAATTGCTTTCTGAAGGTCATACAACTCATTCAGTGGTGGGATGAGTATGGTGCCTTCCCCGCTAGCCATACATGTCTCCTGCCCAGTGTTTTGGTTTTAATGTTGACTATTCCTTCTGCTACAGATGAATTTGCAATCTGGATCTGTGGGAGTGAATGGAAGTTTGGCCTATGTCCCCCAGCAAGCATGGATATTCAGTGGAACTGTCAGACATAACATACTCATGGGAGGAAAATACGACCAAACTAGGTATAGTTTAGATGTTATTTTGTGGATTTGAGGGGTGGGAATGACTACAGGTCTGATTTTGGGGTGTTGAGGCTGGGACCGATCTGGGGTTAGACCACTAGTTTCACTTGGCAATAAAGAACTGTGCATAGATCACCAAACTGTACTTGAAGAAGAGAGAACTCATCCCAATGAAGAAAAAGGTTCTTGAAAGAGGAGATATATGATATATATTCTAGATCTTCCTTGTGCCACCTCAACGCCCACCCCTTTCTTTCTGGGGTTGAGAATGGGAGTATACAGGATAGGAATAGAAGCATAAGGGAAGTGTTAAATTTTTGATTGGATTGAATATTATTGGTGGTCACCAGGTATTTAATTTCTAAATTCCACAGTGAATTACTAAAATAAAATGTAATTTATGGTAGTTTATTTTATAATAGAGGAAGATTTAGGGAAGAGAGAAAAGGGGAAAGAGAGAGGGAGAGAGAGCTCTGACTTTCTCAGAGTCAGCTAGAAATTCTAAGCTCCACACAGGGGAAAGGAGTCTCAAGAGGATGGGTCTTTCCTGGAGGTTCACACCTCCAGAAAGGGCAAGGAAATTAAGACAGCCTTTCACTCACCAATGGTGACCATCTAAAAGGAAAGCAGTCTGAATTCTCCTGCATGAGCTCCTCTCCAGGGGTCCAGTTCCACAGCCAAGTGTCTTTACTCCAAGTTTGAGTGTCTGTCTTCCAGTCCAACTCCAACTTCTTCTAGTCTCTCCTCTGAGTGACTCTTCTTCACTCCAAGCCCGAGTGACTGATCCAGTCCAACTCCTAGTGACTGAATCTTGATTTATCGATCCTTCTTGATCTATCCATTCATGTGCCTCTGTTTTCTCTATTTAAAGATCTTTTTCTCCCCTAAATTTTACATCTACCTATCACAGCAGACACTCCTCTCCAGGACTGCCCACTCAATCTATGAAATGGGTGCTCATACCTTTTGTAGTTAGTTAACACCTTTTGTGGTTAGTTAACACCTTTTGTGGTTAGTTAACACCTTTTGTGGTTAGTTAACACCTTTTGTGGTTAGTTAACACTTTTTGTAGTTAAAATGGGTAGATCTACTTTAAATACTGAGTTAACACTTTGGAGATTAAAATCTAAAAATAGACAAGGGATTATAATTTTATTTTCACTATCAAGGAAGAGCTAAGTACCTTCATTGTTACAATCAGGAGATAGTCATATTCAATCTTCACAGAAGGAAGCCCACAGAGACTATTCCAGAGATGTATGGCATGAGGCCTTTCCTGAAGAGCTTCTCAGTTTTGGGGAAGTTAGATGATACCTTGGTTTGTTATAATTTAATTCTGAAATATTTCTCATTCTATATTATCTTCCCTCTCAACAAGGTGATTGATGGCTCATGTAAGTGTTTTATATGGTGTGTGTGTGTGTGTGTGTGTGTGTGTGTGTATGGGAGGCAGCAATATTGTAGTGTACAGAGAGAGAGAGAGCTTTGGAGTCAGGAAGACCTGAGTTCAAATCCTGCTTTTGACATATAATACCTGTGTGACTATATATAATAACTGTGTAACAACAGGGATAACTAATTTAACCTTTTAGGGCTCCATGCAGCTTTGTAAAGCTATATAGTATCAATGACTTACAATTCTCTATCAGTGGAAGGAATCCCCATACCAGGAATTATCTTCACCAATGATACTGTAGGTCTAGCTTCCCCTCATATTCCTAATCCATTTATTCATCTGTCCTTCTATCCATAGGTGTGCTGTAGTCAGTTAAAAAAATAAAATTTGGGAGAGCTGATTGTTACATTTTCAGCGTGAGCATTTATACCTCAGAAATCAGTAAATAGATGTCAGGGATTGATTTTTTTTTTTCCTTTAAAACCCTTGCCTTCCGTCTTGGAGTCAATACTGTGTATTGGCTCCAAGGCAGAAGAGTGGTAAGGGCTAGGCAATGGGGGTCAAGTGACTTGCCCAGGGTCACACAGCTGGGAAGTGTCTGAGGCCAGAGTTGAACCTAGGACCTCCCATCTCTAGGCCTGGCTCTCAATCCACTGAGCTACCCAGCTGCCCCCAGGGATTGATTTTTTAATTGTTTTCTTAATTTTTCAATTTAAGAAAGTTTGGAAAATGTGAATAAGATAAAACTTAAAATTATGTCGTATGCTTTAAGAGCTAGTTGTTAAACATTTCCCAGCATATACCTGATTACATACATAATTGTACATATGTGTACGGTGATAATGACAGGCCTGGAGTCAGGAAGACTCATTTTCCTGAGTGCAAATCTGACATTAGACACTAGCAATAGGACCCTGGGCAAGTCACAAACCTTGTTTGCCTCAACTTGCACATCTGTAAAATGTTTTGGAGAAGCAAATGGCAAATCCCAACAACAAAAATTATGTACATATATCTGTGTGTGTGTGAGACTTTGAGACAGTATATAGAGACCAGGAAGACCTGTGTTCAAGTCTCACCTCTGATACATAATGAGATGGCCACATTTTGTAGAATTTGAGAATATTTTAAAGACTAAAGGAACCAAAGAAATACTATAGACCCAGTCTTCTCAGTTTACAGATAAAAAAACTAAATGTAGAAAGATACTTGTACAAGATCATATGAATTAGAATCATGGATGGATAGAATTGTAAATCGCTCACTTTCTATTTTTGGTTTTCCTCAGATATCACCAGGTGATCCATTCCTGTTCCCTAAAGAGAGACTTGGAAATTTTGCCCTATGGAGATATGACTGAAGTGAGTGGGATGAGAGAGTCTGGGTAGATATCAACTCCCATTTGGGTTGTTATTGATACATTCAGATTCTAGATTCTCTTCTAAGTATTTTTTTCATTGTCCCCTAGTCTGCCAGGCAGGAGTCCCAACTGTCTTCAGATTGATGGGTGTGTAGATATCTTTCTTTAAGTCAGGCAGAACACTTCCCAAGTTCCTAGAGCCCTCTCCCCTCAAACTAAAGCCTCTGCCCCTCTTTTTTCATGATTCTCAAGCCCTTTCTGATACCCCCTCTTGTGGAGAGGTTCCCTAGAAGAGAAATCAGAGCCCAAATTATCCTAGGTTCTAATGATGAATGAATCAATCCCCCAAGCCCTTTTCAACTTTCACTTTGGAATCAAACAAGGTCACTCTCCCTCCTCATTAAAAAATAAAAAAAATTAAAAAACAAAAACCAAAAATCCAGCACCCTCATCTCAATGTAGCACAATTATTCTGATGAAGTTTGACCCTGGAAAAAAGATGAGAAAATACATTCCTCTCTTTTCTTTGCAGAGATGGGAGACTATGGATGTGGAATATTGCATATACTATTAGATAAGGCTGATGTGTTAGTTGGTTTGTTGAATTATTTTTTTTTCTTCTTTTAAAAAACTTTGTTAGAGAGGATGACTTATTGGGAAAGAGAAGGGGAATGATGTATTTGGAAATGAACATGATGTAAAAGCAATAAAAAAATAAGGCTATTTTAAAAAATTCCCTAGGGGGCAGCTGGGAGGCAGCCAGGTTTAGAGATGGCAGGTCCTGGGTTCAAATGTGACCTCAGACACTTCCTAGCTGTGTGACCCTGGGCAAGTCACTGAACTCCCATTGCCTAGCCCTTACCACTCTTCTGCCTTAGAACTAATACACAGTGTTGATTCTAAGATGGAAGGTAAGGGTTTTAAAAGAAAAATAAACAATTTCCAAACAAGCCAAAAGAAGACTCCATGACCAAAAGAGCTACCATATTAAGCACAGGTCTAAATGACAGTCTTCTGAGACAAATCCTTTGACCCCCCCCCCCCCCCAGCTATCAATTACAATAACAAATACTGATGTCTACCTAATGTTTTAAGGTTGTAAAATACTTTAGTTATATTATCTAGTTTGAACCTCATAATTAGGTTATAAAGGTATTATTATTTCCATTTTGCAGATGATGAAACGAAGGCTCAGTGAGTTAAGAGCTTTGCAAATGATCATACAGGCAGTAGGAGAATGCAGGTATTCCTGGATGCAGGTCCAGTGCTCAATCCACTATTCCTGCTCTGTGGAGCTTTTGACGTTTCAAAACACTCTAACATCCCCTGTCATGTCTGATCCTCACAAGTCTCCTGGGAGGTAGGCAGGTAGTTGTACCTGTTTTACAAATGATGAGACTGAGGCATGAGTGGCATGAACAAATTCATACAGCAAACAACTGGAAGGTTGGGATTTGAACTCAAACCTTTGACTATCTGGTAGTAGCAAAAAGCTAGACTTAGAGTTAGGATGACATGGACTTGAATCCTCCCTTAGAGGTTGTCTCTATGATGCTGGGCGAGTCACTTCATCTATAAAATAGGGATGATGATAGTTCCCACCTCATATGGTTGTTGTGAGGACCAAATGAAATAATATCTGTGAAACGCTTTGCAGACCTTAACATGATCAGCCATGTGAGCCACCTACTGCATCACACCAGCTGTCTGACCTGTCTCCTGCTTGGGATTCTCTGGCATTGTCCATATGGACCCATTCTAAGCAAGGACACAGCAAAGAGCCAGTCGTATCTTGCCTGCTGAGGACAGAGCTGAGGAGGGATGTGATTAGGGACATCCCTTTTTTGGATTGTGCTCATCACTTGCCTCCACATGCCACGTCCTGTGGATCACGTTGCTCAGCTCTTCCCTTCTTTATTCCCTATTTACAGATTGGGGAGCGGGGCCTCAACCTCTCTGGGGGTCAAAAGCAGAGGATCAGTTTGGCCAGAGCTGTGTATGCCAACCGTGAGATCTACCTGCTGGATGACCCGCTCTCAGCAGTGGATGCCCATGTTGGGAAGAAAATATTTGAAGAATGCCTTAAGAAAGCACTCAAGGGGAAGACCGTGGTTCTGGTCACTCATCAGCTGCAGGTATCAAAAACAGAATCTTGTATGGTAGTTGCAATTTGCTGAAAAAAAAAAAACCATGCTGGTTAATTAAATTTTTACAAGACTCTCCCCATTCTGCCCCTCATGATTTAACAGCTGCCTTCCAAAGAGTCCTGTTCATCATTTCAGGCAAGTGGCAGGATCAAAGATTTAGAGCTGGAAGGGATCCTGCCCATCATCTAGTCCAACCTTGCCATTTGATAAATGAGGAAAATGAAGCCAAAAGGGGTTAAGTTATTTGTTCAAGGTCACACACACAATAAATAGCAGAGTCAGGATTCAAGCCTGTGTCGTTTGACAGAGAAGTACTTATTCTTTCTATTCCACGCTGTCTGAGTTTTTGGAAATATGAATTTTATTCACAATACCTGGGGAAGTTAGAATGGTAAAAGATTTTTAAGGGCTGGTAAAATTTCAATGTTTATTTGCAAGATAGAATTGACTTCGCTGTTTTCAAGTTTTTAAAGGTGATGATAATCTGATGCTTTGTCCATTAAGTGGATTTGGGTTAGGAAGAGGAGGAAGGGGACACCTACCTACATGGCTCAGTGGATTGAGAACTAGACCTAGAGGCAGGAGGTCCTGGGTTCAAATATGGAATCAGGCACTTCCTAGCCCTGTGACTCTGGGCAAATTACTTAAATTCCATTACCCAGCCCTTATTGTTCTTCTGCTTTGGAACCAATCAACAGTATTGACTCTTAGATGGAAGGTAAGGGTTAAAAAAAAAAAGAAAGGAGGAAAATCTTGATGGGGGATTGGGTAGAAAGAGTTTGAGATTTCTGATCCTAAGTATTTTCTGGAAGAGAATAGATAATTGATTGTTCTGGATTATTTTAAAAATCTTCAGTTTTGAAGGCAAGGGAAGGGACCCCAGTCTGCAAAATTAACAGGTTGGACTCAATGAATTCTCTAGCCCTAATTCTTAGGATCCTACCATTCCCCTGTTTGACTGAACTTATGCTACAATTTCCAGGAAAGTCTCTGTTGCTTTAACTGTTATATAGACTGAATTTACACATATGTCCTGGCTTTACTCCCAAGAGCAGAGACTTGAATGAAATACAGCCAGCTTGGTGGAATGTCAAGAACTTTGCAATATTAATTAAATGGTATGGGCTGTAGCCCTAAATCTACCACAAATTTACCTTGTGATCTTGGGCAAGTCACCTCCCTTCTCTTGGCCTATTTCTCTGTCTAAAAATTAGGGAGCTCCCCAAAGGCCCTTCCAACATCCTATGGATATTCTATGAGTCCATCCCTCTGCTTCCAGACAGAAATGAATCCAAACCATTTCCTCAAATTCCCCTAGAATCACACTCTTAAAATACTATTGCTGTTAATAAGAATAATGCTGGAGGAAGCTAGATAGTACAGTGGATAGAGAAAAGGAGTAAAGAGGACCTGGGTTCAGATCTGGCTTCAGTTACTTCTTAGCTGTGTGACCTTGGGTAAGTCACTTAACCTCATTTGCCTAGCTCTTATTGTTTTTCTGTATCAAAATTTATAATAAGACAGAAGGTAAGTATTTTTTAAAAGATAAGAAATAATGCCTTGAATAGTGATAGGGCATTTGACTTTTTTTCGTAT